>NW_027465914.1:0-305118 GCF_049634645.1 Pelodiscus sinensis
CCCCGATGAGGGACAGCAAAGCAGTCCTGTCTTGGAGTGCCCTGAGTGCCTGCACACGGGACACCACAGCACTCGGCCACATGGAGCCAGAGCTGCCCCTGGGCACACCGGTGCGTCTCGTAGGGTTGTTGCCATCAGCCCAGCTGCACTTGCTGCAGGCTACCGTCCGGGGAGTCCATCGGGGGGCTGTCAGGATCCAGGAGGCCCTGCAGGAGAGTGTCCACCCCAGGAGCCCTCAGAGCCACCCCGGTCCTCCCCACCGGGGGTTCGTGCCCCATTCCTCCCTCACATCCATCTACTTACTCCTTCCTAGCCTCCCTTCCTGATGTCAAATAAAAGACATGTATGTTCAAAAATAGAAACTGGGTTTATTGAACAACAGGGTGAACCTCTGGGGAGACTGGGAAAAGGAGGTGGGAGAGAGGAATAGAGTGGGTGGGAGAGGGGAGGGTGAAACCTGGGAGGAGGAAGTTGGAAGGGAGAAGCAAAGGGAAGAAAGGAGAAGGGAAGATCAGGGCCCAAGGTTGGGGGTCTCACCTCACCAACTTGATTGTCAGGCAAACCTGCTCCTGGGTTCGCATGTGGCCTTTGGTGGCCAGGCTGGCAGCTATCCTGCCATTGACGGCCGTGTTCCTCTGTCTAGTGCGGAGATCATGGATGCTGGGGCATCCCTCCCAAACCTGAATAAGGTCCATGATCTCCACCCTGGACCAGGAAGGCACCCGCCTTCTCCAGCCCCTGTCAGGCTCCTGGGTGCTGGCAGACTGCTCCTGAGGAGCAGTGGAGGGTTGGCTGCCAGTGCCTTGCTGGCTCACGTTTTGTGGCTACTGGCTCAGGGGCCCCGGTGGCCACTGCTGGCTCTTGGCTGGTAGGCTTGGATCTGGCACGGGCCAGGGTCTATCCCTTTAATGGCTCTGGGGCCAGGGGGAGAGGAGAGGAAGTTTTCCTGGTTGTGCCCAGAGTGGCCACCAGGGCTCCCTGGGAAGGGCTGGAGGCCCCCTATTTTGAATTAATTGTCTACACAGCACTTAATTTGAAATAGCTATTTCAAATTTGGTGTTACTCCTCGTAGAATGAGGTTTACCAAATTTGAATTAAGCGCTCTGCTATTTCGAATTAATTTCGAAATAGCGGTTTGCATGTATAGATGCTATTAAAGTTAATTCAAAATAACAGCTGTTATTTTGAATTAACTTTGCGGTGTAGACGTACCTGGAGCTTCTGTAGCTTGGTACTCACTGGTACTAAATCTCCAGCTACTGCAGGCATAGGTGACTATATGAAAAGTGAGTCATATTTTCTGTAATTCCAGCTCTCCAGGTCCTACAGAATGACCCACGTCCCATTGTCCAGCTGGTGGCAACTCAGGTCCTAAGAGACATCTGACCTGGATGAGTGCTCGGGGAATGAAGCACAGACAAATAGAACAAAGAGCTCCTGCTACCTTGTCACATCCATTGCTTCACTGGGGATTGCTGGAGAACAATGTGCTCTGTCTGTGCCAGCTTCTGTTTCCAGCTTGCACCTCATATACTCGGGTGGGAAGCGAGACATTGGTGGTATGCGGCCAGCTACAGTGACTGAACACTATATCTGCTAGCTCTCTATGGGGTAGGGGAGTAGTATAAGGGCCCTACCATCAATCAAACATTAGCCCCGCCCCCTGACTCCGAAAATCCCTCCCCCCCCCGACTCCCCGGAAGTCCCTTCTCCCTTGTCACCGGCAGTCCCGCCTCTGGAGGGTAGTACATCCGGGGTCAAGAGGAACAGGTGACCAGAAGTAAAAAAGGATGTCATGTGACCCCCGTTAGACTCGTCCCCTGTCACCGGAAGTCCCGCCCTTGGGGGTAATACATCCGGGGTCAAGAGGGGCAGGTGACCGGAAGTAAGGGGTGTCATGTGACCCCTCTAAGGATTTGCCCCGCCTCCCTCTACCAATCAGGACGAGCTTTCCCCATAGGACCGCCCCGCGAACCGCTTTGACCAATCGGGGGGCAGTTCCGGGACCGGATGACCCGCCCAGAAGTGGGTCATGTGACCCCTCTAAGAACTCGCCCCGCCTCCCTCCACCAATCAGGAGGGGTTTTTTCCCTGTAGGACCGCCTCGTGAACTGCTTTGACCAATCGGGGGGCAGTTCCGGGACCGGATGACCCGCCCAGACGTGGGTCATGTGACCCCTCTAAGAACTCACCCTGCCTCCCTCTACCAATCAGGAGGGGTTTTTTCCCTGTAGGACCGCCCCACAAATCGCTTTCACCATTCGGGGGGTGCAGTTCTGGGACCTGTTGACCAGACAGGAAGCTGGTCGTGTGACCCCTCTAAGAGCTTCCCGTGACACCCTCTGCCAATCAGAGCATAGCACTTCCCCATAAGTTCTAGCGCCACACAAAAGAGGCCATCTTGTTCCAAGAGCGCGTGTTTCAGAGAGCGTGCAAACGCTGAGCGGAAACATGGACTCCTTCACCACCCCCACCAGAAGTTTGGAGTTTGTTTTAGTGACGAGGGCCTTCCACCACATGAGAAGAAAGCGCCACATCAGCAACAGTTCCGAGGACAAAGGAAAGGCGAAAAGGGGCCCTTTGCCCCCTCTGCTATTGGATACACCAGTATCATCCTTGGCGTTCTCTTCAATGCTTTGTATCAGTGTTGAGCAAAAACAAGGTGGGCCCGGTTCGTCTTCCTTGTCCGATGCAATGCTGTCCCGGGTCTGACGGTCAGCTAGAAAGGCATCATCAAGCTGTCAAAAGATTGCCAGAAAGAAATAATGTAAGACGCTCTGGTCATTTTTTTTTTTAAAGTTTTCAAAATCCCGGTTTCCTAACCCCATGATGCCCCAACTTCGATCTTTCATTTACCTATTTGGCTTCTTTTCCATGCGTCTTGTCTGACTCCTGGATGCTAAGGGCACCTTCTTCCTCCAGGCCATCTAGCTTGTCTGGCTGCATGGTGCGCGGTTGGGTTTCGGCGTCAGATATTGGTGTATCCATCAGCGGCTGGGCCAAAGGGCTCCCTTCAACTTCTCCTTCCTCCTCGGAACTGTCGCTGATGTAGCGCTTTCTTCTCGGCACCAAAACAAAGTTGGTGAAAGAAGCCATGTTTCCGCTCAGCGTTTGCACGCTCTCTGAAACACGCGCTCTTGGAACAAGATGGCCTCTTTTGTGTGGTGCTCGAACTTACGGGGAAGTTCTATGCTCTGAATGGCAAAGGGTGTCACGGGAAGCTCTTAGAGGGGTCACACGACCCGCCTCCGGTCTGGTCAACGGGTCCCGGAACTGCACTCTCCGGATGGGTCAAAGCAATTCGTGGGGTGGTCCTACAGGGAAAAAACCCTCCTGATTGGTAGAGGGAGGCAGGGTGAGTTCTTAGAGGGGTCACACAACCCACTGCTGGGCGGGTCATCCGGTCCCAAAACTGCCCCCCAATTGGTCAAAGGAGTTCGCGGGACGGTCCTACAGGGAAAAAACCCCTCCTGATTGATAGAGGGAGGCGGGGCAAGTTCTTAGAGGGGTCACACGACCCACTGCTGGGCGAGTCATCGGATCCCAGAACTGCCCCCCCGATTGGTCAAAGCGGTTCGCGGGGCGGTCCTACAGGGGAAAAACCCTTCCTGATTGGTTGAGGGAGGCGGGGCAAGTCCTTAGAGGGGTCACATGACACTCCTTACTTCCGCTCACCTGCCCCTCTTGACCCCGGATGTATTACCCCCAAGGGCGGGACTTCCGGTGACAGGGGACGGGCCTAACGGGGGTCACATGACACCCGGTCAGCTGTCCCTCTTGCCCCGGATGTACTACCATCCAGTGGCCGGACTTTCGGTGACAGGGGAGAAGGGAATTCTGGCGGTCATGGGGCGGGACTTCCGGGGTCAGGTGGCAGGGCTAACGTTTGATTGATGGTAGGGCCCTTATACTACTTAGGGGATTACACATGCCGGGGGAATTCACTAAGGGTGGCTTTAATTGGCATTTAAGCATCTAACTGTGGATTTTGGTGATTTCCTTTAGATATCCAGGGCCTTTAACTGTGCTTGTATTGTCCAGTCCCATAAGTTGCTGAGTGTCCTCAAACTCCCTCTGATGTTATTGGGAGTTCAGAACACTCTGCCCTTCAAAGAAGGTACTCAGCAGATATCATTCGTCCTCCAAATTTAGAGGCTATGATCCTCCACCTCATAGCAAAAGTTTCCTGAATAGTTAGGTTTCTAGTCTCTCTCAGCACTTTACTCTTGCCCTCCTGGGTTCTGGGCCTATGAGGAGTCACCAGACAACAGTAAGCAAAGGAGGGTAAAAGGCTGAGGGGGTCTGGGATATCATTGTCTGTGGTTCTCAATGGGGAGAGAATCTTCCTGTGATGGCTGAATATGGGAAGGGGATCAGTGGAGACCCCCTGTTGAATTGACACTTTCTGATAATTCACTATATTAGGTAATAGGAGTTCCCCTAAACTTGTGGTGTTTCCTGTTTTGGAGATTGCTTTCCATTCCATATCCAGCAGCTTAATCCCAACCCATGTTATTATATTTATTAAGGGGCATTGTACAAATGCTGATGACTCTTTAAGTTTATTTCTCAGGTGCTGGCCATGCTGTGTCTCACAAACAGTCACCTGTAAATAACCCTCCCCTGTAAATAATAGAGTGTTTGTATTTACTGTGCACATGTTTCCAATTAAACTCTTTGAAGTATCTGTTTCAATTACTCAGAGGCCTGATTTCTTCTTTCAGAGTATGTCTACACTACAGCATTATTTCAAAATATCTTATTTCGAAATAGCGCGTCTACACACAAAATGCATTTTGAAATAGCGTTTTGCTATTTCGAAATAGCGCGTCCACACTGAGTGGACGGTGAATAGCATTTAAGGCCGGACAGAACCAGGTCCGGCAGGGCATCAGGTCAGGAGTTACTTTGTGTGGCTGCTGCCTGAGGCTGTCTGAGGCCTGTGCTTAAAGGCACCCCCCTGGACAGCCAGTTCTCAGGTTTCCCTGCTTGCTTGCCTACCTCCATGAGGGACAGGAAACCATTTTGTCTCTGTGTGCTCTGGTTGCCTTCACTCGGGACATCACAGCACTCTGCAACATGAAGCCAGAGCTGCCCCTGGGCACTCTGGTGCTTTTCGTGGACGCGTTGCTGCAGACCTGTCTGAACTTTCTGCAGGCTGCCATCTGAGAGGTCCATCAGGGGGCTGTCAGTATCCAGGAGGCCCTGCGGGAGAGCTTCCATCCTGAGGAGCCCTCAGAGCCTCTCTGGTCTGCCCCACTGGGGGCTTGTGCCTCATTCCTCCCTCACGTCCTTCCACTGACCTCTCCCTAACCCCCCTTCCTGATGTCAAATAAAATACACGTATTTTCATGAACACAAACTATCTTTATTTAACAAAACCCCGGAGGAGAGGGGGGAGAATGAAACTCTGGTGAGACCGGGGAAAGGAGGCGGGAGAGGGGAGAAGAGAGGGGGGGAGAGGGGAGGGGGAAAACTTGGGGGGAGGAAGCAAGGGGAAGAAAGGGGAGGGGAAGGTCAAGGCTCAGGGTTGGGGGGCTCTCCAGACCAACTTGATTTTCATGCAAACTTGCTCCTGGGTTCACATGTGGCCTTTAGTGCCACGCTGGCAGCTATCCTGCCATTGATGGTCGCATTCCTCTCTCTAGTGCAGAGATCATGGACATTGGGGGCAATCCCCCCAAACCTGAATAAGGTCCATGATCTCCACCCTGGACCAGGAAGGCGCCCGCCTTCTCCAGCCCCTGTCAGGCTCCTGGGAGCTGGCAGACTGCTCCTGGCGAGTGGTGGAGGGCTGGCTGCCAGTCTTTGCTGTCTCATGTTTTGGGGCCAATGGGTCAGGGGTAGTGACTGCTGGCTCTGGCCTGGCAGGCTTGGAACTGGCACAGACACTGTGGCCAGAGTCAACCCCTAAAGGCTCCGGGGAGGGAGGAAGGAGAGGAGTGATCCTGGTTGAGGCTGGAGTGGCCACCAGGGCACCCTGGGAAGGCTGGAGGCCCCCTATTTCGATGTGTTTGCCCAGCACTTATTTCGAAATAGCTATTTTGAATTTGGCTTTATTCCTCAAGGAATGAGGTTTACCAAATTTGGAATAAGTGCTCCGCTATTTCAAATTAATTTCGAAATAGCAGTTTGGCTGTGTAGATGCTAGTGAAGTTATTTTGAAATAATGGCTGTTTTTTCAAAATAACTTTGCTGCGAAGACATACCCTCAGAGAAGTTGAGGTTTCCAGAAGATCCACTGTAAGTAACCAGTATGCAGGGTTTTCTCCCTTGCCCTTTCTCCACTAAGATGGTAGAAGACCCTCAGTCCAGTGCCTCTTGGGGGTCTCTAACCACTCTTCTGTGATACACTCCAAGCTAGATCTAAACCCTATAGCTAGTGATACGGGGTCCGGTTTTTTTTATCATATTCACTTTGTCTTTCTGGGAATTCAGTGTTGCTGATGAATTCTGGGCTGTAAGTGGCATTGACTGTTCAGGTGAGTTACCCTCCCTCTTGTCTAGCCTCTTTCTGGGTCAGAAGGCTATCTGAGAACTGCATGGGCTCGTCTACATTGGCCCCTTTTCCGGAAGGGGCATGTTAATTTCAGAGGTCGTAATAGGGAAATCCGCGGGGGATTTAAATATCCCCCGCGGCATTTAAATAAAAATGTCCGCCGCTTTTTTCCGGCTTTTAGAAAAGCCGGAAAAGAGCGTCTACACTGGCCCTCATTTGCATATGCGGAAGAGGTTTTTATGGAAAAAATGCAGTGTAAATGGGGCCATTTTTTGGAAAAAAAACCTTTTGCGCAAGAACCCTTATTCCTATTCACTGTGGGGTTTTTTGTTTTTTTTTCAAAAACCTCTTCCACAAAAAGGATTGGAAGAGAATGTGCAAATGAGAGTGCAAGATTTGCTAATGAGCACTTCACTTGCATTTCCTTTTCTGCAAAAAACGAACAGTGTAGAAGTAGCCTTTGGAAGCTCATGACTTTCAAGAACCCACATAGATTTTATGGAACTGAACAAAATCTATGTTTAAAATAAATGACGTGGGAGGGGTAATTTTTTCAGTATGGTGAATCTACCTAAGAAGTCTGAGCATGTGGTTAAATCATTGTTCCTGGCCTTCCGGGTTTGATGCCTGGGTTTGCTACAAAGTTCCTGTGTGACCTAGACTAAGTTACTTAAATGACTCTGCCTCAGTTCCTCATTTGTAAAATAGGGATCAGATTGCTTCTTTTCTCCCTCACTTCCGCTGATCTATTTAGATTGAAAGTTCCTCAGGCGAGGTGTAGTTTCCATACTTGCACAATTCCTATTTGAATGAGTCTCTGATCTTATCTGGGGTCTCTAGGCATTACTGGGATGCTGTTGTTAATAATAAAAGTTTTTCATTTCGGTTTTATGCCAATTATGAGTACATATATTATTTCCTAATTGCCATCCATACAAATTCTATCCTGGAATAGGAACTCAGGTTATGTTCTTTCTAGTTTGCTCATTGTCTCCAGTAATAAAGACTTTGCAGGTCTGATGATAACTCTGCTACACTTATTCAATACCATTGTTTTCAATATGTGTGTTCAGTTACACCCACAGAAGCTCATTGTCTTTATTGGAGCTGGGAAGGAAAAGCTAAGCACGTGCACAGGAAACTTAATTAACTGCTCCATTAGAAGTGGATGAGCCGGGGCAGCCACATTAGACTCTCCCATATCTGTATTGGTTTTGCAGTGGTACCTGGTGTTAAAGATGGTAAAAATGTATTTTGGGAAGTAAGGAAGTGAATATTGCTTTGACTGGACAGATTGACAGAACAGATGAGTGTGGAGGCACTTTTAAATAGTTAGTCTACATTTAAACTATAGTGGCACCACTGCAGGAGACCCGTTGTAGCAGGTAAGTGTAGATACTACTTATGCCAACCAAAGGGATTACCGTGCCAAAGTAGGTGATCCTCCCTCCCATGAGGCAGTAGCTAGTTCTGTCACCTCACTCCACTCAGAAGTGTGGATTCTTCACACCTCTGTCTGAAGTAGTGAAACTGATCTAATATTCTAGTGTAAACCACCTCATAGTAATGTTGGGGGAAAAAAATTAACTTAACACTGACTTTCCCTGTACACCAAAGGATTCTCAGGGAGGGAAAGGACTGCTGCTTTCAGACAGCTGTCTTCTCAAACTCACATTCTTTCAGCAGATATGCCCATTTCTAGCTATCTAACAATTAGAAATACAGTAGAACCTCAGAGTTACAAACACCAGAATTACAAACTTACCAGTCAAACCCCAGACCTCATTTGGAACTGAAACTGACCAATCAGGCAGCAGAAGGGACAAAAACGCCCCCCCCCCCCCCCCCCAAAATACAGTCTAGTGCCATGAAAAATGTTTAGGACTAAAACAAAAAAGGGGGAAAATTTAAGAAAATGAGAAGGCAAGGAAATTGTTTCTGTGCTTGTTCATGTGCATTAAGATGATTAAAAGCAGCATTTTTCTTCTGTCTAGTAAATTTTCAAAGTTATACTGGTCTGTGCTCAGTTGTACATTTTGGAAAGAACAACCATATTGTTTTGTTCAGTAGTACGAATATTTCAGTTATAATCTCCATTCCCAGACCCACAGAAAAGCCAGCTGGGAACTACACACAAGAGAGAAGCAAAAAAAAAAAAAAAAAAAAGGAAGATGGGAACCCTGAGCCTTGGGGCCAGATCAAGGCAAGACCCTGATCTACATGGACATCTAATCTCTTTATTTCATGGTGATAGACCCATACCAGCGTTATATAAGATTTTTTTTTTTTCTGGAAAGCAATTTTTGTTGTATTAAATTTGATTTGGAAGCAGAAAGAATAGCCACACAAAAAAGGATTGGCAGGAATGGTAAAGAATCTATAATTCAATGTCTATTTGTCCACCAACCTAAGCTTAGACTGTTAGTTGTTTGGAGCAGGGATGATTCTTTCTTTTCTGCCTGGAAAGTACCTATTACATACTGGAATTTTTTAAAAATAGCTTTGTGCATCAAACAGCAAGTAACTGGCATATTTTAAAAGTTGCAAGCATTTTCTTAGTCTTTATAGGACAATGTAGCACTTTAAAGACTAACAAGATGGTTTATTAGATGATGAGCTTTCGTGGGCCAGACCCACTTCCTCAGATCAAATAATGGAAGAAAACAGTCACAACCATATATACCAAAGGATACAATTTAAGAAAATGAACACACATGAAAAGGACAAATCACATTACAGAACAGAAGCGGGATTGGGGGGGGGAGGAAGGTGAATACCAGTGAGTTAATGATATTAGAGGTGGGGAAGGGGAAATGTCTGTGAGTTAATAGTATTAGAGGTGATAATTGGGGAAGCTATCTTTGTAATGTGTAAGATAGTTGGGGTCTTTGTTAAGTCCGGTGCGGAGGGTGTCGAATTTTAGCATGAATGCCAGTTCAGAGGATTCCCTTTCAAGTGCAGATTTGAATGCCAACTTAAACCTGTCCAACACATTATCAATAAACTACAGCCTATATTGGAACAGGATACCATACTCAAAGA
The DNA here is from genome assembly GCF_049634645.1 of Pelodiscus sinensis. NCBI lineage: Eukaryota > Metazoa > Chordata > Testudines > Trionychidae > Pelodiscus > Pelodiscus sinensis. Next base: position 9,542 of record NW_027465914.1, read on the forward strand.
GGCTCTGGGAGACAGACCCATAGTCTCCTATAGACAACCACCTAACCTCAAGATGATTCTTACCAACCACCACAGGACATACCACACTAATACCAACCCTGGTACCTTCCCTTGCAACAAACCCCGTTGCCAGCTTTGTCCACATATTCATTCTGCTGATACCATTATTGGACCTAACCAAGTGAGTTATAAGATCAAGAACACATATTCCTGCGCATCCAGAAATATAATCTATGCTATCATGTGCCGAAAGTGTCCGTCTGCTATGTACATTGGACAAACATCTCAGACACTTCGCCAAAGGATAAATGCCCACAAAACAGATATCAGACAAGATCACAAAGAGAAAACAGTTTCTTGTCATTTCAACCAGAAAGGACACAGTCTCAATGACCTGCTAACCTGCATCCTACTTCAGAAGACATTCAAATCTGCACTTGAAAGGGAATCCTCTGAACTGGCATTCATGCTAAAATTCGACACCCTCCGCACCGGACTTAACAAAGGCTTCTTTGTCGGCGCGTCGCGTCTAGACTGCCCCGATCTGCCGACAAACAGCTGATCGGCAGAGCGGGGCAGCCATTTAAATTTAAATGAAGCTGCGATTATTTTAATCGCGGCTTCATTTCCCTCTGCCGATCTGGCTAATCTACATGCCTCCGTCGACGGAGGCATGTAGTTTAGACGTACCCATAGAAGGCACCAGGTAAGGTAAGGCATGTTGCTATATGGCACATTCTATTGAGCTTCTGCTCCTGTACTGTCTCTGTGAGGAAAATGAATGTTACAGTGAGGCCCATAATCAGGGACTCGCCAAGTGGCAGCGAGTCCCGCTCGCCAGCTGTGTGGTTCGGCACACTGCGCATGTGCAGACCGCGCTGCGCGGCTGTGCTGGCTTGTAATCTACTCACCATGGGCCATCTTTATGTCATCTGTTGGTTCTAAAGATGATTCACCATTATTTTTCCCTGACCACAAACCAGGAACAACTGCACTTTAGTTATGTTTGGATCTCTGCATTAATGTTTAATACAGGAAGCAGGATATTTGCCGATCATCCCCAGCTTTTCCCCAGCCTTTGCAACATGGCCCATTTTGTTTCCCTGTGACTTCATTATTTGCATTCTTCCATAACTATTAGGGAACAAGCCCTGTTTGACTAGAAAGATCAATGAATGGCAAAGTACCAGAGAAATTTCAATACTCAGGTTTTCCTATACATTAATTTTCCTTTACATTTCTAATGAATATATTTTTCATCACTGTGTGTATGGATGTAATCTATGACAGACTGTTACCTGATGTCACCAGGCTGTGTTCAGGCAATCCCTGAGTTATAAACATCTGACTTAAAAACATCCATCCATACAAACAAGAGCTCACTTGTAGCCTTGGAGAACAGGCAGAAAGACACACGTGGTGGTGGGCAGCACAAGCGCTGGGCAGAAGACTCCAGAGGAGCAGACGATGGTTGTGAAGCCAATGACTGGAGAGGAACGGTGCACTGAAGGTGAAACCAGTGCTTCTTTGCAGCTGATGGCTGCATGCCGCCTCCTCCCCTGCTCTTTCGGAGTCCTCTGGCCTATGCTTCTGGTGAACAAAGGCTGGGTGCAACCTGCAGGGGATGGGGGAAGGAGGGTGACTGGGAGATAGGTCTGGCAAGGCTGGTGGCCGAAGATGGAACAGAGCTCATGAAGGAGGATATCAGCCAAGGGATGCCCAGAAGTCCCCTTCAGAATCTCCACCTACCTCCTTAACTGCCTCTAATTAAACTTGCCTTTCCTCAAGCTCCATCATTCAAGCTTAAATGAAAAACTATTTCTACTATTTTTCATTGTAAATATATAGTATTTCAGCTACAGTGTGGGTTAAATAGGCTTTTGTGGGCTAGCCTGGGAACCTAACTATCCTATGGGAGAATGCATTCCAAGTTCCAAACCAACTTACAAAGGAATTTTGGGAACACACCCTGTTTGTAAGTTGGAGACTTCCTGTATTTTATGTGGTCATTTACACCTGTGCAAAATGTGAGTGTACATCTGATCTGGTAGTGCATTCAATTTGCACAGGTGTAAATGACCACACAAGGTTCAAAATATGTTGTTAAAATATAGTTCTAAATTCACCTTGGTGCAACTCCATGACATTCAATACATTTATTGTGCATAATATTTTGTGCAATAGAGGCCAGTGGACTCCACTGTCTAGTCATAGTGACTACTTAGACTAAGCAAGAACAAACACCTTGCTAATATAAAACATTTTCCTTAAGCAAGATCAGTGCTTCCCATAAGCTAGCACAGACAATGGTATCATGACCTAAAAGGAGTGAAATGTATCACTACACCTAGAACGCCAAAGAATTAGCAAATGTCATCAACAAAGTGCCAACTCTCCTTGTCTTAATCACTAAAGTAGCCCCATTAGACTAAATGTATCCTTATCGAGGCTCTGATGATTTCACAAGGAATGTCAGTGACAATTATTGCATGAATAATGTAGCCACAATTTAGCCCCAAGAGAAAACATTTTGTAAAACACTGACCCAGAATTCTGTCCTATCTGGTTGGTGAAGTGGTGATCTACTGAGGATATTTTTCGTGAACAGTAACAAGATTTTTCAGAATCAAGCTGGCCAGAGAACAGCTTCAGAAGCAGCTCCATAGCACACTCTGAATTTGCTGTTAGAGAGCTGATTGAGCTACATTTTTGGATGTTATTATATGGAAATACAATCCAGAGTTAAATATTTAAATTCTGTATAAAACAAGTAATCAGAAGTTGGTCTTAGAATTCCAGCCTGCACAAGTTGGCAGCTTTACATATCAAGAGCAATGATTTGTCCCAATATATAATTTACCCACTATTGACATGACTGCAGCATTTGGACCTTAATTTTGTCAGAGATTTCCTACAATATTTCCTTCTTGTCTCCATAAACATATAGGCTGTGTCTACACTGGCATCCCTTCTGGAAAAGGGATGCTAATGTTGCACTTTGGAATAGGCAAATCCGCGGGGGATTTAAATATCCCCCGCGGTATTTGCATTAACATGGCTGCCGCTTTTTTCTGGCTTGGGGATAAGCCGGAGAAAAGAGCCAGTCTAGACATGATTCTCCGGAAAATAAACCCTTTTCCGGAGGATCTCTTATTCCTACTTCAAAGTTTAATCACCCTTTTTATTGCTCTTGGCTGTCATGTAGCTTAACTGTCCTGGCAGAGATCAGCAAAATGCCTAACTTTCTCAGCAAGCTGAGAAAGGCATCAGATACTTTTTAAGGGGATCCTTCAACCACTTTGTTGCTCTTCCAGCAATCAGCCAGCCAATATTACAAAAAAGTGAGGAAGAGCCAAGTTTTTCAAATAATGGAGGATATTTTGCAATACCACAGAGCAGCTAACTGAATATGTGAATTGAAATATTCCAGGAAGCAAAGGATTTGTATCTTTGGTTTGTACTGCATACACTACACATATTAACTCAAATTGTATCTCAGTTTTCAGAACCTGCTGATTCATAACCTAAGAAACAAAGTGCAATTTTCATTTAAGCACAACAGTTATGGTTATCATAACAAGTGCACTGAATTTCTATAATTTTAACGAGCAAGTGAGTTGCTATGTACAGTATATTTAAATATATATTAAATATGGATCTCTTCACATATTTTCTGCCAATCCGTTTTTGCGCTAGGGGTTTTTGTGCAAAAAACAAACAGCGTGGACATTTTCTTTTTGCGCAAAACCCCCTTTCCCCACAAGATCCTTATGTGCGGAGGTATACCAATCTTGTGGAAAATGCGGGTTTTGCGCAAAAAGAAAACATCCACACTGCTTGTTTTTGCGCAAAAACCCCTAGCGCAAAACAGATCGGCAGAAAATATGCAAATGAGATCGCTCCACACTCAGGAGCAGGTGTGGATGAAAGTAAAGGCACTCTGCCAGGGATATGCTAGGTCCTGAGAGGACAGCTCCCACTCCAGGGCAGAACCCCATACCTGCCCCTACTATGAGGCCGTGGACCACATCCTGGGGGTGTGGAGCAGTCCCTTCTCCCCCTGTAGTGGACTTGGGGCTCAAGACGCCTATCATCCTCCTCCTGGGGACAGAGCCAGGGAAGAGGAGGAAGAGGAGGAGCCGGACGAGTCCAGCACCATGACCATGCAGACTCTGGAGCCAGTACCTTACACCCCAGATGTGTCTCAGGCATTGTCTGAGGCCAGGGAAGCCACACCAGGTGACTACCATCACATTCCCCACACACACAGGATGGAGGTGGTGGGCAGCGAGGGGCTTGGGCGCACTTGTCGCTTGGCCTTTGTGGCCAGAGGATCGCACAGCAGCCTGTGTGTGTGGGAGCAGGTGCAGCATCACTCTAGGGCACACAGCCCCAGCAGGCTGCACCAGAGGACCCTTGTGCTATTGGCCACAGGATGTCTGGAGAGGGTGTTCCATACTCATGACACTGGGGTGGGACACCCTCCATACTCATGACACTGGGGTGGGACACCCTCCAAACTCATGACACTGGGGTGGGAAGGATTCTCAGGGAGGGAAAGGACAGAAATACAGTAGAACCTCAGAGTTACAAACACCAGAATTACAAACTTACCAGTCAAACCCCAGACCTCATTTGGAACTGAAACTGTTCAATCAGGCAGCAGAAGGGACAAAAACCCCAACCTTCCCCCCCCCCCCAAAATACAGTCTAGTACCATGAAAAATGTTTAGGACTAAAACAATAAAGGGGGAAAATTTAAGAAAATGAGAAGGTAAGGAAATTGTTTCTGTGCTTGTTCATGTGCATTAAGATGATTAAAAGCAGCATTTTTCTTCTGTCTAGTAAATTTTCAAAGTTATACTGGTCTGTGCTCAGTTGTACATTTTTGAAAGAACAACCATATTGTTTTGTTCAGTAGTACGAATATTTCAGTTATAATCTCCATTCCCAGACTGTGCCCGTAACTCTGAGGTTCTACTGTTGTTCGATTCTGTAGGTGACAAGTAACAGGGTGTCAACTTTATAGTCTGTTTTGCCAGCAGAACCAGAGAGTGTCATTGTGCTCTAACTAAATTAAGCTCAAGACTGATTTGAATCCTTTGCTGAAGGGCTACGTCTAGACTGGCATGATTTTCCGCAAATGCTTTTAACGGAAAAGTTTTTCCGTTAAAAGCATTTGTGGAAAAGAGCGTCTAGATTGGCACGGACGCTTTTCCACAAAAGCACTTTTTGCGGAAAAGCATCCGTACCAATCTAGATGCGGATTTGTGCAAGAAAGCCCCGATCGCCATTTTGACCATCGGGGCTTTATTGCTCAAAACAGTTTTTAGCTGTCTACACTGGCCCTTTTGCGCAAAAACATTTCCGGAAAAGGGCTTTTGCCCGAATGGGAACGTCAAAGCATTTGTACAAGAAGCACTGATTTCGGACAGTAGGACGTCAGTGCTTTTGCGCAAAATCAAGCGGCCAGTGTAGACAGCTGGCAAGTTTTTGCACAAAAGCGCATGGTTTTGTGGAAAAACTTTCCAGTCTAGATGCAGCCAAGATGTTGTGCAATGCTGGTCTCTCACCATCATTATTTACTACATTACATGCCTCATCTTCTAGAAAGGTGTTTAGTAGTCACCTTCCCTCAAGAAGGCTTGGAGACACTATCCCTGCTTGTGTAAGATATTTAAGTGCCAAACTCCCCTTGGATTTCAATGGGAATTAGGTGCCTAAATATCTTGAGAATATGGGCCAGTGTGCTTGTCCTTTGCCTAGTTTGGGGGCTAGTAAGGAGGCCACCTTCTCCCCTAAATCCTCTAGCCTCCCCTAAATCCTCTTTCTGCACATTCTATTGCAATAAGGCCCCAAAATCTTCTCTGAGACCACTCCTGTTACTATGACACTGGAGAAACACTTGAGCCCTCACTAATTAAGCAATAGGGCAGAATGTCTTTCACCCTATGGATTCACAATCTTCTTATCGTATTTGCAGTCATTTGTTGTTAATGGAGGTATGGCAGTGCAAGTGAGTTTTGTCTATAAAACAAAATGCCTAAATACAGCAGTATCTTTTTGCAATAATCAAATTAAGCAATAAACCACAACAGGATGTACATTCCTGAAAATGTTACCTACGTTATACCTAGATCTAATATTTTATCTATTTCATTTTGTACTTCCTTGATCATCTACAGTTGGGTTGGGGCCATTGACCCACAGAAAAGCCAGCTGGGAACTACACACAAGAGAGAAGCAAAAAAAAAAAAAAAAAAAAAAAGGAAGATGGGAACCCTGAGTCTTGGGGCCAGATCAAGGCAAGACCCTGATCTACATAGACATCTAATCTCTTTATTTCATGGTGACAGACCCATACCAGCGTTATATAAGATTTTTTTTTTCTGGAAAGCAATTTTTGTTGTATTAAATTTGATTTGGAAGCAGAAAGAATAGCCACACAAAAAAGGATTGGCAGGAATGGTAAAGAATCTATAATTCAATGTCTATTTGTCCAATAACCTAAGCTTAGACTGTTAGCTGTTTGGAGCAGGGATGATTCTTTCTTTTCTGCCTGGAAAGTACCTATTACATACTGGAATTTTTTAAAAATAGCTTTGTGCATCAAACAGCAAGTAACTGGCATATTTTAAAAGTTGCAAGCATTTTCTTAGTCTTTATAGAGTCACGTTAGGAATTTCACCAATGTAATTAAAAATAAATTACAAAATAAAGATTCAGAGGGGTAACTATGTTAGTCTGTATCTGCAGAAACAACAAGGAATCTTGTGGCACCTCACAAACTAACATTTATTTGGGCATACACTTTCGTGGGCAAAGACCCACTTCATCAGATGTGTGCCTTTGCCCACGAAAACATATGTCCAAATAAATCTGTTCGTCTAAAATAAAGACAGTATGTTATTTGGGTCATGAGCATCCTTTTGATTCTGTGTTTATACAGTGCTTAGTACAGTGGGGGCTAAGGCTGGGGCTGTAGGCATGACCGCAATACCATTAATAATAATGCAAAAATAAATGACAGACTCTGGCAAATACGGAATAGTCAGAATCAGCCACAGAGGCCCAAAGCCTGAAAGTTCTGTAGGGGCCTAACTCCTACCCTAGAGGATCTGGGCTTGTCTATTAAGAGACAAAGTGTGTGGCTTGCTAAGGTGAATATTGAGAGTGCTATGGAACTTTTAGTATGTGGCTGCAGGATTTTTCATTCGGAGATCTGGTTACACCATTTTAATTGATTCTTTTAATCCTACTATCCTGATTGGCAACCATGTTGTGAAATTTATTCTGAAAAATTCTATGGGGCTTTTATTTTTAGAAAATTGAGGAGCTAAAACTAAATTCGGCTTCATTAATTTGATCAGCATCCAATGAAAGATTCCTAGATCTCACTCCCGAATTTCTAGAGAGAGCAGAGGAGCATGAAGAAGAAAACCCTCCAAATGAACTCGACTCAGAGTGACTCTTCTCTTCACTGAAGTTCTGGATGGCACAATGTTCTCTATAAGGGTAGGCCAGGGAATACTACCTAGAGCCATAGTTTTAAACTACTGTAGTTGGGGAGTAGTTGTGCAACTTGCCCCTATAACAGTAAACAGTAATTCATACTCAGGACTATGTAGCACTTTAAAGACTAACAAGATGGTTTATTAGATGATGAGCTTTCGTGGGCCAGACACACTTCCTCAGATTAAAAAAAATCTGGCCCACGAAAGCTCATCATCTAATAAACCATCTTGTTAGTCTTTAAAGTGCTACATAGTCCTGTATTTTGCTTCAGCTACACCAGACTAACACGGCTACATTTCTATCAGTAATTCATGACTGTCTGACTAACTTCAATGGTACTGAGTATGTAACTGCTCACTAGCATGGCCAAGGGCCACACTATCAGGCCCTAAAGAAATCAAGTAGTCACAAAAAAAAGGAGATGAAATTTCAGAAAATCAGAGCAGAAGCATCCATATACAACCAAAGTGGCTAATTGCCATAACAACAAGGGAGTTCTTCTATAACTTTCCTTTTATGTGGTAAGGTCTTTGGGGCAAGCTCAATCTTTGTGTATTACACGTAGCAGAGTGGAGTCCTGCAGGGTGACTGGTTTCTAGGCACTAGAGTAACACAAATAATAGATATTATAGGGTACCTCTCCTACATGATGTTTTAAGATTGCTAGAGAATCAGCTTAAGCAACAATGGAAGTGAGCTGAAAATAAACCCGAATGTTTAATTGGATGCTAACAGAATTAATTAACATACACACAAGAATACAGATCTTGTCTACACTTGCAATTAAACCACTTCCAGCAACACTTCAGGAACAGGGATGTTTCTTTGGCTACATAACAATGAACTGGGCTATAATTCACAATTGTGAAGCTATCGTTCTATGAACAGTTCTAATTTTAATGGAAAAGACGTCAGTGAAAGGGACGTTTCAATAGTTGGTCTTTCTGTGGAATCAGTTACAAAAATTAACACATTTGGGTCAGATTGTAATGTCAGTTATCTCAGTAAACTATACACCTGGAGCCATGCCACACAGTTCACATAATTACTCCATAATAACACCAGCGTGTTCAGAGTCTGGGTATGTCTTGACTACATGTCTTCGTCGACGGAGCCATGTTGATGAGTTTACTAGAAATAGGAAAATGAGGCAGCAATTTAAATAATCGCTGCTTCATTTACATCAAAATGGCTGCCGTGCTGTGCCCATCAGCTGTTTGGTTGCACAGCACAGTAGTCTGGACGCTCCGCAATCGACAATGGAAGCCTTTGTCGACCGCTCCATTATGCCTCGTGGAATGAGGTTTACGGGAGTGGTCGACAAAGGCTTCCATTGTCAACCGCGGAGTGTCCAGACTACCATGCTGTGCCGCCAAACAGCCATGTATTCTAGACATACCCTCTATGTCTTCATATTGGCTATGGGAGATTTTTCTTTCCTCATCTCTGCCTCAGGCAAATGAATGATGGTATCTTGGGTCTCATAGGGCAAAGTTCTTTATCTTCAACATGGGTGGAATGTGGGTTGCTGGGAAGAGGTATACATTCTAATGTCCTTTGTGGCTTCTGTTTCTGTGGGCTAAAGCAATCCGGCAGACAAAACCATATATCATAGGGTGTGTCTAGACTACATGCCTCTGTCGACGGAGGCATGTAGATTAGCCAGATCGGCAGAGGGAAATGAAGCCGCGATTAAAATAAACGCGGCTTCATTTAAATTTAAATGGCTGCCCCGCTCTGCCGATCAGCTGTTTGTCGGCATATCGGGGCAGTCTAGACGCGCCGCGCCGACAAAGAAGCCTTTCTTGATGGGCACAGGTAAACCTGGTTTCACGAGGCATACCTGTACCGATCAAGAAAGGCTTTCTTTGTCGTAGCCAAATTAGCCCCCATCATACTGTACGTATAGTTGGGGTTATTTTTCCCAATGTGCATTACTTAACACTTATCCACATTAAATTTCATTTGCCATTTTGTTGCCCAATCACTCAGTTTGGTGAGATCTTCTTGGAGTCCTTCACAGTCTGCTTCTGTCTTGACTATCCTAGAAAGTTTTGTATCATCTGCAAACTTTACTACCTCACTCCTTACCCCTTTCTCCAGACCATTTATGAATAAGTTGAAAAGGATTGGTCCCAGGACTGACCCTTGGGGTACACCACTAGATACCCCTCTCCAATCTGAAAATTTACCATTTATTCCTACCCTTTGTTTCCTGTCTTTTAACTAGTTTGCAATCCAAGAAAGGACCTTCCCTCTTATCCCATGGCCTTGTAATTTACACAAGAGCCTTTGGTGAGGGACCTTGTCAAAGGCTTTCTGAAAATCCAAGTATACTATATCTACTGGATCCCCCTTGCCCGCATGTTTGTTAACCTCTTCAAAGAACTCTAAGGGTATGTCTACACTACAAAGTTAGTTCAAACTAACGGACGTTAGTTTGAACTAACTTTCATAGGCGCTACACTAGCGCTCCGTTAGTTCGAATTTAAATCGAACTAGCGGAGCGCTTAGTTCGAACTAGGAAACCCTCATTTTACGAGGATTAAGCCTAGCTCGAACTAGGTAGTTCCAATTAAGGGGTGTGTATCCCCTTAATTCGAAATAGTGGGAGGCTAGCCCTCCCCAGCTTTCCCTGCTGGCCACTCTGGCCAACACCAGGGAAACTTGTCTGCCCCCCTCCCGGCCCCGGACTCTTTAAAGGGGTATGGGCTGGCTACGGTGCCCGTGCCAGGTGCAAGCCTGCCAGCACCCAGCTAGCAGACCCTGCACCTGGCACGGATCGAGCCCCCCAGCCCTCCCCCTCTTCCCAGGACCAGGCTGGCGGCTCCCGGGAGCTTGCCCGGGACCGCAAGAGGCGGGCACCTGCCTGGGCTAGTGCGGACATCGTGGACCTCGTCCACGATCTCCGCACTAGGCACAGGAAAGTGGCCGTCTAAGGCACGAGAGCTGCCAGCCTGGCCACCCAGGAGCAGGTGTGCATGAAAATCAAGGTGGTCCACTGAGACCCCTGACCCTGAGCCCACAATGGCCGTACTAGATCAGACCAAAGGTCCATCTAGCCCAATAGCCTGTCTGCCGACAGTGGCCAACACTAGGGACCCTGGAGGAGATGGACCGAAACAATGACCAAGCCATTTTTCTCCTGCCATCCATCTCCAGCCTTCCACAAACTTGGGGCAGGGACACCACTCCTACCCCCTGGCTAATACCACTCCATGGACCCAACCTCCATCACTTTATCTCACTTCTCTTTAAACTCTGTTCTAGTTCTAGCCTTCACAGCCTCCTGCAGCAAGGAGTTCCACAGGTTGACTCTTTGCTTTGTGAAGAACAACTTTGAGTTACTAGTTTGAAGCCTGCTACCCATTCCTTTTCTTTGGTGTCCTCTAGTCCTTCTAGTATGGGAACTAATGAAGAACTTTTCTGTATGCACCCTCTCCACATCACTCCTGCTTTTAGAGACCTCTATTCTGTCCCCCCTCCCTCTCCTCTTTTCTAAGCTGAAAAGTTCCAGTCTCTTTAGCCTCTCTTCATATGGGACTTTTCCAAACCCTTAATCATTGTAGTTGCCCTCCACTCTCCCACCCTCTCTCTTCCCCTCTCCCACCTCCTTTTCCTGGTCTCCCCCACTTTTGTTCAATAAAGACAGATTCCATTTTGGAAGACACGTGTCCTTTATTTTGTACATCAAGAAGAGGGGCTAGGGAGGGGTAACTGGAAGGAGGTGAGGGAGGAATGGGGCACGAGCCCCCGATGGGGAGGACTGGGCTGGCTCTGCGGGCTTCTGGGGGTGGAAGCTCTCCTGAGGCCCCCCAATTGCCCCCTCTCCCCAGATGGCAGCCTGCGGCAAGTGCAGCCGGTCTGATGGCCGAGTGCTGTGATGTGCTCAGTGTGGGTAGTTGTAGCCAGACACAAACCCCATCTTGTTTTTCCACAAACCCCATCTTGTTTCCCCCCCGCCCCCCCCAGAGAGCAAGAGAAAGGCAGTCAGCCTTTGATGCCCTGGGAACGCAGGTGTGCTGCCTGTCCCTGACTCTACCATAATCAGAAACCAGACAGTAAATGGGCTAGCTGACGACCCGGGACCTCCCGTCGCCCTGATGGCTAGTACCAGTAATTGACACGCCTGCACTGTCCCAGGAGAGGAATCTTCGCCCATCACATACCAGAGGTGCCCATTGTCTGCATTTTCCCAGGTGTAAATTATGCTTTGCACCCTTCGTGGGAAACTTGGCATTCAAAGCCATTTTTCCTAATTGGCCACTTGAGCCTAGGAAGAAGCCTTCATGACCCAAGGGGTATAAAAGAGGTTCAGCAGCCCACCCCATTTGAGCTCCAATCATCTATACCTGCTGGCAGGTATTGATTGTCTCCCGAGGTCTGTGGGACGCCCAACCTCGCCCTACTTCTTCCCGAGGGATTGAGAGAAAGACGCTGGCCATGCCAAGTCTGGAACGCAGGGGTGAGAATATATACCTGCTATGTGTCTATTTTGCATGCATTTAATAAGAGCTCAGAGAACCAAAGGGTTTCATGGTACCTGTAAGTGACTTATTAGTGTATTTTCTGTCCTGTCCTTTGTAGTGTCTGTGTTATCTGTAACACAGTAGTAGCATTTAACAACTAAGTTTACTCTGTAACAATAAAATAGTAACTGTTTAAGCTTTAACCTGACTCCTTCAGTTGCTGTAACAGAACCAAGCACAATTTAAAAAGAACTTCAGCCGGTCATAAGGGACTCACTGCCCTGACCGTCGGCTGACAGTAGTCCACGCAATCCAAGCCAGGACTGCTCTGCAAGCGGGGCACTCCTGAGAACTGTCTGTCCGGGGTGGGGGTAGGGACCCTTTAAGCACAGCCCTCGGCTAGCCTGAGAAAGCATCTCCACACTCTAATTCCTCCTCTGATGCCCTGCCAGCACTGCTTCCGGCCATCCTTAAGCCTGCTTCAGGGTCCACTTAATGTGGACATGCTAGTTCGAATTAGCAAAATGCTAATTCGAACTAGTTTTTTAGTCTAGATCCGTTAGTTCGAATTAGCTTAGTTCGAATTAACGTTCTAGTGTAGACATACCCTTCCAGGCTTCACTGCCCTCCTAGTGAAATAGTTTTTCCTAATATCCAACCTGGACCTCTCCCACCACAGCTTGAGACCATTGCTCCTTGTTCTGCCATCTGTCACTACTGAGAACAGCCTCTCTCCAGCCTCTTTGGAACCTCCCTTCAGGAAGTTGAAGGCTGCTATCAAATCCCCCCTCACTCCTATCTTCTGCAGACTAAACTGACCCAACTCCCTCATCCTCTCCTCATAAGTCATATGCTCCAGCCCCCTAATCATTTTCGTTGCCCTCTGCTGGACTCTCTCCAATGCGTCCACATCCTTTTTGTAGTGGGGGGCCCAGAATTGGACACAATACTCCAGATGTGGCCTCACCAAAGCCGAATAAAGGGGAATAATGACATCTCTGGATCTGCTGGCAATGCTCCTCTTATTGCAACCTAATATGCCATTAGCCTTTTTGGCTACAAGGGAACACCGTTGACTCATATCCAGCTTCTTATCCACTGTAACCCCCAGGTCCTTTTCTGCAGAACTACTACTTAACTGGTTGGTCCCCAGCTTGTAACTATGCTTTGGATTCTTCCGTCTTGTTGAACCTCATCAGATTTCTTGTGGCCCAATCCTCCAATTTGTTTAAGTCACTCTGGACCCTCTCTCTGCCCTCAAGCGTATCTACTTCTCCCGCTAGTTTAGTATCATCTGCAAACTTGCTGAGGGTGCAATCCATCCCCTCATCCAGGTCATTAATAAAGATATTGAACAAAACCGGTCCTAGAACCAAACCTTGGGGCACTCCGCTAGAAACCAACCACCATCCTGACATTGAGCCATTGATCACTACCCGCTGAGCCCGGCCTTCTAGCCATCTTTCTATCCATCTTACCGTTCATTTATCCAATCCACATTCCCTTAACTTGCTGGCAAGAATATTGTGGGAGACGGTATCAAAAGCCTTGCTAAAGTCAAGTATATCACATCCACTGACTTTCCCACGTCCACAGAGCCAGTTACCTCATCATAGAAGCTAATCAGATTGGTCAGGCATGACTTGCCCTTTGTGAATCCATGCTGACTATTCCTAATCAGTTTCCTCTCTTCCAAGTATCTCCAAATGGATTCCTTAAGGATCCCTTCCATGATTTTTCCAGGAACCGAGGTAAGACTGACCGGCCTATAGTTCCCTGGATCGTCCTTCTTCCCTTTTTTGAAGATGGGCACTACATTTGCCTTTTTCCAATCATCCGGGATTTCTCCCAACCTCCACGACTTTTCAAAGATAATGGCCAAAGGCTCCTCAATGACATTTGCCAACTCCTTCGGTACCCTCGGATGCATTAAGTCTAGACCCATGGATTTGTGTACGTTTAGCTTTTCTAAATAGTTCCTAACCTGTTCTTTACCCACCAAGGGCTGTCCATCTTCATCCCATCTTGTGTCATTTAGCGCATTAGTCCAGGAGCCCACCTTGTCCGTGAATACAGAGGCAAAGAAAGCATTGAGTACTTCAGCTTTCCCCACATCATCTGTCACTAGGTTACCTCCTTCATCCAGTAGAGGCCGCACACCCTGTCTGATCACTTTCTTATTATTAACATGCCTGTAGAAACCTTTCTTGTTATCCTTCACATCCTTAGCCAATCGAAATTCCATTTCCGCTTTCGCCTTCCTGATAACCCCCCGGCATTCTTGAGCTATACATTTATAGCTCTCCCTGGTCATTTGTCCAAGTTTCCACTTTTTGTAAGCTTCCTTTTTGGGCTTAAGTTTACCAAGGATCTCCCCTGTAAGCCAATCCGGTCTCCTACCATGTTTGCCTCTCTTGCTACGTGTCGGGATGGTTACTTTCTGTGCCTTCAATAAGGCTTCTTTACAATACTGCCAGCTGTCCTGGACTCCTTTCCCCTTCATGTTAGCATCCCAGGGGATTCTGCCCATCAGGTCTCTGAGGGAGTCCAGGGACAGGGACAGGGACAGGGACAGTTGCTGGGTGTGCCATCATTTCATATATGGTAGCACACATGTTTTGGCTCTGCTGCACCATCTGAGCCCATATTTGGGTCCCATCTAGACTGCAAGCCTCTTTCGAAAGAGCATCTAGACTACAACCGGTACTTTTGAAAAAGCAAGCCACTTTTTCAAAAGAGAGCACCGAGACAGTCTGGATGCTCTCTTTCGAAAAAGCACAGTTTGCAATACATAGTGCCTTTTTTTGAAAGAGCACTTTTGAAAAAAGGCGTTATTCCTCGTAAAACGAGGTTTTCCATAGTTAAAAAACCAGCCATGGTCTTTCGATTTACTTTCAAAAGAACATGGCAGCAGTTTAGATGCAGAGGAAGATTTTTCAAAAAAAGGCCACTTTTTTTGAAAGAACCCTGTAGTCTAGACACACCCTGGCTACATCTACATTGGCAAGATTTTGCACAAATACTTTTAACGCAAGAGTTTTTGCGTTAAAGTATTTGTGCAAGAGAGCGTCTACACTGGCATGTACTTTTGTGCAAGAGATGTGCTTTTGCGCAAAAGCATCCGTGCCGGTGTAGACGCTCTCTTGCGCAAGAAAGCTCCGATGGCCATCATAGTTCTTGCGCAAGAACTCGCGGCCAGTATAGACAGGCGGCAAGTTTTTGCGCAAAATCTTGCAAATGTAGACACAGCCCCTGAGCATCCTCCTGGTCCTTCTGGGCCAGGATCTGTTGCATGCCTTGGAGGATGACCATGTGCTGTCTCATCAGGTCCCCCTGGACCCTCCTGCACTTGTGGCTCCCCCAGGGTCAGGCGGCTGCCTCAGCTGGAGGAGATCGCCCATTAGTGACGCTAGTCCGGCTGTGGAGAATAAAGAGGAAGAGGCGGTCAGTCATCCATGCAGACACTGTCCCTGAGTCCGTGCCCTCCTCTGTGAGCTGAGAACAAGAGTCCTCAGGCTAGAGGGCAGGAATGTTCCTGGAGCAAGGCTATGTGTGGCCTGGACATCGGCCCTGCCTCACAGAGGCCCTGAGGTGCCCAGGGGACCATGCTTCTTGCTCCCCCCCATCCTCATCCCACAGACAGGCAGGGCAAGGGAAGTGGTCGGCCACAGTGGGATGCCATGGGCAGGAGAGGGGCCTGGAGCAGTCTGCTCTTCCATGGGGGCTGCACGCACACCTGCCAGCGCTGTCCGTGGAAGTGGGTGGTGCCTCAAGTGTGCAGGCATTCCCGTGCGTCGTGTGCGGCACTCCTAAGTCTGTGTGCAGCCATGTGTGTGCACTTGTCCCCAGCCTGCTTCCAGCAGTGGTTAGTGGTGGGAGGGCATCTCCCCATCTCCCCCAGGGGTCAGATGTGTGTGTGGCCTCCCCAGAGCCCGTGAACAGGACCCTGGGGACAGGGCCGGATGGAGGCATGGGTGAGCCGGGCAGCTGCCCAAGGCGCCAACCGATGAGGGGCGCCTGATGGCAGCTGTAAGGGGTGCATGGTGTCCCTTACAGCTGCCATTAGGAGCCACGTGCCCGGATCCCGCAGCGCCGGCCCCGCGGCGCTGGCCAACAGCACCCTTCCACCCATGGCTGCGGGGCCCTGCACGGCCCGGCGTGCGTGCCAGCAGCGCTGGCCGGGCCAGGCTGGGCAGCGCATGTGCTGTGCACCCTGGGGGCAGGCCCCGGGCTGCGCGCCAATGGCCGTGACCAGCTCGCGCATGCGCCGAGCACCCTGGGGGGCGGGCCCACACATGCACCCTGCGCCTGGGGGTGGCGCCGCATGCCTGGGCCCAGGGTGCCAAAGGGCTCGGGCCAGCCCTGCCTGGAGGTGCTTTGGGGCTGCCTCCTGGGGCTGCATGTTGCAGACTGGCACTGCATGTAGTTCCACGTGCACGGAGCGTAGCACAATATCCAGGCCAAGATGACCAAGCGATGATTGCATCCCATCCCCTCTGCGCCCGCCTTCCCTGCCCTGTGTGTGTGAAAAACAGAGCACTCACCTGATGATTCCTCCCCGTGCTCAGAGAATGCGTTTAAGACATCCGGGCCCTGGGGTACGGGCTTGAGGGTGAGGGTGACTGTGCTGGCCGTCTCCTCCTCCTCCTCCAGCTCGTCGTCGGATTCCTCCTCCTCCTGGCCTGGGAGCCCTGGGTTGGCAAAGATGAGCGTCTCCAGCCTCAAGTCCACCACCAGGGGTGAGGAAGGGGCTGAACCACCCCCCAGGATGTAGTGGAGCTCAGCGTAGTAGGGCTAGGAGTGGGGTCCTGCCCTAGAGAGAGAGCTGTGCTCCCTTGCCCTCGCATAGCGCTGGCAGAGCTCCTTCACTTTGCTCCATACTTGTATGAGGTTCTGGAAGTGGTGGCCTCTTGTGGCCAGAGCCTCGGCCATCCGACCGTATATGTCGGCGTTGTACCACTGGGAGCCTAGATCCTGCAGGGTCTCCTGCTCACCCCACACCTACAGGAAGGCCAGGATCTCTGCCCCGGACCACGATGGCACAAACCTCTTTGGCCTCTGGCTGAGCTCTCTGGGCCAGCCCCCTGCCACAAGTGTTGTCCCAGGTGCCTGCAGCTTTAAGAGCTGGCCGGAGACAGGGACTATAGAGTTCTGATTAGTTTGGACGGAGTGGCCACCAGGGCACCTGTGCTATTTCCTGGAGGCCTCTTCTTTCAAAAGAACTCCCTCTTCTGCTCTTTCAGACAAAGACGTCTTCCTCGTGAAAGAACCCCTCCGTTCTTTCAACTTTTTGTCAAAAGAATGCAATAGCAGTATGGCTGCAAGTCTTTTTTTCTGGACTAACGGCAGTTATTCTGGAAAAACACTGCAGTGCAGGCATACCCTAAGAGCCTAAATACCTCTGAGGTTCTGGGCATAAGGCCCTTAGACTTGGTGTCTGCCCTTTAGGTCTGAATAGGGTTTCCTGCCCCGCAGGTATACTAAGAAAGACTCCCTCAGGGTATGTCTACACTACAATGTTAGTTCGAACTAACATTCATAGCCGCTACACTAGCGCTCCGCTAGTTCGAATTTGAATCGAACTAGCGGAGCGCTTAGTTCGAACTAGGAAAACCTCATTTTACGAGGATTAAGCCTAGTTCGAACTTACTAGTTGGACTTAAGGGGTGTGTAGCCCCTTAATTCGAACTAGTGGGAGGCTAGCCCTCCCCAGCTTTCCCTGGTGGCCACTCTGGCCAACACCAGGGAAACTCTATGCCCCCCTCCCGGCCCCGGACCCTTTAAAGGGGAACAGGCTGGCTACAGTGCCCATGCCAGGTGCAAGCCTTCCAGCACCCAGCTGGAAGACCCTGCACCTGGCATGGCACAGAGCCACCCACCCGATGTCCCCCAGCCCACCCCCTCTTCCCGGGACCAGGCTGGCGGCTCCCGGGACCTTGCCCGGGACCGCAAGAGGCGGGCACCTTCCTGGGCTAGTGCAGACATCGTGGATCTCGTCCACGATCTCCCCACTAGGCACAGGAAAGTGGCCAGCTAGGGCAGGAGAGCTGCCAGCCTGGCCACTCAGGAGCAGGTGTGCATGATAATCAAGGGGGTCCACTGAGACCCCCGACCCTGAGCTCTGAGCTTATAATGGCCATCCTGGGTCAGACCAAAGGTCCATCTAGCCCAGTAGCCTGTCTGCCGACAGCGGCCAACCCTAGGGACCCTGGAGGGGATGGACCGAAGACAGTGAGCAAGCCATTTGTCTCGTGCCATCCCTCTCCAGCCTTCCACAAACTTTGGGCAGGGACACCACTCCTACCCCCTGGCTAAGACTACTCCATGGACCCAACCTCCATGACTTGCCCTCACTTCCCTTTAAACTCTGTTCTAGTTGTAGCCATCACAGCCTCCTGCAGCAAGGAGTTCCACAGGTTAACTCTTTGCTTTGTCAAGAACAACAACTTTCTCTTACGAGTTTCAAGCCTGCTACCCAGTCCTTTCCTTTGGTGTCCTCTAGTCCTTCTTTATGGGAACTCAGGAAGAACTTTTCTGAATGCACCCTCTCCACCCAATCCCTGCTTTTAGAAACCTCTATCCTGTCCCCGCTCCATCTGCTCTTTTCTAAGCTGAACAGTCCCAGTCTCTGTAGCCTTTCTTCATCTGGGACCTGTTCCCAACCCCTGATCATGTTACTTGCCCTCCCCTCTCCCAGCCTTTCTCTTCCACTCTCCCACCTCCTTTTCCCAGTCTCCCCCAGTTTTGTTCAATAAAGACGGAGTCCATGTTGGAAGAAACGTTATCTTTATTTTGTACATCAGGAAGGGGGGCTAGGGAGGGGTAAGTGGAAGGAGGTGAGGGAGGAATGGGGTACGAGCCCCCGATGGGGAGGACTGGGCTGGCTCTGCGGACTTCTGGGGGTGGAAGCTCTCCTGAAGCCCCCCAATTGCTCCCTCTCCCCAGATGGCAGCCTGCGGCAAGTGCAGCCGGTCTGATGGCCGAGTGGTGTGATGTGCCCAGTGTGGGCACTCCCGGCACTCCAAGCCAGGACTGGTTTTCAAGCAGGGCACCCGTGAGAACTGTCTGTCGGGGGTGGGGGTCGGGTCCCTTTAAGCGCAGCCCTCGGCTAGCCTGAGACAGCAGCTTCACGCTCTAAGTCCTCCTCTGATGCCCTGCCGGCACTGCTTCCGGCCATCCTGAAGACCTGTTCAGGGCCCACTCAATATGGACATGCTAGTTCGAATTAGCAAAACGCTAATTCGAACTAGTTTTTAGTTCTAGATGCGTTAGTTCGAATTACCTTAGTTCGAATTAACTAATTCGAACTAAGTTAGTTCGAATTAGCGCTGTAGTGTAGACGGACCCTCACTCCCTCACTCCCACCTAATTCTCCACTTGAGTCATTTTCTCCTGTTTTTTGACTTGTTGCTGAAACTTTCAATTTTCTCTTTTTTAAAAAAAAAATATTGTTCTGAGTTTCCCCTGCCACTCTTTTGTGCTACTGTTCTGTCAGCTGACGTGGCTACCATTGCATTGAGTCAGCTTAGGGTTATCATCTTTCCTGAGCAGAGGGATGGGACACCATCGCTGTGAATGGCGTCCAGTCCATCCAGTTGGGAACAATGGTAAGCGTAATTGTCAGCTCTTCCTAGTCTTGCCTGTTTACAAGAGATGCTTCATTAAATGATGCAACACAGGAGGCAGTTTGTATTGGCCCATGCGAGCTGTCCAGGCCCCACAGTGGATGCCTCAACCATCTGATGGATGGGACCCATGGTGCCCAGGGAATTATCTGGGGAAATCTAGCACAGGGCGGTCAGAGGGGGTCATGCCCCTAAGCACACACCACAGTGGTGGGAACTGGAACAACCAACAGCCTACTGTGCTCCACCATCTCCCAGCTGGGTTGCTCTACTTCACTATGGTGGTGGCCGGGAAGCAGAGTGTCCTGGCCCTAGTCTCAGTACCCAGTGGGGTGAAGCAGGAGTGGGATTTGGGGGAAGGGATAGAGAGGGCTTGGGGCTCTCAAGTTTTCCAATAAGGGCTGCTGCTAATGCAGCAGCAGCCAGAGCCCAAGACCCTATAAATTGCTGCTGGAGCACCACACACTTTGGGTAGCTCGGAGGCAGGGAGCGCCACACCCCTTATGTGCATATTGGACTGCTCTCTGTAACAGAGCAGCATTCACCTCTCTTGAGTACCCCTTCTGGCTAAGCACATGTGCCTGCACTCTCTTGTCTGACTTCGGTGACACAGTCTCTGGCCGAGTCTCACTCATTGTGTGTGCTCATCAAAACCCCTTCCAGGGTACACATCTAATCGGCGCCTATCTTGGGTAGCTCTCTTATGTCCTTTCAAGTTTGTTCCCCACTCAAAGAGAGTGGTGTCCCCAGAGCTACCCCACCAAAATACAGCATTTTTGCCCTTACCTCAGGGCTTTCTTTCAAAGTCCCATCACAGTCCAGCACTCACCAATAGCTCTTCACAAGGAGCTGTCTGCAGTGCTGCCACTCTCTCAGGCAGCCTGTCTCCTGGTTCTGCATACCTTGTGGCCTCCAGAGACACTGACTGATACTGGTCTTTCAGCTGCTTTTATAGGACTTTCCTGGCCCTGATTGGTTGCTTCTCCCACAGCCACTCCAGTCTGCCTGGAGGACTTTTCTATTGTCTCTCTAGGCAGGGTATGGTCGGACCATAGGGCCTCCGGGAGGGGATCCCAAGGTCAGGTCAATTGTATCACGTTCCCTTTGTCTGTAAAAATGTTTATGGATGAAGGGACCTTGAGAGGTCATCGAATCCAGGCCCCTACCCTCATGGAAAGACCAAATACTGTCTAGACCATCCCTGATAGACATTCATTTAACCTACTCTTATATATCTCCAGAGATGGGGATTCCACAACCTCCCTGGGCAATTTCTTCCAGGCTGTGTCTAGACTGCATCCTTTTTCCGTAAAAGGGATGCAAATTAGACACATCGCAATTGCAAATGAAGCGGGGATTTAAATCCCCCCTGCTTCATTTGCATAATCATGGCTGCCGCTTTTTTCTGGCTCGGAGCTTTGCCGGAAAAAGCGCCAGTCTAGACGGGGATCTTTCGGAAAATAAAGCCTTTTCCGAAAGATCCCTTATTCCTTTTTTTAAGAGGTATAACGGATCTTTTGGAAAAGGCTTTATTTTCCGAAAGATCCACATCTAGACTGGCACTTTTTTCCGGCAAAGCTCCGAGCCAGAAAAAAGCGGCAGCCATGTTTATGCAAATGAAGTGGGGGGGATTTAAATCCCCACTTCATTTGCAATTGTGATGTGTCTAATTTGCATCCCTTTTACGGAAAAAGGATGCATTCTAGACACAGCCCTAGTGTTTGACTACCCTGATAGTTAGGAACTTTTTCCTAATGTCCAACCTAAATCTCCCTTGCTGCAGTCTTAGCCCATTGCTTAATCATTCTTGTTGCTCTTCTCTGGACCCTCTCCAGTTTCTCCACATCTTTCTTGAAATATGGTGCCCAGAACTGGACACAATACTCCAACTGAGGCCTAACCAGCGCAGAGTAGAGCGGAAGAATGACTTCTCATGTCTTGCTGACAACAAGCAGTATAAGAACCTCTATAGAGTAGTGAAGGAAAAAAGAGCCTCTTCCCAGGATTATCCCTGTCCCTGTCCCTGTCCCTGTCCCTGTCCCTACAGACAGAATCATAGAATCATGCGGAGTATAATTTGATGTATTTCTACAACAGGGAATATAAATAACAAAAGTTATGCAAACCCACACCACTAGGTGGAGGCAGATATTTTGAGGAGTTTGTGAGAAAACTTTCAAAAAAGAGAAGTAAGATTGGAATTCTGCTTTAAGTCATTTGGCTCACATCTCAGTAGAGTGATCTGTACAGAGCTGGATCTTTAATTTTTTTCCATGAAAGAACCTGGTTAAAATCTTTTAAATAAATCATGTTATTTCCACTCTCCTATTTGTCTGTGCTCTAATAGGGATAGAAAAAATATAATTATTTGCTAATAATGGCTTATATTTGAATCAGAGAGTTAGTAAAATTATTTAAAAAAGAAAATCTCTCTAGAAATGCATATTGTTGTTGCATCAAATTCTGCCATCCTTGCTCAGATCCTCCCAGGTATTGAGGTTCCTGGCTCCCATTGGTTTCAATGGAAATTAGTCTAAATACCTTTGAGGATCTGGGCCTCATACCCTACTCTGACAAAACTTAGGTTGAATTAGAGTCAGTCAAACACTGAGCGGGATTAAGGTGTGCATCTTACTGCACATTGTACAAAAGCTTCTTGCTATCAGTCTATTTTTTGCAGTACAGCTGCTCCCCGAGTTGCGAATGGTCGAGTTACGACCGTTCGCACTTACGACCAAAGCTCCCATGGAGCAGTCGTAAAGGCGGTCCCTGAGTTACGAATGTGACCCACGCTTACAAACAGCGCGGTCACGTGTAACTCAATGGGGTCCAAGTTACAAACTGATCGAGTTACAGCCAAGTGTTTGGTCTGTAACTCGGAGAGAGGCTGTAATGTTTTTTCTGTATTCACCAGTTTTGTTTTCTTGCCTCCTTGGACATGTTGGACTTTGTACATAATGGTGAACCTAGTGAGGAGGGCTTTAAACTAGGTTCGTCGGGGGACGGTGACCAAAACCCTGAGGGGAGTGGGAAAGTCAGATACCGGGAAGAAATGCATAGAGCAAGGAGCGAGAAAGGAGGACCCCAGTTTCGAATGGAGAAGATAATGCAATCAACTGGTTACCTGAAGTGTTTGTACACTAATGCGAGAAGCCTGGGCAACAAGCAGGAAGAACTGGAGGCCCTGGCCCAGGCCAAGAAATATGATTTAATTGGGATAACAGAGACTTGGTGGGATGACTCGCATGACTGGAGCGCTGTCATGGAAGGGTATAGATTGTTCAGGAAGAATAGGCAGGGGAGAAAAGGAGGAGGAGTTGCACTATATGTAAGAGAGCACTATGATTGCTCTGAACTCCAGTATAAAGAGGGAGAAAAACTTGTTGAAAGTCTATGGGTCAGGTTTAAAGGAGCAAACAGCAGTGATGTTGTGGTTGGTGTCTGCTACAGGCCACCGAACCAGGTGGATGAGGTAGATGAGGCTTTCTTCGAACAACTGAGCGAAGCTTCCAGATCGCAGGCCCTGGTTCTCATGGGGGACTTTAATCACCCTGACATCTGTTGGGAAACCAATACGGCAGTACACAGGCAATCCAGGAAGTTTTTGGAGAATGTTGGGGATAACTTCTTGGTACAAGTGCTGAAGGATCCGACCAGGGGCCGTGCACAGCTTGACCTTCTCCTCACAAACAGGGAGGAACTAATAGGGGACGTAGAGGTGGGTGACAACCTGGGAAGCAGTGATCATGAGATGGTAGATTTCAGGATCCTGACCAAAGGAAGGAAAGAGAGTAGTAAAATACACACCTTGGACTTCAAAAAAGCAGATTTTGACTCCCTCAGAGATCTGATGGAAAGAATCCCCTGGGATGTTAACATGAAGGGGAAAGGAGTCCAGGACAGCTGGCAGTATTTTAAAGAAGCCTTATTGAAGGCACAAAAAGAAACCATCCCGACACGTAGCAAGAGAGGCAAACCTGGTAGGAGACCAGATTGGCTTACAGGGGAAATCCTTGGTGTACTTAAGCACAAAAAGGAAGCTTACAGAAAGTGGAAACTTGGACAAATGACTAGGGAGGAGCTTAAATGTATAGTTCGAGAATGCCGGGGGGTTATCAGGAAGGCGAAAGCGCAAATGGAGTTGCGACTGGCTAAGGATGTGAAGGATAACAAGAAAGGTTTCTACAGGCATGTCAACAAGAAGAAGGTGATCAGAGAGGGTGTGCAGTCCCTAATGGATGAAGGAGGTAACCTAGTGACAGAGGATGTGGGGAAAGCTGAAGTACTCAATGCTTTCTTTGCCTCTGTATTCACGGACAAGGTCGGCTCCTGGACTTCTGTGCTAAGCGACGCAAGATGGGAAGAAGATGGACAGCCCTTGGTGGGTAAAGAACAGGTTAGGAACTATTTAGAAAAACTAAACGTACACAAATCCATGGGTCCAGACTTAATGCACCCAAGGGTACTGAAGGAGTTGGCAAATGTCATTGAGGAGCCTTTGGCCATTATCTTTGAAAAGTCGTGGAGATCGGGCGAAATCCCGGATGATTGGAAAAAGGCAAATGTAGTGCCCATCTTCAAAAAAGGGAAGAAGGACGATCCAGGGAACTATAGGCCGGTCAGTCTTACCTCGGTTCCTGGAAAAATCATGGAAGGGATCATAAAGGAGTCCATTTTGAGACACTTGAATGAGAGGAAAGTGATCAGGAATAGTCAGCATGGATTCACAAAGGGCAAGTCGTGCTTGACCAATCTGATTAGCTTCTATGATGAGGTAACTGGCTCAGTGGACATGGGAAAGTCAGTGGATGTTATATACCTTGACTTTAGCAAGGCTTTTGATACGGTCTCCCACAATATTCTTGCCAGCAAGTTAAGGGAATGCGGATTGGATAAATGGACGGTAAGATGGATAGAAAGATGGCTAGAAGGCCGGGCCCAGCGGGTAGTGATCAACGGTTCGATGTCAGGATGGAGGTCGGTTTCTAGTGGAG
Organism: Pelodiscus sinensis; assembly: GCF_049634645.1. Lineage (NCBI taxonomy): Eukaryota > Metazoa > Chordata > Testudines > Trionychidae > Pelodiscus > Pelodiscus sinensis. Next base: position 34,145 of record NW_027465914.1, read on the forward strand.
TGCCCCAAGGTTCGGTTCTAGGACCGGTTTTGTTCAATATCTTTATTAATGACCTGGATGAGGGGATAGATTGCACCCTCAGCAAGTTTGCAGATGACACTAAGCTAGGGGGAGAGGTAGATACGCTTAAGGGCAGAGATAGGGTCCAGAGTGACTTGGACAAATTGGAGGATTGGGCCACTAGAAATCTCATGAGATTCAACAAAGACAAGTGTAGAGTCCTGCACTTGGGACGGAAGAATCCCAAGCATAGTTACAGGCTGGGGACCAACCAGTTAAGTAGTAGTTCTGCAGAAAAGGACCTGGGGGTTACAGTGGATGAGAAGCTAGATATGAGTCAACAGTGTGCCCTTGTAGCCAAGAAAGCTAATGGCATATTAGGATGCATTAAGAGGAGCATTGCCAGCAGATCCAGAGATGTCATTATTCCCCTTTATTCGGCTTTGGTGAGGCCACATCTGGAGTACTGTGTCCAGTTCTGGGCCCCCCACTACAAAAAGGATGCGGACGCATTGGAGAGGGTCCAGCGGAGGGCAACCAAAATGATTAGGGGTCTGGAGCATATGACCTACGAGGAGAGGCTGAGGGACTTGGGTCTGTTTAGTCTGCAGAAGCGAAGAGTGAGGGGGGACTTGATAGCAGCCTTCAACTTCCTGAAGGGAGGTTCCAAAGAGGATGGAGAGAGGCTGTTCTCAGTAGTGACAGATGGCAGAACAAGGAGCAATGGTCTCAAGTTGTGGTGGGAGAGGTCCAGATTGGATATTAGGAAAAACTATTTTACTAGGAGGGTAGTGAAGCATTGGAATGGGTTACCTAGGGAAGTAGTGGAGTCTCCATCCCTAGAGGTGTTTAAGTCTCGGCTTGACAAAGCTCTGGCCGGGTTGATTTAGATGGGATTGGTCCTGCCTAGAGCGGAGGGCTGGACTTGACGACCTTCTGAGGTCTCTTCCAGTTCTGATTCTATGATAAGGGGATGGTTGGATGAAATAACATGATCTTGGTAACTAATTGACCATTCATTTCCAGTTGGAAATAGGTCAATGGAGGGATGATAGGAGTTGCTATAGGGAACTTTCTGGGTGTCTGGCTGGTGAGTCTTGCCCACATGCTCAGGGTTTAGCTGATCGCCATATTTGGGGTCAGGAAGGAATTTTCCTCCAGGGTAGATTGGCAGAGGCCCTGGAGGTTTTTCGCCTTCCTCTGTAGCATTGGGCACAGATCACAGCTGAAGGACTCTCTGCATGTTGGGGCCTTCAAAGTATTGGAAGGCTTCAATATCTGAGACATAGGTGAGAGGATTATTCTAAGAGGGGTGGGCGAGATTCTGTGGCCTGCACGGTGCAGGGGGTCAGACTAGATGATCATAATGGTCCCTTCTGACCTTAAAGTCTATGAGTCTATGAGTGAATAAATGGTATATTTATCATCCTCTCTGACTGTAATGTGTTTTGAGTGATGGCAAATTGTCAAGCCATATTCAGTACAGGCTGATCAATTGATACTCATTAGTGAGATAAGCCTGTGAATTGTAAGCCCAGGACTTGCTAAGGGCAGGATCCCACTACTAATTGCTGCAGGACAGTGTGCGTTGCTGCAGAACTCTTAGTTGTGTATGTGCACATGACTTGTTTTTGTAAAAATCTGGCCCTGGGGCACATAAACTAACATTCAACCAACGATTCAGCTTTTTATCTTGTAAAATACAACCAACTGATAAGTAAAATACAACCAATTAATAAGGAAAGTTTCCTTTTGAGGATATACTATTGCACCAAGATCTGAATTAAGGTTATATGCTAACTTATGAGCTCCCTGACGTCTGCACGGTGTTTGTGATGACTTTGCCACACACATTGGTGTCCTTAATCTGTTCTGTGGTCCTGGGGTTCTTTGTCACATGCACAAACATTATTCCTATTGCTGATCCACCCATAGTGGACTGATATTGGATGCCTTGCCCTCATGTGAACAGATACAACGAACAAGCATTGTTACAGTTACCTGTACATGATGCGGTGTTTTTGAAAGGCCTGAACTTATGGAGCAGGTGTAGACAGTGAGGGATGCGTAAAACTAGCAGAGACAGGAAGTCTCTCTGTGCTGACCATGCCCTTAGCTTCTTGAGGAAGTGGCCTCCTGTGCATGTATTAAATATGGAGTACTCTTGAACTGTACTGCTGTACACTTTCTATCTAGCGCAGTTGTATAAGACCCCAGTTTGCACAATGGTATGGAACTGGGGCTTAGCCACGACAGACCCTGAATCAGGGAGAAAGTTTCCTAAATATGTAGTAGTATTACACTAGTTTCATGTTGGTACCTGGTCAAAGTAGGCTTATCTTCTTGCTTAATTATCTTCTCTGTTGTGCTGTGAATAAATATTACTTAATGACAGTTAAGGACCATCTTATTCTGAGTTTGTACAGGTCCTAAGGCAATGAGATTCTGGCCTATGACTGGGACTATGAGGCAGTACCGCAATACAAATACTCACATGCTGATCTACAGAAATATTTTTCTGCCTTGGACATCCCCACTAACTTGAGAGATCCAGATGGATCAGTTACTGAAAATGGAAGCATGTGAACTTGACAGCTTCAGTTTGAGTCTCCTTGTTTCCTGCACTGAGTGTTTTTTCTGCTCTTTACACTAAATGGTAAGCATGTCCACATAATAGTGTGATGAAGATGGATGGATGGGAGATTTTGACTTCCTCAGTCATGGCATACTGTTGCAGGAAGGAGGTTTGCTGGGAAGAGATGGGGTGGATCTGACCACAAAAGGGAAGGACATCTTAATGCAGTGACTCACCAATCTTATTAGAAGGGCTTTAAACTAAGTTGAGTAGGGGCAGGTGACAAAAGGCAACTAGGTTCAAAAGGTATCTTTAATAGAGGACTAGTTCTTTGGGGAGAATCAGATATGGAAAATTAGAGTAGAATTACAGGAGCAACAAGAGGGAAATCCCTGGGGGGAATTTGATCAATACCTTAGATCAGTGTTTCTCAAAGTGGTCCGTGAAACCACTTTGAGAAAGTTGCTAACCGGCCGCGCCGGTGTGTTTATTTACCAGCACTGAGGCCACGGAGCCTTGCAGGTCCCTTTGACTCTGGTTACCCAGTCATAGCAAAAGGAGCTGTGGCTGCTGCTTCCCATGGCTCCCTTTGGCTGCAAACAGCAAATCGGATCCAATGGGAGCCATGAGGCTTTGTGGCTGCGGCACCAGTAAATAAACACACCAGTGTAGCCAGTTAGCAGTTTTCTCAAAGTGGTTTCATGGACCATTTTGAGTATCACTGCTTTAGACGTCTGCTCACAAATTCAAGGAATAACAGGCCTAAGCAGTCAGAATTGGGAGTACTAATAGACAAGTCATAACTGAGCTTAAGTGGCATCTCAGATACTTGATGGGATAAATCTCATAAGTGCAGTATTGGCATAGAGGGGTACATCTTGTTCAGGAAGAGCATGTAGGAATAAAAGGGAGGTGGTGTTGTCTTGTACACTTGTTCTGAGTTCCAGAAAGAGGCAAGAGGCAGACCAGCTGAAAGTCTCTGGGTAAAGACGAAGTGGGGAAAACACATCCAAACCAGGAGGAGGAGGGAGATGAGGCATTTCTAGAACAAATAAAACAAATATCCAGAACACAGGCCCTAATAGTAATGAGGGACTTTACCTACCTAGACATCAGTGGGAAAAGTAATATGGGAAAACACAAAATATCCAATAAGTTCTTGGAATGTCATGGGGACAATGCTTTGTTTCAGAAACTGAAGGAAGTAACCCAGGGCATAGGCATTTAAGAATTGATTCTGACCAACAGGGAGGAGATGGTTGTGAACCTGTAGGTAGAGGCCTATTTGGGTGAAAGTGATTATGAATAAGGCTGTGAATCATTCATGGAGGTCACAGAAATCATGAAACAAAAAACAGGACTATGTAGCACTTTAAAGACTAACAAGATGGTCTATTAGGTGATGAGCTTCCGTGGGCCAGACCCACTTCCTCAGATCAAATAGTGGAAGAAAATTGACACAACCATATATACCAAAGGATACAATCAAAAAAATGAACACATATGAAAAGGACAAATCAAATTTCATGTGTTCATTGTTTTGATTGTATCCTTTGGTATATATGGTTGTGCCAATTTTCTTCCACTATTTGATCTGAGGAAGTGGGTCTGGCCCAAGAAAGCTCATCATCTAATAAACCATCTTGTTAGTCTTTAAAGTTCTACATAGTCCTGGTTTTTGTTTCAGCTACACGAGACTAACACGGCTACATTTCTGCCACAGAAATCATGGATTCTGGGACTTTCTGGGACCTTTGTGATTTCCACAGTAGTTGTCGTGGTACATCTCAGGGCATCCCTGGGGCCAGATGCTGTGCTGGAGCATTGGTTGGAGAGTAGTCAGGGTACCCTGGGCAGTTCCCCCACCTGGAGTGGAAGTAGTAGTGGCACCCCAGCCTGCTCTCAGAGCAGTGGAGTCTGCTGCAGCGCTGCCTATCCCCAGCACCTAAAATTTATTTAGGGCCATTTTTAGTAAAAGTCATGGACAGGTGACAGGTCATCTTAACCATAGTTCTCTCCAGCACAGTGACAGAGTCCCTGTGTGCCTACCTGGTCATCAACAGTTTATGGAATTTGCTTTGGTCACAAGGATGTCACAATAGTGCTTGTGTAATTTCAACTGGAAGTTCTGGTTGACAGACTGAGAGGCCATCTATCTCTCAGTACTGGAGCTAGTTGGAGAAAGGATTGAGAGAAGGTGTTGAGGAAAGACTAAACCATGAATACATTTGTGAGTGAACAGGAGGTAATTGATAGAGGTAAGGGTCACTATTGTATTTTTTATATCCAACCTGTATCCACACATACACATTCAAGAGCATGGGTGCATAGAAACGTGTAATATTCTCCATTTATATGACCAGATCATTAGCTGCTGTAAATCCAGTGAGCCTCTGCTGACTTCCCTTTTAATTGACTTGAGTTGAAGGACTGGCCTACAGCCTCTGAACCTGGAAACTTTCCTGACAACCTGTGTCACTCTTGGATGTTATGGGGAAGGTCTTCTTTCCTTTCTCCAGTTGTTTTATGTTTAATATGGGTCCTTATTTTATGGCTTCTGCATCCTTGGAGCCAAAATCTGGTGGTGCAAAGCATCAGAGATGGGAGAAATTAGAAGAGAAAACACAGAAGGACTTCTCTTCTAGCTGACTGTGTCTAGACTACAAAGTTCGATCACTTTTCTTCTGAAAGAGGCTTTTCTGACAGTTGGCCCATCTACACTGGGCCAAATGTCAGAAAAAAAGCCTCTTTCAGAACATCCCTTCTTCCTCGTAGAACGAGGTTTACAAAGATGCTGAAAAAACATGTCTGCTTTTCCAATATTTTTTTGGAAAAGCAGACGCATTCCTTGGACGTGGCAGAGCTTTTCTGGGATATCTCTGGTATCCTGGACAAACTCTGCAGTCTAGATGTACCTGCTGTCTACTTAAGATATTAAGTGGATAGCTAGCATATTAAATGGAGGATAACCAAGCGTTTCTTAGCAACACTAGTGCTCTTAATCCTACACCATTACTATTGCAACTGTATGGGCAATGTAAGTTACAGTTCTGATTCCATCTGCATCTGGGTGTTGGAATCGAAGGGTAAGGATGGGTAATCGCCTAATCTTGAGCAATCTTTCATGGGAAGGGTAAATTCTGATCAATTCCTCCTCCATGCCTTGGAATGCTGTTACAATGGAGACAGATAAATATGGCATTTCAGATTTCTTGTTAAATATTAAGTCTCCAGGAGAATTTCTGCTGAGACACACATAGGAGATAAAATCCTGATTTTATTAATACATCAACTATTTCACAGTTTCATAGAGTTTAAGGGTGGTAGGTCATTAGATCATGTACTTTAATCTTCTGTATGTCACAAACCATTACGTTTCACCTAGCAACCCTATGCTGAAACCAAAACTTGTCTTGGACTAAAAATTGTCACTCTTGAAGGGTATGTCAACACAGCAGACAGGATACTGGGCTAGATGGACCTTTGGTCTGACCCAGTACGGCCGTTCTTATGTTCTTATGTTGTGCATTGGGGGAAAATCTTTTAGGGTCTCTAGAGGCAACTGGACAAATACCTAGTCCATGTGTCTTCTCTGCAAGTATTTAAATTACCATAAAATAAAACTGAAGCCTTTTTTTCAAAACAGAGTGCATAAAGTTTGACTTCTAAATTCATACAGTGGGGTCTTTAAAAAGTGGCTTGATTTTCAAGAGATACTGAACCCCTAGAAGTTCTTTGCACTATCCATAGGTAATTCTGGGTGCTCAGCACTTTTGGAAATGACACCCTGGCTTAGCAAAACACTTCAGCATGCACGTGTTTAACTTTAGATTTATTTGTTGGCATAGAGTTAGGCATGTGATTAAGTTGCTGAATCAGGATGTAGGCGTGTTAATATGGATTTAGGAGTTTTAGTTTAGGCACCCAGTTTTAAAAATCTTGGCTATAAATTATTCTGTGTGCTAGCAAAATGCCTAAATTAATAGTAAAGGTGGAAAAGATGATTTTATGTGGGGATCTTATTTAAAAGGAGCAGCTTTTCCTTATTATAATCCGTCCCCCCACAATAGTTCTGCAAACAGACATGGTCACCATGAGGGAAGAAAAGGATTTGCATGACTCCCAGGTCCACTTATCACCATGTCTGGTCTCCTACAGAGTCTTTACTAGATAGTGAATTAAAGACACAAGCACCGAATCCCAATATCAATGATAACCAGCAGAATCCTTTCCTTTAATTTCAGTTGTTTACAGCGAGGTTGTTTTACTCCTGGACCATATGGACAATCAAGATAAGGCCACTATTGCCCTTCAGATTGTCAAGATTGCTGAGACCAAACTGGCTGTCGTTGTGACTGTTCTGCTAGAAAAACTTCAGCAGGATGAGGTAGGGCAGTTTCATCAAATCACATCTGTTTTCCATGTTTCCACTCCAAATTCTGTTTGACTTCATGGAAGTAATTCAATACAGAACTTGGCTCAGCCCACCTTCAGTGTAATCAGTATTTACCCTTCTGTCTTCATGCAAAACTCATCATGCAAAATTCTGTTACAGGTCAGGATGATATAATAAAGAGACACTCAGAGGAGCACTGTCCTTTTGTACACACTGGAGTACATGGGCTGTATATTATAAAAGTGCACTGTAGGGGTATCTATAATCTCTTATAGCAGTATTTTGTCCTCCTTTAGCATCTTCATCCAAAAACCTCAAAGCACTTACCTACTTACTCATGAATTAGGTTTTACAGCACCTTTGGGAGAGTGATAAACTTCCCTATTTACTGATGGGCTGTGTCATGGGGAATTAAATAACTTGCTCAACACCACATAGTGAGTTAGTAGAAGAATGGTGAATAAAACCCATGTGAACTGACTCTCTGCTCTAAATCCAAGACAACACTTCTTAATTATAATGACATATGATTGGGATATAGCTTTGAAGGGTTCTTAAATAATCCAAACCCCTTTTTCCTTTATTAATACTCGCATCCAGCAAAGTCCATTTCTCTATTAAGGGTCAACACAGAAGGCATTTTAGTTTCAAGTACCAGGAAGCCAAGACAAGCAGTTCATTTCTGGCTCGCTTGAATAGTGTGGGGCTCTTGTATTCATAAGTTATCAATTATGATTTTCAATTGAAAATCCTCCTTACATTTAAAAATGAATGGAAAGAGGCAGAGCCTCTCCGCACTAGAGCAGTGATAGCAGTTTTCAGCTGCATCCTTTAAAAGCACAACCACTGGAATGTGTAGCCAACCATTGGCTTTGAACATTCCAAAGTGCTTTATGACCTTAGCAGGCAGTTCACACCTTCAGCTGCCTGAATTCAGAGTTATAGACTCACAGGAGACAGATGTGAAAGGCTTGTTGGATCATCCAATTTCCCAGCAGTGCCTTTTTCATTTTTTGGGGCCAAACCAATTTTAAAAGCTCCTAGTGACTGGGTTTCCACCACTTTCCAATGAAGACTATATAATAACCTGATAGATGTCGTATAGCTGGGGCATTTTTCCTGATGTTAAAGTCTAAATTTTATGTCTCTGATACTGCTCTCTGCTGTGCAATGTATGTGCTGCAGGGTAGGAAACACTGACTCCTAAGCATCCTCACTCCACAGTGCATGCTATGCAGCAAGGAGGTGGTGGCTGGCTGGAGTAGGCAGTCATGGTTGTGCTGACTCTGTGGAGGAGAGCTGACCTGATCTGAGCCCACGGGAGTCCAGTTGTTTTCCCAGTGTGATGTGATTCGATTTATTTTACATCCAAGAGAAACCGGGACACTCCAGGGGTACTTAACCACTTTCTTATTTATTGCAAGCTTTAAGCAGTTATTACAGTTGTTTAAGTTTTACAAGCCTTAAAAACAATTACTACACAATTTAAACCTTAAATGCCATACATTCTAAAGCAATAATATAGTGCAAAGCAATGCAAAAGCAATTAATAAAAGAGCTACTATAATACAATAATAAAGACTAGTTCACTTACACTTCACCCATATGCTACCTACAGTAGCAGGCAGGAGGTCAGGGTTCCTTTTCTTCCCATGCATTGGAACACCATGCACTGGATCACCGGTGTGAAGGGCCTATTTACTTCTAGTTACATCGAGCAGTACCTGTGGGTCAATCCTGCTCATTCCCTCCCACTGATTGTTCTTACTAAGCCCATTTTATAGCAAAGCGAGACTTGGTTGTTCTAATAATACTTACCAATTGATTACGTATTGTGTAGGATATGTAACATGCCCAATACCCTATCTGGAGTACATCTTGTCACTCAGGATGTTGCTGCTATGTGCATAGTTGACAGTTGTATGGCTGCATCTGTAATTTGTGGTTATCAGAAACAGAAGTACCTGTACAAGATTGCTTGCCATGTGTTCTTGACATGGTCTCAGGTACCACGCTTCATCTGCATTGTTATGCAAAACATTCCTTCCTCTCACAGCTTCTCCCATGACCTTGCCTGCATGTTTATGTTCACCAGACTTGAGACAGGCCTGGGTTTTGCTTGTTAGAGATCCGCACGTGTTAAAGGGAGACATGGCCATTTACTGTCAAGGCAGGCTCCCCTACACCCACCCAACCTCACCCTGATGCATGAGGTCAGATCCCATAGAGGTTGCAGGTCTCTATTTAAAAGTCAGTTCTGCTGGCCTCCCTGCACTTTTTAAAATTTTCTCCTGAATTACTTCCAAGCTGTTGATCTTTTCTGGGGAATGTGGTGCCAAAAAAGTGAAATAAGCCAGAAGCAGTCACACCTCAGATGAACAATGAGAAACTTCCTGCTTTATGACAAGATTCCTGTATGTAACAAACCCAGCCCAGATGGCTGTCTTTTTTTTTCACTGTCACTCCAGGTCACTTGTTGTTTCCCACTTTTCTCCCTCTCATTATGTCAGTTATATTGACCCCCTCTCTAGGTGCGCTAGTTTGCAGTTCTCTGAAATCAGTCTTGTTCTGCTCAGGTTTCTAATTTCTCTGTGCCCCTCTTTATTATTTCTCTGTCACAACTCATACCTACAACTCCTCCATATTTAGTATCATCTGTGAATTTCAACTTTGATGGACCCCATAAAAGAGACCTTCAAGTGTGCTACTGTCAATGTAGAGCTAACTCCTGAGCTAATTTTCCCTAAAAGCTGCAGAAGATTTACTGCAGGAGTTGGGTATTTTATAATTGTATTTACAAATTCTGCCTGGAGTGGATAAAAAAGGGCAAGATGCTAATAATAATAACAACAACAATAACAATAATCATCATAATAATAACAACAATAATAAACAAAATTAGATAAGGGGGCAGTGCAGGGCCCTTATTCTGATTAAAAAATTTGTGAATTGCTCAGCTTCTTCTGAAGTGCTGCTAGCTGGGGTGATTGTGGAGGGCATAGCAAGTTTTACACAAATGAAGACAAGGGGTTACTTGAGTGAGTATGCAGGCTGTGGAATCAGTGTGGTCTAGTGGAGAGGACTCCAGATAGTGAATCAGAAGACCTGAATTATTTTCCTGGCTATTGATCTGCTCTTTTAGCCTGGGCTAGTTGTTTCATGTTTAGATTGTAAACTCTTTTGGGCAGAAGCTTATTAGCGTAAGTGTTACTATATTGCGTTACTATATTAGCTTATAGCATTACTATATTGTCATCAAGGAAACATTTTCCCCAATTGTTCTTTTATGTTTTGTCCCCAGAAAAACAGTGTAGACATTTACTGTATCCTGGAGAAAGTATTACAGCAGGATGCCCAGGTCCTAGAGAGAAGGCTACTGAGCAAAATAATAACACTTGCCTCAAACCACATGAGAGAGACTCAGGTAAGTTAGACTAACGGAAGTGTTGGAGCATAAGCTTTTGTGGTCAAAGACCCACTTTACTGCTTTTGCAGATTCAGACTAACACGGCTACCCCTCTGATACTCAGGTAAGTTAGTTTTCCCTATATGCTAATGACAGGAATGAAAGCTTAAACTAATTAAAACATTTTTTGTAAACTATATACTGAAACTCCAGGATTAATGACTGCTAGGGGCCCATAGATCCCCACACCGTCCTCCAGAAATCCCAGGTCCTATGCAGCATGTGACTAGTTTCATCTTGTTCAAGTTACACATGTGCTTAAGTGCTTTGTAAGGTCAGGATATTGTGACATATATCAGATGCAGAGAGGCCTACCGTTTCTTAACAAGCAAGTTTTTTGTGAAGTCTACTAGGGATTTCATTATTGATACTGATTTTCTGTGGAAGGTGCTCTGATACTATGGTGTTAAGCAGCAGGATGAAACCTTAAAACAGAATCTGAGCTATTTCCAAAAGAAGCAGTATTTGGATTTAGGGTATAGTTTATTCAGGAAAATTCTCTGAATATCTTGAAGCTGCCCACCTCCTCTGAGGGAAAAATATCATGTCACTATGATAGCCAATCATCCACCACAAATAGCTAATAGCGAATAGTCTAAGCAGCTTGCAAACAACTGAAAGGCTGACAAGTGTTTAGCCAAACGATTCAATGATTATTTATGACTAATGATTCTGTTCACAGAAAGTTGGGTGGAAAACAGAAATAAAAACTTGATTCATTTGAGCAGCATTGGCTGGTATAGTTGGCTTTAATCACTTCAGTCTCTCTCTTTTTGTATTTTTTAAGGAAGCAACAAATGAACTAAAAGTGGCAGCGAGCAACACATTAGTGGCTCTGGCACGCTGCTATTTCAATGAGGTGATGTATGAGCTTCAATGTCATCTGAAACCACTGGAGCTGTCTGACGAGTTCACTTTGATTACACTGGGCAACCTATCATCAGCCTATAGTATGTCAACTTCCATCTTTTGTTTCAAAGTTATTGTCTTCCATTTAAGGACAGAGGTTCACGCTCTGTACAGCTACACAAAGTGCTATTTGGGGGGCATGAGATGAACTGCTGTGGCTGGTTCCAGTTGCTAGACCATGAGCTATCCACACCAAAGTGCAAGCTCTTATGCCCCATTTGAAGTTCTTAAAGGACAGGATTGAGGAAAATCAGGTCTAGTGGAGCTCTTCTCCATTCCATTTCTCATCCCTCCCCAGTGCTCTCTCTCCTACTCTGGGAGAGGATTGGACATCCGGCACAGCTGCACATTGGTGGAGAATGCTCCTCCTCAGGGTAAATCCCCCACTGATTTTTTACTGCTGCCTTATCATTTGTGTACGCAGCACAAAATGACCTAGGAGCCCATAGCATCCGACCCAGCGGTGTTTCTAAATGCGATAGTAAGAAGGCAGATAACAGTCAATTGTCTGTCTTCCTTTTCTTCTGGTCCTTCTTTTCAGCACTCAAGTGCATTCCTTTTGTGGGAATGACCCTGTACGGCATGAGCTCCATGCGGATGTTAGTCGACGAGAGCAGGCTGAGGCAAGCATTTTGTGGTGGTAAGTGCCAGCACTTATTGTAGATGTCCAAAATGGATATTTAGGGGCCTTGGTACAGAGTTAAGTGACTGATCGTTTACAAACAGGCTCTGAACTGGATTGTACCAGGGGCTGAGTCCTCATGCTCCTGTGGCACTCAGTGGAGTTGAGAGTGCTCCTTACTTTGCTGGAGGTGCTGAGCATTTGTAAGTTCAGGCACTTTATGACTTGTGGATATTTTAAAAATAAACAAAAGCTGATGCTGCCCATGTGCCAGGAAACTCCTGGGGGAGAATGTGCAGGCAACAGATTGAATTACATTTAAAAATTTCCCGTTTTCCACCCCTCCACCCATTCCTCCTCTTTATTTTCTTAATTATCATCTCCTTTCACCCTCTTTCTCTGTCCTCTGGTCTTCTCCACTTCTCTCTTCCTTTGCTTTTTAGTTGATGCTCAAGTAAGGCCACGTCTACACTATGCAGAAGATCAATGCTGCTGCAGTTGATCACCAGGGTCCAAATAAGCAGGTCTAGTGAAGACCCACTAATTCGAACTGAGTGGGTGCTCCCGTTGGCACCGGTAGTCCTGCTTCTCATGAGGAATAACACTCCTGTCAACCTTCCACTGTGTGGACAGTCTGAAAACACGATTTAAGATACGTCAACTCCAGCTACATAATTAACATAGCTGGAGTTGCGTACCTTAAGTCAACTTTCCCCTTTAGTGTAGATCAGGCCTAAGGGCCTAATCCTGCACCTTTGAGATAAATGGGAATTTTGCCATCAGCGTCATAGAACATGGGATTGAGCCTTAATTTTCCTTTCAAGGGCAGGGGGTGCATCTAATTTTAGGGCAAAATGCTGTCAAATCTCAGTATAGCTAATAGGAGTTAGGGGCACTGAACATCTTTCAGACAAACTGTAACCCAATAGGAAATCATACAGTTTTAGGGCTAAATAAGCAATAACTGCAGAGGACATGAATCATTCAGAAAACAGCTGGTCAAAATATTTTGGTTTTTTTATTATATGTTTCATATTTGTTTCCAATTTGATGGAATATTAAACTGAAAAATGTCAATGACAGTTTTAATCAGGATGTGTTCAGTGTTTTTGTGCAGCTAAAAAGGTGGCTGAAATTTGTTGATTTTTGAAACATGTGAATGATCTTTGTAATTTGAAATTTTGAAAAAAACAAGAGTAAACACTTTTAATTTAATTTAAACTACCTTTTCAATCAGCTCTAATTAAGAGGTAACAAGGGAGAAAAAATATGTTTTCAAATGATGGGAATTAAAAAGAGATGGAGAGAGGCAAAAGAGAAGAAAGCCTTTTGAGAAACAAGAAATGGAAAGGAGGGAAGAGAAATAATTCAAAACTGTTATTGGATTTCATCAGCTGTTCCTGAATTGGGCATGGAATTGTAATAAACTACAAGCCTGGGTGTCTTCACTGATGAAGCAACGTATCCTTATTACTATTGCATCCTTTTCATATTGCCTGTCTTTTTTCCTTCCATGCAGTTCTGGAAAAATGGTCAAGGGCAGTAAATGTATATTTTAGTAACTGGGAAAAGTGCCCATTTCCCAGAATGGGTAAATCTCAATTCTGTGATCAAATTCTTCCCCTCTATCGTCATGTGACAAGCAAATGGACCACATGTAAAGATTTGGAGGTGAGAATTGTAGGTTTTCTAAACCATTATGAGAAATTGTATTGTTAAATTCTCTGTGTATGGCATTCTTTGTGATGATGGAGTTCAATGGCAGGTTCTTTGGGATAGAACAGAGTATGATGTAAAACATTTAAAAAAGATTATAATGTCACAAGCTCCTGGAAATTCTGTCTGTACATAGTGTACATAGATTCCAGTTCTGTCACCTGACATGCAGATGAATACAGGAGAATGGGCTAAATTCATTCCTGGCAGATGTCTATTCAGTTCCAGTAGAGTTACAGCAGGAATGAGTTGGTTTAGTGTGCATACTAATCTGGGGAAATATCCCACTTGGGAAAGTTGTGAGGTGCACTAGAATATAATTCTGAAACCAACATCATAGCTGTGTCTAGACTGGAAAAACTTGCCAGCTGTGTACACTGGCTGCTTGAATTTCCGGAAAAGCACTGACGATCTCATGTAAGATCGTCAGTGGTTTTCCGGAAAGATTATGCTGCTCCCGTTCAGGCAAAAGTCCTTTTCCGAAAGACTTTTGCGCAAAAGGGCCAGTGTAGACAGCACAGTAGTGTTTTCCCCCAAAAAAGCCCTGATCGCGAAAATGGCGATTGGGGCTTTTTTGCGGAAAAGCGTGTCTAGATTGGCCACGGACGCTTTTCCGCAAAAAGTGCTTTTGCGGAAAAGCATCCTGCCAATCTAGACGTGCTTTTCCGAAAATGCTTTTAACAGAAAACTTTTCCGTTAAAAGCATTTTCGGAAAATCATGCCAGTGTAGACGTAGCCCATGAGTCTTAATTCTTTACCAGGAAATATTGAGATAGGGCTGTTTCAACAGTGGAAAAGGGAAATTGCACTCATCAGACGTAGAAAAGATGGGCCCATTGCATGATATTGAATGAATTTGTAGGAACATAAATTCTGTGTCTCTTTGTAGCTCAAGCAGGCCATCATCAAAGCCCTTGGTCCCATGATGAGCCTCCTCCTGCATAAAGAAGAGTATCAAGATCAGGTGTTCGAACAGATCCCATGGCTCCTTGAGCAATATAAAGAGGATGTTAATGTTTTTCATGCCACCAAGGTGAGATACTTATTAAAATAACTATCAATGTGTGCGCATAGGTGAACTGCACTAGCTGCTACCAGTGGCGTTTCCTGGTCTACATAGTGACTTGTTAGATAATAGATAAACACACAAGTCTTGATTTTATAGACATGGTGACCCAGGTGACAAGTTTTGTAGGTAAAAGCCTCTCATGAAAAGTATCTTCTGTTTCCTGGAGATGCTAAGGAGGTAAGAAACAAAACACCTGCCCCTCCCCCCCATAAGATACTCCCTCCTTGTGATTTACTGGTACATCCTATCAACTCTGTGTCTCTCTTTTAGATTATAAATAAACTCCTCAGAGCAGGGGCTGCTGTGTGTTGTCTCTGGGCAGTATTAAGTAAACGGCCAGTAGCTGAAAATTAATACTAAGAAGGCCTCAAGTGCATTGCTTTAGATTATATAACTAGATAGATATAAAATCACTGTCTATTTCATCTACCGTTGTGTACAGGGCTGTTGTAGCTGTGTTGGTTCAAGGATATTAGAGAGACAAGGTGGGTGAGATAATATAATTAAAGATATTTTTTCACCCACCTTGTCTCTCTCATTTCATCTACCCTCAGTATCACATGACCAAGGTAACTCTTGTCTGCTGATAGTGAGAGGATGGAGTGAGGGGAGTTGGCTTCAGTAGTATGATTTAACATGCTCAGTCTATGTGAGCTGGCTCAGTACAAGCCAAGCAGCAAATCCAGGGCCACAACCCTGCTGCCCTTCCCCCCTCCCCACTTCCCCCATGGTTTACTCCCAATCTATGTTGGCTTTCTGGTCCAGAATATGTGGTTGCTTTTGGGACTGGAATACCCATGACTTTGAGGGAATCAATGCCTCATAGACTTGACTAAAAGTATCAGAGGACTACACAAGAGCCTAAATGTAGTAAAATATGTAGATTTCATCAGAGATATCCTGAAAGCTTCAAGCAGCAAAGAAGAAAAGTGTGTAGGTACAGGAAGGAGTTAGACTGTCATCTCATTATCAATAGCCTGGAAGAGAACATAAAATCATCATTGATAAAATTGGCAGATGAAATAAAAATTGGGGAGTGGTAAATAATGGAAAGGACAACTCACTGATTCAGAGTGATATAGATCATTTGGTAAACTGGATGCTAACAATAAATGTGCATTTAAATATGGCTGAATGTAAATAGATGCATCTAGGTGATACATACATGTTGAGGGATGCTTCCTGAGAAGCAGTAACTCTGAAAAATATTTTGGGAAACTTGGTGAATACTCAGCTGAACATGACCTACAAATGCGATGCGGTGGCCAAAAAAGCTGAAGTGATACTGGGATGCATACATGGGGAAATCTCAAGGAGGAATACAGTGGGAAATGCAAAGTTCATTTCCACACTAGAACTGACCAACAGATATTGGTAGATACCCCTGATACTGGCTTCCTGTGAGAAGAGTGCCTTCCACACCCTGCTTGGCTTATAGCAATTCAGCAGGATGCCATTTGGGCTGCACAGAGCCTCAGCCACTTTTCAGCAGCTCATGAACCAAATATTGCAAACATATATGCAATATACAGCCGTGTGCATTAAGAATATTGTCATCCACAGCACCAGCTGGGGGGAACACCTCTGACATCTTAGCAAGGTATTGTAAGCCCCAATAGATGCAGGACTCACTGTGAATCCAGCCAAGTGCCATCTTAGTGAACACAGTAGGAAGGGGAAAACTATAGCTCCTTGATAAATAAGGTCTAAGGCTTGTGTGACTGCCCCACCTCCATGACAAAGAAACAGGTGCCACAATACTTCAGACACAGTGGCTGCTTAGTACCCAACTTCATCACACTGGGCACCCTATTATTGGACCTGATGAAGAACACCCAATCACAGAAAGTCCAGTAATCAGAAGACTGTGAGGAAGCCTTCCAGGCCCTGTGAAAGCAGCTGAACCAAGAGCTGGTCCTATCCCATCCAACTTCACAAAGCCTTCTATCCTTCAAATGGAGGTCTCGGAGGTAGGACCAGGAGTGGTACTATCTCAAGAAGTAGGTGGGAAGGAGCACCAGATCCTTTATCTCAGCTGCAAGCTGTTCTCCTGAGAGACCTGCTGCCCTACTATAGCAAGGGAGGCCCTGGCCATCAAGTGGGTGATCTACACCCTGGGGGTATGTCTACACTACAAAGTTAATTCGAACTAACGGATGTTAGTTTGAATTAACTTTGATAGGCGCTACACTAGTGCTCCGCTAGTTCGAACTTAATTCGAACTAGCGGCGCACTTAGTTCGAACTAGGTAAATCTCATTGTACGAGGACTAAGCCTAGTTCGAATTTACTAGTTCGAATTAAGGGGTGTGTAGCCCCTTAATTCGAACTAGTGGGAGGCTAGCCCTCCCCAGCTTTCCCTGGTGGCCACTCTGGCCAACACCAGGGAAACTCGTCTGCCCCCCTCCCCGCCCCGGACCCCTGAAAGGGGAACGGGCTGGCTACGGTGCCCGTGCCAGGTGCAAGCCTGCCAGCACCCAGCTAGCAGACCCTGCACCTGGCACGGCTCGAGCCAGCCACCCGCTGCCACCCAGCCCTCTCCCTCTTCCCAGGCTGGCGGCTCTCGGGAGCCTGCCCAGGACCGCAAGAGGCGGGCACCCGCCTGGTTTAGTGCGGACATCGTGGACCTCGTCCACGACCTCCGCACTAGGCACAGGAAAGTGGCCGTCTAGGGCACGAGAGCTGCCAGCCTGGCCACCCAGGAGCAGGTGTGCATGAAAATGAAGGTGGTCCACTGAGACCCCCGACCCTGACCCTGAGCTTACAATGGCCATACTGGGTCATACCAAAGGTCCATCTAGCCCAGTAGCCTGTCTGCCAACAGCGGCCAACCCTAGGGACCCTGGAGGGGATGGACCGAAGACAGTGACCCAGCCATTTGTCTCGTGCCATCCCTCTCCAGCCTTCCACAAACCTTGGGCAGGGACATCACTCCTACCCCCTGGCTAATAGCACTCCATGGACCCACCCTCCATCACTTGTTCCAAACCTCTGATCATTGTAGTTGCCCTCCCCTCTCCCACCCTCTCTCTTCCCCTCTCCCACCCCCTTTTCCCAGTCTCCCCGAGTTTTGTTCAATAAAGAGAGATTCTATTTTTGACCACAAGTACATCAGGAAGGGGGGCTAGGGAGGGGTAAGTGGAAGGAGGTGAGGGAGGAATGGGGTACGAGCTCCCGATGGGCTGGCTCTGCGGGCTTCTGGGGGTGGACGCTCTCCTGCAGCCCCCCAATTGCTCCCTCTCCCCAGATGGCAGCCTGCGGCAAGTACAGCCGGGCTGATGGCCGAGTGGTGTGATGTGCCCAGTGTGGGCACTCAGGGCTCTCCAAGCCAGGACTGCTTTGCAAGCGGGGCACCCCTGAGCACTGTCTGTCCGGGGTGGGGGTTGGGTCCCTTTAAGCACAGCCCTCAGCTTGCCTGAGGCAGCAGCTCCATGCTCTAAGTCCTCATCTGATGCCCTTCCGGCACTGCTTCCGGCCATCCTTAACCCCCGTTCAGGGTCCACTTAATGTGGACATGCTAGTTCGAATTAGCAAAACGCTATTTCGAACTAGTTTTTTAGTCTGGGATATTATGTACTGGGGAAGCCCTTTCAACTGGTCACCAACCACGCATCCCTCAGATGGATTAATAACATGAAGGACACCAGTGCCTCAATCATGAGGTAGTACTTCCCGCTCCAACCCTATGACTTCTGTATGTTACACTGGGCCAGGGAAGGCTTATGCAAACACAGACTTCTCCCAAGTGGAAGGAGACGATGAAGAGGAAGGTCCACCAATGGACACCCTCTTAAGGGGGAGTGTTTGTGACAGAGGATACCCACCATGCATGGTTCAGCGGGAGCTAATCATGATCTGTGGGCTATGCCCCTTCATACTTGCTGGGAATGCTCCAACTGGAACCAGGAAACCAGGATATAAAAGGGAGCAGCTCAGTTCTGTCTAGGCTGACAGCTGAAGGGAGCAGAGGTGCTTTGCAGGCTTTTGTGGAGGGACTGACAGTGCCCTAGGATGCAGAAACCAGCCAGCCTGTGGTTCCAGTTGACCCCCCTTCCCTCCCCACAACCATCCAATGCCACAGATGGAGGAGAGACCACGGAGTTACTGAGATGACCTGCTGCAGAAGAATGGTGGGAAGTAATCTATGTGAACTAAGCATTATTGAGTTGAGGTATTAGACTTTGACTCTGCATGTTTTGGAAGAAACCCCATTGAGCTGCAAGACAAGGCCCTAGGCTGGGACCCTGTGGAGTAGGTAGAGCCTGGTGGAGAAGGGCTGGCCACTAGGCAACACTGGTTTGCCCCAAAGAGTGGTTGAGCACTAGGTTGAACGGTCGTACCTAGAAGGGCTTGGGTCATTGAGCTGAAGAGCCTCATCAAAGGGCTGCTGCACTGACCCTGACTATTAGGCAATGCTGCTCTAAGAACCAGGCCTGCTATGGTGGTTGGGGAGGCTAGGCCACTTGGGCTGCCTTAGTTCTTTAAGTCCTCCACAACCTGATACCATCCAAACAGGGTGGACCTACCCTGTGACAGGTGACTTAATTACAGTCTATAATATCTGCATGGGGAAATATATGTAATGACCTAGCAGAGAAAGGCATGACATGATCCAGTGGCTACAAACTGAAACAGGATACATTCAGATGGGAAATAAGGTCTACCTTTTCAGTGGTGGGATATTAGCCATTCAAACCATTTTCCAAGAGTCAAGGTGATCATTTTAAAATCAAGATTGGATTTTTTTCTGAAAGTTCTGCTTTAGGAATTATTTTGGCAATTTCTAAGGCCTGTGTCATACAGAAGGCCTGACTAGTTGATGACAATCATCCCTTTTGGCCTTGGAATCTATGAATTCCATGAACCTGCTTCAGTCATTGAATATTGCTCCTTTGTATGCCCACCTTCTAACTTTCACCCTCTGTTGTAGAGTCTGAGGCAGCTCTTGGAAGTCTCTGGTGAATATAAGATCCTTCTACCTAAAAGGAAATTTCAAGCCATCTGCAGTGCTCTGCACAACCGGGTGAGGGGAACTTCTTCTTGTATCACTTGAGCTTAAGCACAGCAGATCTGAAGCATATTAACAATAAACATCTTTTGAATGCTAGTGAAGAGCTCGGAGACCTTCTTATGCCTTATTGGTTTCTGCTGGCTTAAGAATAAGCAGATAGTGGTCTCATTTTATTAGCTAAAATCCAGCTCAGTTTGTAAAGCAATTTTAGCATAAGCCAGTTCTTAGAGGGAGTTAGAGTTATATAGTAAAAACTGATCCCATCCAAATGGGGAGGACCTAGCCTGTGACAGGGTGACTTAATTGCAGTCTATAATATCTATGTGGGGAAACATATGTAATAATCTAGCAGAGAAAGGCATAACGTGAGCCAATAACTAGAAAATGAAGCTGGACAAATTCAGACTGGAAATAAGGCCTACATTTTTATGGTGGAATAATTAACCATTTGAACCAGTTACCAAGGATCAAGTCTTGATTCAATTAGCTCTGCTGCTAAAAACACTTTGAAAGCAGGAACTTCTGTTATCCAATGCATCGGTCATTGTTTCTGATTCTTGTTGTGCAGTCAGTACCATTTATTTTGGGTTCAGAGCCCTATTTGGAAAGGTAGGAAGTGAGTGCTTAGAAATTAATTGAGCATCTTCTTTTCAGTTGCTTGTTCTGATTAGTTTTCCTTTGATCACTTCTCTTCTTCCCACAGATCTGTTCTCCAACTCAGCAGCTCATCATGGAAAATCAAATGGAGCTGTGCTATTGTATCCTACTGCTAGGTAGGGGAAGAGACTCCAAATTACACAGTAGTTTCCTTGTAACTTCCTTCTTTTGTAGGTGTGGTAAGAATGAGCTTTCAGTTGTTAGTGAGGATGTGATTTCTTCCTTTGCAGCCCGTTCTTCTCCTGATGACCTCATAGCTTTTCTGCACTCGCAGCTGAAGATTAAGAATGAGACTGTTCGTGTGGCATCCCTGAATCTGCTCACAGCTATTATTGGTGCTGACTGTAAGTAACACAGGAGTAACTGTGACTGCTGCGATCATCGCCATCGTGCTGGGGGTTGAGTTGGGGACATCCAGAGCTAAAAGCATGAGCTGCTATAGGTTGCTCTAAAGAACCAAGGCTTTGCAGGCATGGTAGGGCTATAACATACTCATGATCTCTGCAAATGGGGCACAGAGGATCTGTAACACAGGGGCGGATATAGGGCAGGGCGAGCGGGGTGGCCGCCCCGGGTCCCGCGCTTCAAAAAGCCCCGCGCACGCGCCGTGGTGCCACCGCGCATGCACATGACGTCACTGTGCATGCGCCGTGGCAAAGGGGGGGCCCCGCGGCATTATGCTGCCCGGAGCCCCGCAAAATGGTCATCTGCTCCTGCTGTAACACATAGAGTCATATAGTCATAGATTATTAGAACTGGAAGGGACCTTGAGAGGTCATCAAGTCCAGTCCCCTGCCCTCATGGCAGGACCAAGCACTGTCTAGATCATCCCTGATAGGTGTCTATCCAATCTGCTCTTAAATACTCCAGTGGTGGAGATTCCACAACTTCCCTTGGCAATTTTTCACAGTGTTTAACCAACCTAACAGTTGGGACGTTTTTCCTAATGTCCAACCTAAACCTCCCTTGCTGCAATTTAAGCCCATTGTTTCTTGTCCTATCATCAGAGGCCAAAGAGAACAATTTTTCTCCCTTCTCCTTGCGACACCCTTTTAGCTGCATGCTCACCAGAGGGTTGGAAATTCACTAAAGGGACCCAGTGCTGCTCTAAGTTACTCCCATGTGGTCACACAGAAATCAACAGGGTTAATTAAGTGCTGAATGTAGCCTAAGATATTTTCAAGGTTCAAATACAAATGTAATCTTGTGGCAGATGCATGTTAATAATAATGAGATAAAAACAAAATAGTACTCCTGACTGAATAAGTATTAGACACTCTAGAATAGATTCCGAATTCTGCTATACTGGTGGTAAACACAGACTAACTTCACTGACCTCCATTTGTCTAACTCTCTTACAATATTTCCATCAGGATAGTATGATGGTGCTATTTACAGAAGTGGAAATTCTTCAGACTTAGACTGGTGTAACTGAGATCAGAGCCTGGTCCTATATTTTCCCCGCTGATTCTGTATACGAGTGAAGCTTGGTAGTACTCTTAAATAGGGCCCAGGACACATTCTAATGTGGAGCATGAGTGTTTGGAACAAAGATATACTATACTGCACACTTCTCCTTATCTTTCAGTGCCTGAGACAAGAGTTAGAAAGTTTCTGATTGTGAAGGCAGTGCAATCTGCTCTCAGTGATCAGAGTGCTAAGGTAAGATTGTGTGTGGAATAGTGGTATTGCTGTTAATATCTGGGAAGTATTTCACTCAGTGGAGAGTCTGGCAATGAGACACATTTTTAGGCTGAGATTATTAATAGGGTTTCAATTAATCACAGTTAACTAAAAATTAATGGGATTAAAAATTGAAATTTATGAAATATTTTTGTGGTTTTTTACATTTTCAAATATATTGATTTCAATTACAACACAATGACAAGTGTGTACTATGCACTTTATATTATTTTTATAACAAACATTTGCATTGTAAAAATGACAAAAGAAATACTATTTTTCAATTCATCTCATACAAGTGATGTAGAGCAATCTCTTTAGCGTGAAAATGCAACTTACAAATGTAGATATTTTTTGTTAACTGTAACAAAACAATGTAAAACTTTAGAGTCTACAAGTCCATTCAGACCTACTTCTTGTTCAGCCAGACACTAAGACAAACAAGTTTGTTTACATTTATAGGAGAAAATGCTGCCTTTTTCCTAATTACAGTGTCACCTGAAAGTGAAAACTGGCATTTGCATGGTACTTCTGTAGCCAGTGTTGCAAGGAATTTACATAACGGATGTGTTAATCATTTGTACTTCAGCCACCATTCCAAAGAGATAAAAGCAAAAGCAAAAGGACTCTCATATCCTGTCTCATATTGCATGCAGAAGGGATAATAATAACTCGTGCATAATCTCTACCCTTGCAGGTGAGGATGGCAGCTCTCCATTTTGTCCTGAAGCTGCTCAGTTCAGGAAGTGTGGAGAATTGTGCAGCAGGGGATATGGTTGCATACGTTTTCAGAGAGTTCGATGTGTCCACCAGAAATCTGGTAAGGAGAGTTCTTAACACTTAGGACTCAGTTCTGCCATTCTGGCATGCTGATTGTTCCCCTTGACTTCAGTGGGAGCTTTGGATGCTCAAGGATGCAGCTGGACTGAAGGATTAGAGCTAGAATCTGATCAGTGATATTCGTGTAAAGCCAGGGTAATGCCCCTGACTTCAGTGGCATTATTTTGGATTTACACAAGTGTAACAGAGACCAGAATCTGATTCTGGATATTTACATCTGACAGTGCGACCTACATTCCTTAGACCTTGGGCAAGTCAGTGAAAATTCTGACAACACAATCTTTCAGTGAAATGCTCTTGTATAAGGAAGCACATCTTTTTTATAAATAGACTCTCCAAAGAACACACTGGTGCCCAATCCTGTGGCTGCTGAAGCATACATCAACTATTAGCAAAACACTGAAGTTATGCAGCCTACATCAAGATGTCTAGAACCTGGAAAAGTTTGCTGCACACTTCATACTCTGTTCTATGTGTACTAGTTCAAAATCTTTTCAATGGGTATTTCCAGCTATGGGCAGAGTCATGGACTCCAGACACAGAGTTCCATGATGGGATCCATGATATACATTAACTTTACAGTAAGTTGTTGAGGATCTTAGCTCTGCCTGGCCCTTTAGCTACGAAGTGGGAGCTTATGGCAGTACTCACCAACTGCCTCTTTTTCATGCTACCCATCTCAAAGAAAGTAGGAGGCAACTCTTTCTCATCAGGCCACATTTGCTCTTATTTAAACTGAAATCAGTAGAGCTGATCAATATTTAGTTTGGTGTAAGGAAGAACAGAATTTAGCCTATAGATAGACTCACATTCACTATGCACAGAATGATCAAGCTGCTTGGGGCATCAGAACAAACAGAATGGCTCCCTCTAGGTTCTGCATATTTATTTCCACTGGGCAGAGTCTGAGTGGCTCTCCTCAGAGATAAAAAGAAGAAATGTTCTTTTTTGAAAATTTTTCAAAAAATGAATACTGTTCAGGGAACTCTTTTATAGAATCATAGAACGTGCTAAAAGCAGAACCAATTCCAACTAAATCATCTCAGCCAGGGCTTTGTCAAGCTGGGACTGAAAAACCTCTAGGGATGGAGATCTCACCACCTCCCTCAGTAACCCATTCCGGTGCTTCACCACCCTCCTCGTGAAATCGTTTTTCCTAAGATCCACCCCCCCACACACAACTTGAGACCACTGCTTCTTGTTCTGTCATCTGTCACTACTGAGAACAGCCTCTCTCCATCTTCTTTGTGTCCCCTTGTGCTGGGGTTTTCCTAAGCCTGGGTTCTGACCCACCAGTTAGGTGTTTCTGTTATTCTCTTCCCTTAAGAATCTCCATCATTCGAGGTTTTTAATGCCAGGCTTGGCAAAGCCATGGCTGGAATAATTTAGTTGGGGCTGGCCCTGCTTTGAGCAGGGGGTTGGACTATATGACCTCCTGAGGTCCCTTCCATCCTTAATCCATGATTTTATGATTTGTGCACTCCTAATGCAATGGAAAAGCTCTCCTAGGTCAATATTCAGAAAGGCTTTGTAAGAAATAGACACCGCTTCTACAGCCAGTGTTTTCCCACTAGCTAGTAAATTCTATGTATCTATCTCATAGCAGGGGACAAAACTTCCCTCCCAGGATGTTCAGGAAGAAAGCACTATCCAAACTATGTGCATTCACATCCTGCAAGGCCTGGACATATCAGTCACTGGAATGACCCAAGTAAGTGACATGTTGCTACTGCTTCGTGAAATAAAGACATTCTTCCGTATATCTACTGTACCTCTCCATAAGGAAGCTTCTTGCCAGTCAGGATAATGGAGGTACAGCATGTCAAGTTCATGTCAGAGATGATGGGACCTCTGTATCATGGAGGAAGCGATTCACAGTACAGACAAAATAAAAAGGAACTTCACTGGAAGGAACCATAATGCAGTAGTCTTCTGTTAATTACCACGATTGCCTGAGTGCAACGTCTCCTTAGATTCCCCATGAATCCCTTGGAAATGTAGACTTGGTGATCCTGTATTTAAACAGTTATTGGGGCCGTGATTGTGCCTTCTGTATGTCTGAAAAGTGCAGGATGAATTTATGGTGCTGTCTAAGTAGCTTTATAATGCAGGGAAAGATGATTCATCTCCGGATGAGAACCAGATTGCTAATGATCTCCAAACAAGGCAGTGTACTTAAAATGTAGAGAGAGGGATCACTGGGACAGATAGAGTGAGATGATGGCGGAGGGGAGGAGAAAGTGAGATCGAGATAAGGTAACGAGATAGGGAAGGGTCAGTGATGACTAAATGGAGAAGGTGCATGACAGAAGGATTCAGCCAGTAGGAGGTGGGGGAATGAAAATAGCCAAGTGTTGAACTGTCTTGCTCTTCTGTGCAGGTGTTATGGCCGAGGCTTTTAACGTATGTGGTGCCAACTCAGTATACTGGCACTTTGAAGCCTCTCTGCAGATGCCTCCAGGAAATGGCTGAGAAAAAGATGCAAGAAGAAGGAAAAGCTGCTTGCCTGGACTATAGTGGACAAGGTTTATAACAGAAACTCTTTCATTTATTCTCACCAGCCACTATGAAATGACCAGATTCAGCCTGTTCCAATTCTCTCATCTTCAGTCAAGAGACTAAAAGGAATGCAGGATGGTCTTGGGATTAAAACATGGCAATGGGAGGGAGCTAGAAATTGGGGGTTCTGGTTCCAGATCACCACCAAAATTCTGATCTAACATTGGGGAAATCACTTGCTCTCTCTCAGCTTTCCCACTTGTGAAATTGAGGACTAATTAACGCCAGTTTCTTAGAGGTGCTATGAGGAGGAATTAACTCATGTTTGTAAAACACTTTTGAGATGCTCTGCCTGAAAACACTATGGAAATGCAAATATTATCAGCTGCATGCAACGCTGGTGGGCACATTGGAAATGGCTAGGTGAACAACATCAGCGGGATTCTCCAAAGTCTGGCATAATTAATGATCTTCTATTTCTTTTCCCAGGGAAACTCCCTACACCTCAGGGATTGCTGGCACGACTCCTGGTAAGTAGACCATGGAGGACAGGTTTTCTGAGAAATGTGAAGTGGAACAGTTAAGTATAAAAATCAGTTTTCCAGCTAAATGCTTTAGGCTGAAGAATGTGTATGATTGGGTCTCTCTCCACCCTCCCCGATCAGACAGAGACACACTGTTCTACACCCTCATGCTAGTTAGAATACTTTCTTCTTTAGGAAGTCACTGCAGTAGAAGCAGCAGCTCTACAGTGTGTAGTCTCCACAGTGAGAGAATCTGAAATATTTCCTCCTTCAGGAACAAGCTGGTATCTTGCTGCAGAACTTAGCCTGTGCTTTCTCCCTCATTGACAGGTTGTAGCCTCATCTCCTTATGAAAGAGAAGGACACGGATATTCTGTCTTGCAGCTGCTAAAAGCCTTGCACCAAAATATCCATGCAGCAGTGGGTGAGATGTGGGGAGTAAAGATTCCAGCTCTGCTGCAGCACCTTGAAGGTAAAGTGCTAGTTGGGAGTGACGTGGTCCATGGAGGATAGAAGAGAAAGCAGAAAATGCAGATTCCTATTGACATGTGTGGTGCCATGCATGTTGCAGTCCGTGGGAATAGTGTGGAATTGAAACTGGGGTTCTAGACACCTCACAAAATTTTTCTACAATTGTGAACCAGTGAGTTAACTCCAGTGTCAAACCGGGGGCCAACCACTTAGGATGGAATCAGGCCAGGAAGGTTTCAGTTGAATGACCATTTTACAGCAGTATCTTCCTGATCTTAGCTAGGTGATAATCTTACATGAGATCATCAGTGTTCTTGCGGAAATTCAAGCGGCCAGTGTAGACAGCTGGCAAGTTTTTCCTCAAGAGCAGATGATTTTGCAGAAAAACTTGCCAGTCTAGACTCAGCCTATGTTTCTTGTCAAGATTAGTTCAATTTAAAAATCCACAGTTTTTCTTTCTGTTAGGAAACTTAATCCATATATTAGCGATAGAATCCATGCCTGTCACAACAAAGCTACGTTGACCAAGTGGGTGCCCTACATATAATGTGTAATCTACGTATTGTAGGCCTGATGTCTTTCACCAATTTTACAGTCATATGAAACTATTGACATCAGTGGGAAAAAATTTAGCGTTGGTTGGGTCTATACTACGGGGTTATGTCAATATGGTTATAGTGACAAAGCTAGGACAATATAGTCTCTGTACTATGTAACTGTGAGCCAGCAAGCTAAGTTGCACAACTTCAGTTATGTGAATAATGTATCTGAAATCGATACACTTAGATCTACTTACCAGATGCTTTCCTGTCAACTCTACCTACTGTCCTCATTCTGGTGGAATTCTGGAGTTGATAGGAGAGTACTTGGTGGTCAATATATCGCATATATACTAGAGGCAATAAATTGACCCTTTCTGGATCAATCGCTGCCTGTTGATCCAGTGGTTAGTGTAGGTATACCCTAAGTGACGCACAATCCCAATGTGTTTCTGATATATATTGGACCCGACAATTTTCAAGTGGGCTTGCTATTAAAAAAAAAAGAGCTGTATCTTCCCTGGCTGCTGTTTCTGTACAGAGTCCACAGCACTATGTTCTGCAGACATTAAAGAAGGGTAAGTTAGAGCCGGCTGTTCAGAAACAGGGCCAGATTCTTAGTCGATGTAAATCAGTATAATTCCACTGACTTCAGTAAAGCTACACAAGTTTAGGATCAAGTCAGAATCTTGTATTATGCAGGAAAAATGTGCATGCATATTTAAGTCCAGTTTTCTGATGTTCTAAATAGGAATGTAAGTAACTAGTTGACTATCTGATAAGCAAAAGCTTATCGGATACATGACTAGTTCCTTGACCAGTTGCTTCCCCCCCTCTTGCTGCATCTAGCAGCGACAGCAAGTGGGGGGAGCAGGAGCCAGTGCTGGGGAGAGCCGGCTTAAAAGCTGGTTTCCCCCAAGCACCATCTCCGCAGGAGACAGGGTAGTAGCGGGTACTGGATGCGAGCCGGAAATCAGCTTATTCCTGACTTGTGCTCCATCCCAGATGCTGCGACTCTGCTTTTTAAATGTATTAAGAGCCTGCCATCTCTTAATACATTAAAAAATCAGAAGCTCAGCAGGGGAGAGCTAGCGTGAGCCAGCAGTCAGGTATCCCGGCTCGCGCTTCAGCCTTTTATATGTATTAAGAGCCTGTCAGCTCTTAATACACTTTAAAGGTAGAGCCGCAGCAGGGTTAGCTGCCGGGACTGAGAGCTAACCCTGCTGCGGCTCCCCCGCTTAGTGACTAATCAACTAGTCGATGGAAAATTCATCAACTAGTCAATTAGTCGATTAAACGATATTTAATGTCCCTAGTGCTAAATAGTTTGATGAGACGTCCAGTGCCCTCAGCTCCCATTGAAGTCAAAAGTAATTAGGAGCAGGGCTGTCAGGGGTTGTAGGGCGCTTGGGGCACTCCCCAGGGGCGAGGCTTAGGGCAGCCCACCAGCCCCAGGCCCTACCTTGCCTCTGCTTCACCTTTTCTCCAAACTCTGCCCCTGTTTTGCCCTACCCTATCCCTTCCTGCCCCTGCTCTGCCCTGCTGCTGAAGCCCCCTCTTCTGAGCTGAGGGATTACTGGGGGGTCCTGGTGCAGGATGGCAGTAGGATGGGCTCCTGCCTTCGCAATCACCAAAGCAACAGAAGTGACAATGGCTCGGCAGCCCGCTTCTTTGCCCCACAGCCCTCTCCCAGCATTGCCGTGGCCATGGGAAGCGCATTGCCTTGGAGCCGGGGCACCTTGCTTCCTACTGCCACAGATACAATGCACACAGCAGGCTGGGAGAGGGCAGTGTGGCAGGGTGGGGCAGGGCAGAGCAGGCTGCAGGGTCTCTCTTGGACCCATCCATAGGACAACTGAGGTGGCCACCATGGGCTCTCCCAAAGTAGGAGCTGGGGTGGCAACCCCAAAGTATCCTATGGAGTGTCCAGCATCTCGCTCCTCGTGGGTTGACTGACTCTGAATAAAAATGATACTTGTTCTTAGCCCAGTAGAGAACTTTGGCATCGGTCCTTTTTATCATTGAAATCCCAGGTGTGTTACATTGGCATCGGTCCCTTTTATCATTGAAAGCTCAGGTAGTTTTAAGAAGATTGACTGCAGAGGGTATATTGGGGACAGCTATTCTTGCTGTTGTAAATTACACTGTTGTTTTGCCTCCTGCTTTATAGGAAACACAGAGAATTCTCTGAACCACGAACAGTGGGAGCACATGCTGCTTCAGGTACAGGATGACTTTCAGATGTATTAGCATACATCCCCGCACCCAAATGTATCAGCTGGGAAAGAATTAATTATAAATTATTCATTATTAGCAGAGTTGGACAAATCATTTTATTTGCAATGTTTGTTTGATGAAATATGGGGGTTTTTTCAAAAACATTTTCATGGAAACTTTTTATTTTGTATTATCTTTCGACCAAAAACAAAACAACCCCAACCCAAACAGAAAATATTTAGGTTTTTTTTAAACGGATGGGGGGGAGGGGGTTTCAGTAGTTTTCCTGTTTATTTCTTTTTTTATCCTCTTTTCAATCAGAAAATGGAAGAGGGAAAAAAGGGATGGTGATGAGGGGTAAGAAAAGGAGAAAACAAAGAACTGAAAAATGGTTTTAGTTTTTCACTTTTTGTTTGTGGCATTGAAAATCAAGAAAACAAACAAACAAAAAATCCCACCTGTTTTGCGAAACAGACTTACCATTTTTCAGACTGCTCTAATTATAAATAGCTTCATAGTACCACTGGGAATGACACAGAACTTAACCTGAAAACCAGCATGCTAATGATGGTAGTGCATCACTGGGGTACTCGTAAAGGAGTCTTTCTTACTTTTTACATTCAAAAGAAAATCTATGATGTGAAAACCTAAAAAGCAGCAAAGACAAGACAAGGTTTGGTGACTTTCTCATGTATCTTTTTCTAGTTAGAGCTCTTTACAGTCTCGTGTAAATCGAGACAAGGAACATTTTTGTGGCAAGTGCTGAAAACGAAATGAAAGAACTTAGTGACAGATAAGCCTGAGAAGGTCTGGGGAAATTCTGGATTACTCACCAGAATTGTCCATTCTTCTTCAAGTGCTTGCTCCTGTCCATTCCAATACGTGTGTGCATTTTCCATGCACACAATCACTAGGGCTGTGTCTAGACTGGCAGGTTTTTCCGCAAAATCATCTGCTTTTGGGGAAAAACTTGCCAGCTGTCTAAACTGGCCACTTGAATTGCCGCAAAAGCACTGACGATCTCATGTAAGATTGTCAGGTCTTTTGCCGAAATACTGTGCTGCTCCCGTTCGGGCAAATGTCTTTTTCCGAAAACCTTTTGCTCAAAAGGGCCAGTGTAGACAGCAGAGATTTGTTTTCCGCAAAAAAGCCCCGATCGCGAAAATGGCGATTGGGGCTTTTTTGCGGAAAAGCACGTCTAGATTTGCCACAGACACTTTTCCACAAAAAGTGCTTTTGCGGAAAAGCGTCCGTGCCAATCTAGAAGCTCTTTTCCGAAAATGCTTTTAACGGAAAACTTTTCTGTTAAAAGCATTTCCGGAAAATCATGCCAATATAGACGTAGCTTTTTTACTAGCAGTACTGTTGGATCAGATTTGGAAACTTCTGGAGTGGCGCTTTCAGGGTGAGCAATGTATGTTGATCCCTCCTGAGCTGATCAGCCGTCCAGGTCCTTCCTACCGCCAGTGATGGTCTTTGGAGAATTTGATTTCATGTTTTGCAAGGCATCTCTTGCTGTAGTTATTGTACGTTGTTCTGACTTAATTGTCATTTCAGTGTAATAATTAGCATTTTTAGTAGTCAATAGTAAATTTCCTTGGGGGGGGGGGTTTCCTCTTTTTGTTTTCCATTCTCCCCATTCATGGGGCATGTAGCAACCCTAGGGATTTAAGCACTGTGACTCCTGAGGCTAGACTAGGTCCAGAGAGGACTTGCATGCTGCTTGCTTCACGTGCTTTGGTGGAGGCCATCTGCTAAATAAGTGCATCATTTGCAAAGGCTTTATGCCCAGAACAAAGGAAGAAAGAGACTGGCACTTGAAACTCCTGCTTATAGAGTCTGCACTTCTACCTCCAGTTCTGGAGCTGGCATCGGATCAGATCACCACAGATTTCTGGATGCTGAGCACAGTAGAAGTGGGATATTCTGTCTAGTTCGTTACCCGCCTACCCTCCCACCCACCTGTCACATCCCTCTTCAGGGACTCTTTAACAAGTAACTCTTTGTCGAGGAGGTGCAATGGCTCCTTACACTGGCGGCGATAGAGGGGGTTCCTCAGGAGTTCAGGGACAGGAGTTTCTACTCCTGATATTTCCTTATCCCCAAGGGCAACAGTGGGCTCAGGTCCATTCTGGACCTTCGAAACATCAACACATTCATAAGAAGGTTCAAGTTTCATATGGCCTCTCTGGCCACCATTATCCCCTACCTAGACCCGGGGGACTGGAATGCCACCCTCGATTTGAAGGATACGTACTTCCATATTTCAATCATCTCCGCACACAGCAAATTCCTGAGATTTGTACTCAACAGCCCTGCATTACCAATTCATTCTGCTCCCATTCAGTCTCTCCATGACCCCACCTCTATTCACAAAGTGCATAGGAGTGCAGTGGCAGCCTTCCTGAACAAAAATTGGGTACAGATCTTCCCGTACTTGGGTGACTGACTCATCAATGGCCAAGTTTAGAAACAGGCTCTCGATCCTGGGGTGTTGATGTAAGCCACTTCTAGTGACCTAGGTCTCATTCTGAATGTACCTAAGTCCACACTGGTCCCTCCCGACACAAGAGACAGAGTTCTAGACTCCACGTGGGCAAGAGTCTTCCTGCCCAAATCCCAGTTTCACACCATCATAGACCTCATTGGCAGCCTCCAGTGGTTCACCACCACTGCAGAAAGGAGCTACATGAGGCTTCTTGGGCACATGGAGGCCTGCAAATTTGTCCTATAGCATGCCACGCTGTGGCTTTGCCTTTTAAAGGCCTGGTTAGTGTACAAGCCCAACAAGGATTTGTTGCATAATTTGGTCACCCTTCTCACCTTAGTTCTAATCTAGAATATCTCAACTGGTGGCTTCAACCTCAGGGGTCTGTGAGGGAGTGCCCTTTGCCAATCCCAACTCTCTTTCTCTGGTCCTGGACGCATTGGATACAGGCTGCGGGGACATACCTGGGCAGCTCAGAACTAAGGGCCTGTGGTCACAATCAGAACTACTGCTGCACATTGGTGTCAGAGGGCTCAGGGCAGTTCACCTCGCCTTCCTTCCCCAACTGCAGGGCAGGTGTGTCTCATTACTGACAGACAACACCACAGTGATGCCCTGCATAAACCAACAAGGCGGTGCTTGCTTCTCTCTTCTATGCCTGGAACCCCTTCACCTGTGGGACTTCGGTGTAGATCACCACATCTACCTGTTCGCCTCTTACCGTCAGGGATGCAAAACAACCTACAAGACCATTTCAGCTGCTCAGTCAACACCCGTGAATGGTTCCTCAGGACAGATATTGTCCTTTCTGTCTTCCAAAGTTGGTGTTATCCCTAAATGGGCCTGGTTGCCACAAGGAGCAACAATAAGTGCATCCAGTTCTGTTCCTTCCAGACCCACAGTTGTGGATCGGTAGCAGATGCAATCAAGATATCGTGGTCCAGTCACCTGGTGTACATGTCTCTGCTCTTTCCTCTAGTACACAAGGTTCTCCTCAAGATCTGGCAGGACAAGGCGGAACTCATCCTCATAGCAGCAGTGTAGCTGCAGCAGCATAGGCTCAGCAGCCTGGTGAACCAATTTGTAGACAGACCGATAATCCTTCTGCTCCATATCCTGATTTCATCACCGAGGACCATCACCAGTTACAGCACCCTCACCCGGGGCACCTCCATTTCATGGTGCAGAAACTCCATGGTTAAACCAACTCGAGCTACAGTGCTCAGACTCCATTAGAAAGGTTCTGTTGGGCAGGAGGCAACCCTCCCCTTGGGCAACATACCTAACAATCTGGAAGTGATTTTCAGTTTGGTCCCTCGAAAAGTACATCCCCCTACAAGAAACCTCCATCTCCCTTGTGCTTGACTACTTTTTATACCTTAACCAGTGCCAGGGACTGACACTGTCATCCATTAACGTCCACGTAGTGGTTATTTGCCTTCCATCCTGGGGCTGGGGAAAGATCTCTGTTCAGCAATGCTATGCTGGGATGTTTCCTTAAGGGTTTGGAGAGGCTGTATCCCCAGGTCAGACATCCCCATTTCACAGTGGGACCTTAACCTGGTCCTCTCTAGACTTATGGGACTGCTGTCTGAGCTCCTAGCAATCTGCCCTCTAGCTTGCCTCTCTTGGAAGGTGGTCTTTGTGGTGGCTATAACCTTGGCTAGTTAGGTCTCAGAGCTCCGGGCCTTTACCTATGAGTTTCCATACACTGTCATTTGTAAGGACAAAGTGCAGCTCTGTCCGCATCTGGTGTTCCTACCCAAGGTTGTCTCCCTCTTCCATCTAAACCAGGACATTTTCCTCTTGGTTTTCTTCCCAAAACATCATGCCAACCATGTGTCAGACAGACCCTACCCTAGCCTTCTACGCTGAATGCACAAAGCCATTTTGTAAATCACCACAGCTCTTTATTGTCATGGCTGAAGGAATGAAGGGACTTCTCATCTCATCCCAGTATATTTCATTGTGGATATTTCCTGTTATTACTTTGCCAAAATTCCAGCGCCATCAGCTCACTCCACCAGAGCACAGGCATCTTTGGCAGCGTTCCTCCTACAGATTCCCATTGAGGATATTTGCAGGGCAGCAACGTGTTCCTCTATTTGCACCGTCATGTCACACCACACCATCACCCAACAGGTAAGGGGTGATGTGATGTTTCAATTAATTCTGGCTCCCTCCTCCATGGGAACTGCTTGGGTGTCATCTATCGGAATAGACATGAGCAAGCCCTCGAAAAAGAAACAAACCAGTTACCTACCTTTTTGTAACTGCTGTTCGAGATGTGTGGTCATGTCCTTTCCAAATCCCACCCCTCCCCACTGTCAGAGTAGGCTGGCATGAAGGAACTGGATGGACGGTAGGTCAGCAGGGACCTATATATGTCTCCATGAAGGCTCTCTTGTGAGGTTTCCAGTATAACCTGGCTGCTGTTCAAAATTTGGATCTCCTGCTGACTTCAATGGGAGTTGAGGGTATGACTTTGGAAACTGACAGAGGTTGCAGGGTGCATAGAATTGCCAGGATCCTCTAGAGCTGATCTCTACATTTCAGTTCATCAAAGAGTATCATGTAAAGCCTCTGCTGGCCACACTGATCATCATAATCATTGCAAAATGTCTGGATGGATAATATATAAGGCCTTCTGGACAGGCCTTACAAGCTGCGTGTCTGCATGGCCACGCACAACAAATTTTAAGCCCACACACCTCGCCTGCAGAGCCACGCAGCAGCACTCTCCTCTCACTGTCCTGCTGGATCGGAAGGTGAGTGGTGACAGAGGCAGTTTAGCAGGGCTGCATGATGGCAAGCAGGCTGCCCTGCCCCTGTTTGCTCCGGCTGGAGCCAGGGCATGGTGAGGCTTTCGCTGCTCCAGTTCCAGCTGGAGTGGACAGGCCACCATGGCCCCGTTGGTGGGGCCAGGTGGCCAGGGGTAGCTGCTTGGACGGCCGGGGCTCGAGCCGCGTGGCCAGTGGAGGCTGCCAGCAGTGGCTGTTTGGGTGGCTTTGGCTGCCAGCAGCGGCTGTTTGGGTGGCTTTCTCCTAACTTTCCAGTAATAAGCTGAGGCAGGACCAATCACCTTCATCACAAACAAGTAACATCACAAATACCTCAGTCCTCTGCTATCCCTTCAGTGGAGTTTGGATACTGCAGTGGGATCTGGCAAGCATCTTGGGTTTAATTTCCTCGTGTTGCGACGTATGGGCTCTGCTGAGCTACTCAAGCTTGGCTCCTGAATTGGCTTGTACTGGATACTTTGGGCACAGAAACCCAGTTTCGTCAGTTCTGTTGGGCCCTGAGGGATTGGCTTCTCTTGGTAGGGATCAAGAGTCCCTCAGGCTCTGTTCCTTCTTTCTGGTTTGATGGCTTTACAGGTCAAATTGAAGACATAAATTACGGTAACCAGCTGCCACTCACTCCTAAGACCAAAGTGAAGTGCCTTTCAGAATAGACTGACTGATGTCCTCACTATATTACATGCTTTGTATGAGCAACACAATAACCAATGAATACATTTAAATATCATCATTGGGCATCCAACTTAATTCATGATGGACCCAAATAAGGCAATTCATGTGTAGCAGAGCTATTTTTTATGATTTTCTGAAAATACGTGCAGCTATCACCATGTCTCTTAGTTGCACTTGCTTCACATTTTAAAGAGTCTTCACAACTACAGCTCTCTGAAAAAACCTGAATTTTTAAAATGTCAACTGCTTTGGGGGTTTTAAGAGGTTTTTTTTAAATTGTACAAATGTGCTTTTTCAAGTAGGTTAGAATGCACACTATTTTAAGTATCACCATAATGTTTTGCAAACTTTAAAAAGAACAGACATTTCTTTTCTGCACACTTTTTAAAAAGTTATGATTTGAGAGAATATGATGGCAGTCTGAAGAAAGAAAAAGACTGCATATATATATACAGTATATATATGTATGTTAATAACTGGTAGGTGCCACAGCAGCGCACAAGACAAAACTCATTCCGTTCATGGATCGGAAATCTCAGGGTGTGTCTAGACTACCGGGTTTTTTCGAAAAAAGTGGCCTTTTTTTTGAAAAACTTCCTCTGCATATAGACTGCCACTGCATTCTTTTGAAATTAAATTGAAAGAATGCAGCCGTTTTTTCGACCGCGGTAAACCTCATTTTAAAAGGAATAAAGACTTTTTTTGAAAAGAGGTGTTATTGAATGCAAATGGGGCTTTTTTGAAAAAAGGCTTTATTGAATGCAAATGGAGCTTTTTCGAAAGAGAGCATCCAGATTGCCTGGGTGCTCTCTTTCAAAAAAACGGCTCGCTTTTTTGAAATAAGTGGTTGCAGTCTAGATGTTCTCTTTCGAAAGAGGCTTGCAGTCTAGACGTAGCCTTAGAGGGAATACTACTTCTGGATGTATACTGAAAATTTATGCTTTTGAGGTCTATGAGTTGAGGCTGGTCACCAGAAGGTGAAAAGCAACTTTGTCTGGCTGTATGTAGACTGAGTAATTATTCACAATGGATGTTAATTGACTGAGAAAATTCTAATTAAGTGATTGCAAAGTCTCCAGAGGCGACTCTATCCAAGAAAACCAAACAATAGGGGATACCTGTTTACTAGTGAGATGCTTGAAACTATTTTGGGAGGTCCAGAGGTATCCTGTACCAGTTATCCTTCATCTAGGGAATAAGCTGCCAACTTGCTTGACTTAGGAGGATCACATTTGGTCTGGGTGCTTCAAGCTGGGAGAGCTATCCTTTGTGAGACAGAGGACTGTTTGGTTATCTAAGTTTAACCTTTAGGAAGTGTGTGGTGATTTTACTTTTACGTAATCTTTGTTTACATTAATTCTGCTTGCTGCTTCTCAAATTTCCATTCTTTGTGAATGAAACTCTACTTATTTTCACTGTATATGCACCTAAGAGCGGTGTGTTAAATGGATCAGTGATGCTGAGGTGAAAATAGTAAGGTGGTAAGTAGTAAACCTGTGAATTCTGGGAGTGTCCAGTGGAACAGGGGCTGGACCTTCTGGGAATATGTAGAGGGTGTGATGATTGAAGCATGCCTATTGCTTATCTGCAGGACAGCAAAGCTGGGTCCGGGTGAGAAGGGTGTGCTTGCATTTCCTGTGTCTGGCAGAGTCAGGAGCTGACACCTGGCAGGCATAGAGAATGCTTCCTCATGCCAAGGGCAGGTGGTAGTGAGATACCTCACAACCCTGCATACCCGCAGAAAGTGTTATGAAGAGTCTGTAGCACTTCAGAGAAGGTGCTTGGCTCTTTGTTAATGATGGCCCATTGATCAAAGTTCACTAGACCTATCCTCTGTCTGCTATAAAATCAATGGTCAGATCTCATTCTCCAATTTGCTGTGCATCTGAGTTTGGGGACTGAGCAGAATCATAAGGCAAAGGTTAAAGAACAACCGGCAGAGGAAGTCTGGGTTGTCAATGCTCATAGTTCTCAATAGGGAAATAATCTTCCTATGACACCTGAATATTGGAATGGTTACAACAGAGAACAAGGAAGGGAAAAAACTCTCAAGCCCCAACCAAAAATTCTTTCAATAAACCAGCTCTTGTTTTACACACAGTTCCTCAGAACATCTCTGGAGCAGATAAATGACAATGCCTGGAGCAGCCAGCTAAGCTCTGAGTTGAGCCAGCAGATGGCCGGCTATGCCAGCCCCTCCAAAGAGAAGGTTTGTTCTCTGTTAAGGTTTAGTTTCTAGTTAATTGCTCTTGGAATTCTTGTTGGAGGGCTGCATGAGACTTCTCTCTGCTTCATTGGTTTTTTTGTGTATAAAATTTGTGTTTGCTTGTTCCCTGCTCTTCCCCTGCTGGCATTTGCTTGGAGCAGCTATTGGTACTGAATTGTTCCCTAACTGGGTGGCGGAAGATGATGGGATGTGTCTGCAGCAGGGGTGCTTGGTCTTGGCTCGGTTGTTTTTTCCTGTGTCAGTGTGTGTTGCTGGGTTGGTTCTATACTGACAAGCATGTGGTGTTCTTGATATCTCAATGCTGGCCTCTTTCTTTCAGTGTTTCCTGTATAAGGCACTAGGAATTTGCTTGGCAGTTTGTCAGGACCCGGTCCATATTAAATCACAGATTCAGAAGTTTCTGAAGACAACAGATTACATGGAAGCCCCTGATAGACTGGTAAGGACCCTGTCCCTCTCCCTACCTTATCATGTACCCTCTGAATGTCCCCTGGGCAACTCAGCTCTCAGTTGTCCTGGGACAGATGCCATTTTGCTTCATGTCCTCTTTGTTGCTATTTCACTCACCCTTTGCTCCCCCCTCCCATAGGTCTCAGGCCTAATTGGCACTTTACACTACTTTGGGTGAAAGGAATTGACTTGTGGGGGTCTATTGGGCACCTGGTCAGATTCACTAACCAATATTTTTCTTGAGTAACAGGGAGTCATTTCCATCCTTTCATTCTCTGCCGAGAGCCACTTGGACCTCATCTTGAACACACTGCAGGAGTTTGGGGCAGCAATGGATAAACTTACGATTTCTGGGTTTATTGGTCACCTGAAGGTAAAGGAGCCAGGGGGTTCTCTCAAACTTCCTCTCCCTCTAAACTAGAGACAGTATCTCCTGCCCCCGGTAGAGTCTCATTGGTCAGCTAACCCTGTCCCCCAATGGATGTGCTCTGTGTGATGCTTACATTTAAGCAGAGAGGAGCACAGTCTGGATCCGTGGCTCTCTCAACTGATTTTTAGCATCTGATGTTTCATGGCTTGAATGCCTCTCCTATGCACAGTGTGTAGGAACTATACCAGTTAATTATATGGAAAAGTGTTGAATGTATTTGTAGCTGTTTTTTAAATCCAGGTTAGTAGCTGTAAAGGAGGAGGTGTTGCAAGTAACATGTGACTAACCAACCTGCTCTCTGGACAACTGTTATGGACCCTGTGCTCTAGAGCAGCGGTTCTAAAACTTTCCGCACTAATATACCCATTTTAGAAATCTGAGTTGTCTAGTGTGCCCCAAGTTTCACCTCATTTTAAACCTTCTTTCTTAGAAAATCAGGCATAAAAATACAAAAAAGTGTCACAACACACTATTACTGAAAAATTGCTTAATTTCCCATTTTCATATGCCATACGCCATTTCATAAATAAATTAATTTAAATATAAATATGTTCCTTACATTTCAATGTGCAGTATATAGAGCAGTGTAAATAGGTCATTGTGTGTATGAAATTTTAGTTTGTAACTTTGCTAGTGCTTTTTAGGTAGCCTGCTCTAAAACTAGGCAAATATCGAAATGATCTGATCTGTCCTCCTCGAAAACTTCTGCGTACCGTTGGTTGAGAACCATTTATCCAGAGGATAAAACAGCATATTAGGTCTCTTGGCCACCATTGCCAGATTTGCTGTTTACTCACTGTGCAGATCTAGGCATATCATTTAGCACCTAATTCTGTGCCTATCAGTGTCAATGACAAATCTCCCATTTATGTCACTGGGGTAGGGTCAAAACTTTGGGCTCTCTGTGTCAGAATTATCCAATCAGTATGTTTGAGACACCAATACCTCTGTGCCTCACGCAGTTATGGTTTGGCTTAAATACATTTTTCAAGTACAAGCTATTATCGCTGCCAAAAGCAATTCCTCAGTCAGCAACAGATCAGAATTTCAAGGCAAAATGAATCAGAAGTAATTGTCTCTTGTGACATTTCCAATTGTCCAGGACTACCATCATGGGAAAAGAGCCAAGACCCGCAGCACGCTGATGCTGACATACAGCAAAGTGGCTATGCATGCTCCAAAAGAGCAACTTCTGTCTCGGGTGGAGGCAGACATCACAGAGAACATCCTACACCATTATAGAACCGGTTGCCAAGTAAGAGTTTTTGCATAAGTGTTGGGGATATTACTCTGAAGTTAGATCAGTGCCTCCACTGGACCTGAGTTTTCTAAGAGAGGGCTTATTTTTCTAAAAATCTCCTTTGAACAACCGTTTGTCATGTGCATCAAATCTAAAACCTTCGTGGATGGAGTGTGAGCTGTAACAAATATCTTATTTGTTGCTGTTGTTTGTATTTTCTCTAGTTTTTCTGTGTTCTTCTGAAATTCTCTAGGTCACAGTTACATAGTATTTCAGATGCAGTCACACTCAGGCTGTGCAGTATAACACTCTAAGGCTATGTTTACACTGTGAACCTATTTCAGGGTATCAGAAGTATCCCGAAATAGCTATTCCGCATCTTTTGAGTGCGCCCGTTATTTTGAAATCCAACGGGCTCACTATCCCAACATCCCTGTAAACCTTGTTCCACGAGGGTTAAGGGACTTTTTGGAATAGTGCTTGTATTTAGTTTATTTGCTATCACTGTTTCTTGGACTATCTACTTCCCTTTCCCCATATCTGTCTTCCTATTTGTCTGCCTGCTCATTATTTCTGCTCCTTAGATATATGGCTGTCCACTTGCCAGCCCTGATTCTGGTCTCAGTGCATAGTTCTAATCTCTCCACATCACTTTGCCATTCCATTCTACTCTGTCTAAGGCTATGTCTAGGCTGCAGTACTTTTCCGGGATCCCAGAGGTATCCCAGAAAAGCAATACCGCATCCACTTTTTGGAAAAGTGGATGCGTTCTTTCACCATCCCTGTAAACCTTGATTTATGAGGAAGGAAGGGATGGCTTGAAAGAGCAGGTTTTTCCAAATTTCGAAAAAGCCTTTTTTGAAAGAAAAGCAGAGAAAGATTCATACTTTGCGTATCTTTTTCAGACTTTGCAGTCTAGACTTAGCCTAACTGAGACTCTCATTGTCAAAAAAAGTTGATCACAAATGAACCAAGTTGACATTTTCCAGTAGTTCACAAATACAAATATTAAGAACTATGGCCCCTGATATTGTCCACTGCAACACACCCAGACTGGGCACATTTCCTGCTTATTTGGAAGAGTCAGTAATAGTGATATCTCTCTACTTCATGTTCATTAACCAGGATATTTGTAGAATGTGCATAATGTGGCACAATAGAAATTGCTAGTAGCGGTTTTACATTTTGTTTTTCAGGTGTTGGGGATCAATGTTGCGAACAAGTTAAATTCTAAATAATCTGCCCTCGTATCTTGTGCATTTACTATGCACAAGTTTCTTGTTTAAATTGCATAAAATTTGTTTTCCCTCCCACATCAAGCAGGAGTCATGACTACTCTGTGTAAATGGACCTGGGTTTACTTGATCAACCTGGGCCTTTTCTTTTTCTCAGATGGGTGTAGAGCTGGGGTTCTCTGTCTTCTGGGGTCTGCAGACACTTCTCCTGAGACTAGATCTAATTTCTACTCTTCTGGAATCTGATTCTCTCAGTTTCTCACCCACATCCTCTTGTTTTTCCTGGAAATGTAGGACATGGACCTGAAATCAACCCTCATCCAGAATGCAACAGAGATTAGCTGTGCAGTTTTGAAGACTGGAGACTCCCAGGCATTTGAATTCTCTTACAAACTGGAGCTCCTTGATTACATGATGGTGAGTGATTAGGAACTTTGAAGCCTGAGCTACCAGGGATTTTGTTATTATGTAATGAGACTGATTGTCCGGGTAGATGTTATTCTTTCCATTGGCTGTAGCTATACTACTGCAGTGTCATGATTTACCTGCCTGGCACCCAGAATGCTGGGTCCACTGTGCTTGGCCGGGATGCTGGCATATTGTGGGCTGTAACTGGAAGGAATGGATAGTGTCTGATGAGTTGCCAGGATACAGCTTGCTGACCTGTGTATAGCAGATGTCTCTACGGTCCATTTCTGAGGCAGAGAGCCACTGAAACAGTGTCTGTTTCTTACAGGTCTGGCATAAAGCCCTGTTTCAGAAGGTGAGGGGGAGGCTTCTCTGCCTTTCAAACCCACTTCCTATTTTTATGTCTCTGTTCATGCATTTCAGGACTTCATTAAAAAGGAACCATTGGATTCCCTGGTGTCTCCAGTTCGTTACGAGGCAATGTTTGCGATTGGACAGCTGTGGTAGGATATTCTATGCCATATTTCTTGGCACTGTGATGTCTTCTCATTTGTTAATTCATGAGTGTCGGGTTGGGAGCAGGCTGATGCTCACATGGTGTTTTTGTTTTGAGGGTTTGAATGCGTCATGTCTGTTTGGAGATTTGTGCTTGAAAGGCACAAGAGTGGAGGTTGTGGGGCATGCCATACTACGGAGAAGAGTTCAGGTGGGGATGGAGGTGTCTGGCTAGCTGGCAGGGGGAAGGAAGCTGGTGGATTCCTCTAAAAAGGGAATTGAAGTTTTAGCTTTACTTCTAGATGAGCAAATAATTAACAGAGGTACAAAGAGGTGCACAGCTGCAAAGTGAAGGGCTGTTTGCATTTGGGGTTCTAGATTGGGATAATCTTTATTCATTTAACCCATGTTTTACTTGGCTATGGTATTGAATCTAACACGTGACTTCTCTTTCTGTCTTCTGACAGCAAACTCAAACCATCTCTGACCCTGGAGGAAAACCGTGAGATCCTTGATCTGTGTTTTAAAAGTGTATTTCCCCTTCCTCCCTTGGAGAAGATGAAAGAGGAAGGCAAGAAACTAGAGGATACTCTGCACATAGAGGTATATGACACCAATTCCCCTCTGGCAGACTCCACTGAGATCTCTGCCCAGCAAGCACTGGGTGATAGCAGCCACACATGGCCTCCCTGCAAAGTCATGGCTAACTTCACCTCCACCTCCTGCAGAAATTATCTGGTGTTGAGCCTCACTCCTTCTCTTCTGGTTTCAGTTGATGTATGAGTGCTCCTTCGAAGCCCTTAGTGAGCTAATGAAGATCCTGCTTGAGGAAGAACCAACCCCAGACTGGTTCCAGGAAATGTTTCATGTGAGTAGCCCATAGGACCAGGGTGATAATTGTTTCTTGTGTTATAGCAGGGATGATGCTCAAGCTTCTGTTGTGGAGGAATTTTCCGCAGCGGGTGAATTTTAGGGAGAAAGCATCAATTTTTTCCTGAAGTAAGTGGGAATGTGTCCCATTGAAATCCATGGGAGCTGTTCCATTTTATGCCAGTGGTGGACTGAGATCTAGTTTTTCCAGTATAGTTAACACTACATGGACAGGAAAGAAAATCATCAGTGCAGTAACCAAATTCAAGAGGACCAGTGAGAACTGATCACCTCTTGTAAAAGGAATGAATTAGTATTGAGTTAAGCTCTGTGTATGGAAACTCATTCACCAAAGACTTCCTGCTCTTCAGACATAAACAGAATAGTTTGAAGAGCTGAGGGGAGGGGAGTTAGGTGCAACGTTGGTATGAAAATAAAGTTATAAAAGGAGCTGGGCTGGGGAGACTTCTCTGCTCCTCTCTGTCATTTGCCACTCAGCATGGGAGAAGCTGTCCAGGAAAGAGAACACAGCACCGGACC
This sequence comes from Pelodiscus sinensis, assembly GCF_049634645.1. Classification (NCBI taxonomy): domain Eukaryota; kingdom Metazoa; phylum Chordata; order Testudines; family Trionychidae; genus Pelodiscus; species Pelodiscus sinensis. The sequence goes on from NW_027465914.1 coordinate 77,194, forward strand.
CCAAACTGCATGCAATGTGCTAGACAGCTGCCATCAGACAGTCTACAGAAGCCCTCACATACACAGAGCCAGACTCATCTCTCATGTAACTCCTTTGGCTTTGATGGAGTTATGTACACCAGAGGTGAATCTGGTCCCTGGGACTTGTATATACAAGGGTCTCTTTTTGGAGACATATAAATCTTTTGCTATATGGAAGTTAAATGCTTTGGAGAGGGATTTTAGTGACAATCAAACCTATTTAAAAGAAACGTTTGGGAGGGATTTTCTGGTACTAACTTTGTCCATTCTCCTGCTTTGCCAACAGCTACTAGAAACCTGGCTCAGTTCAGAGAAGGAGTGGGAGAGAGGAAGGGCCTTGCAGGCCAGTGTCTGGCTGCTAACTGCCTATCAGGAGATAGTTAATAGCACAGTGAGTATAGTTCTACTCTTCCTTGAGCTGACTTCCCCACTTAAATCAAATCTGACATTCAACGTGAATGCATGAGAAATTCTACTAGGCCTGCAGCTGGGGCCTCAAAGTGACTAAGATCCCTCTGCTTCCATAAGAGAAAGGTTTCCATAAGAGTGCTGTGACAGCACTCAGGCCAGACTATAAGAAACAGGGCAGGCAGTTCCCCAGACGAGTGATTTTATAATTAGATTCACCAAACCAGTAAGAAAAGAGCTTCTACTCTGGTTAACAAAATACCAAACAATAGTACCCTTTAGGCATTCCAGACCTTGGTTCCCATCTAGACAACTAAGTCTAATATAATCACCAATCACAAAGGACTAGACACTTATCCTTAGGTTAATATGAATCACAGGTCTTCCCTAAATATCAGCCAATCCTTAATAACCGAATATCAGATTTGTTGTTAAAAGGAAAAAGAAGAGAGTTACAAATGGTTAAGTGATAGATATTTGTTAAAATGACTTTCACTTTTCATAGTTCAGGATCACAACCATGGTGGAATAAACGGCTGGCTTGTAAAAGTCTCTCTGGAATCATGCTAACCGGTCAACATCCAGAATCAGTTTAGATGCAAAGGCTGTTAGTTTTTCCATGCATTTCCCAGACTATTCCAAATAATTATTTGGAAGATCTATGTCCTATGGCTTACACGTCCCCTGTTCAAAGTTTAAGCAGACTGGAGAGAGAAGATCAGTCCCATAACTTGTCTTTTATAGTTATTCTAGCCGGTTGGCAAGCCTCCTCACAGAAATTGTCGAAGCAGGATCTCTCCCTGAGAAAGAATAGGTCATGCAGATCTCCTGTCGTGCTTTGTTTTGAAGTTAATTTTCTATTTCCTATGCATACACTGGTAAATGGGTGATAGTCATTCACATAAGGTAATTAGCCGATCGTGGTCTTCCATTACAACACAGATAGTTAAGCTGAAGGCAATGTAAAAAATATTTTCTTGTACTGTCTTATATCTTTGATCTTAAGGTTAACTGAAGACAGTTACATATCATTAAGGCAATTAAGACATGAAAAGGAATTGGAATCTACAAGCTAATTTGGTTATGTTAAACTTCTAGCAAGATATAAATACAGACAATAATACATAACATCTACCTTTCATATCTATTACCAAAATTCATGATGTTGGTGATCGCTAGTCTAGGACTTTTCTTTGGGTTCGTCTAGACTACAGGGTTTTGTCGACAGAAGTTTTGTCGACAGTATCTGTCGACAAAACTTCTGTCGACAAAGAGGGTCTGGACACATTCAGTTCTGTTGACAAAGCAAGCTGCTTTGTCAACAAAACCCTGTAGTCTAGACACAACCCTACATGCAATAACACCTTCTGTCGACAGAAATCTGTCGACAGAAGGTGTTATGCCTCGTAAAATGAGGTTTACCAGCGTCGACAAAACTGCTGAGTTCTGTCGACGTTATGTCGACAGAACTCAGCGGTAGTGTAGATGCAGGTATAGTTGTGTCGACAAAAGTCCACTTTTGTCGACAAAACTCAGTAGTCTAGACACACCCTTTGAAATAACATATAAGTGACTTGTCTTGATACAATTGCAGTGCCGCTTGTTAAGTTATTGTGGGTCACACATAGGTTGGCTGTGTCAGTGTCATAGATGCATTCTTATACTCTCAGGCTGTTAAAGTTGAATTTCTATTTCTATTTAATCAGATAAGAACATAAAACATGAATGGCCATTCTGGATCCCCCAGACAAATGGTTCATGTATCCTGTCTTCTGACAGTGGTGGGTGTTATATGCATCAGAGGGAACAAACAGAACAAGGCAATTGTTGAGTGATCTCTCCCCTGTTGTCCAGTCCCAGCCCCAGGCAGTCAGAGATATAGGGACACCCATATCATGCATCTCTGATCATCTTATATGGCTCTATCATACCCCCCTGTAAGCATCTCTTTTCTAAGATGAATGGTCCCAGTCCTTTTAACTTCTCCTTGTATGAGTTGTCCCATATCCCATATCATTTTTGTTGCTTTTCTCTGAACTTTTTCCAATTATAACCTAACTTTATTTAAGTTGTAGGACTACAATTGCTTGCAGTATTCAAGGTGTGGGTGTACCATGGATTTGAAACAGTGGCATGATAAGAACATAAGAACATAAGAACATAAAAACATAAAAACGGCCGTACTGGGTCAGACCAAATGTCCATCTAACCCAGTATCCTGTCTACCGACAGTGGCCAGCACCAGGTGCCCCAGAGAGGCTGGACCGAAGACAATGATCAAGCGATTTGTCTCCTGCCATCCCTCTCCAGCCTCTGACAAACAGAGGCCAAGGACACCATTTTATCCCTTGGCTAATAGCCTTTCATGCACCTAGCCTCCATGAAATTATCTAGCTTCTCTTTAAACTCTATTATAGTCCTAGCCTTCACAGCCTGATCTGGCAAGGAGTTCCACAGGTTGACTACACGCTGTGTGAAGAAGAACTTTCTTTTATTAGTTTTAAACCTGCTACCCATTAATTTCATTTGGTGTCCTCTAGTTCTTCTATTATGGGAACTAATAAATAACTTTTCTTTATCAGCCCTCTCCACACCACTCTTGATTTTATAGACCTCTATCATATCCCCCCTCAGTCTCCTCTTTTCTAAACTGAAAAGTCCCAGTCGCTTTAACCTCTCCTCATATGGGACCCGTTCCAAACCCCTAATCATTTTAGTTGCCCTTTTCTGAACCCTTTCAAAGGCCAAAATATCTTTTTTGAGGTGAAGAGACCACATCTGTACACAGTATTCAAGATGTGGGCGGACCATAGTTTTATACAGGGGTAATAAGATATTCTGGGTCTTATTTTCTATCCCTTTCTTAATAATTCCCAGCATCCTATTTGCCTTTTTGACCGCCGCTGCACACTGCGTGGAAGTTTTCAGAGAACTGTCCACAATAACTCCAAGATCCCTTTCCTGATTTGTCGTAGCCAAATTAGCCCCCATCATACTGTACGTATAGTTGGGGTTATTTTTCCCGATGTGCATTACTTTACATTTATCCACATTAAATTTCATTTGCCATTTTGTTGCCCAATCACTCAGTTTGGTGAGATCTTTTTGGAGTCCCTCACAGTCTGCTTCTGTCTTGACTATCCTAAACAGTTTTGTATCATCTGCAAACTTTACCACCTCACTGCTTACCCCTTTCTCCAGATAATTTATGAATAAGTTGAAAAGGATTGGTCCCAGGACTGACCCTTGGGGTACACCACTAGTTACCCCTCTCCAATCTGAAAATTTACCATTTATTCCTACCCTTTGTTTCCTGTCTTTTAACCAGTTCTCAATCCAAGAAAGGACCTTCCCTCTTATCCCATGGCCATGTAATTTACACAAGAGCCTTTGGTGAGGGACCTTGTCAAAGGCTTTCTGAAAATCCAAGTATACTATAACTACTGGATCCCCCTTGTCTGCATGTTTGTTAACCCCTTCAAAGAACTCTAACAGATTAGTAAGACAGGATTTCCTTTTACAGAAACCATGTTGACTTTTGTCCAATAAATTATGCTTTTCTGCATGCTTCACAATTTTATTCTTTACTATTGTTTCTACTAATTTGCCCGATACTGAAGTTAGACTTACCGGTCTGTAATTGTCAGGATCGCCTCTAGAGCCCTTTTTAAATATTGGTGTCACGTTAGCTACCTTCCAGTCATTAGGTACGGAAGCCGATTTAAAGGATAGGTTACAAACTACAGATAATAGCTCACCAATTTCCCATTTGAGTTCTTTTAGAACCCTTGGATGAATGCCATCCGGTCCCGGAGATTTGTTAACATTAAGTTTTTCTATTTGTTCCAAAACCTCCTCTAATGACACTTCAATCCGGGACAGTTCCTCAGATTCATCACCCACAAAGGACGGTGCAGATTCAGGAATCTCCCCAACGTCCTCAGCCGTGAAGACTGAAGCAAAGAAATCATTTAGTTTCTCAGCAATGGCTTTATAGTCCTTGATTGCTCCTTTTATAGCTCAATCATCTAAGGGACCCTCAGGTTTTTTAGCAGGCTTCCTGCTTCTAATGTACTTAAAAAAACATTTTGTTATTTCTTTTTGAGTTTTTGGCTAGCTGTTCCTCAAAATCTTTTTTTGCTTTTCTTATTACATTTTTACACTTGATTTGACAGTGTTTATGTTCCTTTCTATTTATCTCACTAGGATTGGACTTCCACTTCTGAAAAGATACCTTTTTGTCCCTCACTGCTTCTTTTACATGGTGGTTAAGCCACGGTGACTCTTTTTTAGGTCTCTTGCTATGTTTTTTAATTTGGGGTATACATTTAAGTTGGGCCCCTGTTATGGTGTCTTTAAAAAGTTTCCATGTAGCTTTCAGGGACTTTGCTCTAGTCACTGTGCCTTTTAATTTCTGTTTAACTAACCTCCTCATTTTTGGTGTAATTCCCCTTTTTGAAATTAAATGCCAGGGTGCTGGACTGCTGAGGTGTTCTTCCCACCACAGGAATGTTGAATGTTATTATATTATGGTCACTATTCCCAAGCGGTCCGGTAACGGTTATATCCTGGACCTGATCCTGCACTCCACTCAGGACTAAATCGAGAATTGCCTCTCCCCTTGTGGGTTCCTGCACCAGCTGCTCCAAGAAGCAGTCATTTAAGCCATTGAGAAATTTTATCTCCGCTTCTCTTCCTGAGGTGACATGTATCCAGTCAATATGGGGGTAATTAAAGTCCCCCATTATTATAGAGTTCTTTATTTTGGTAGCCTCTCTAATCTCCCTCAGCATTTCAATGTCAGTATCGCTGTCCTGGTCAGGTGGTCGGTAATATATCCCTATTGCTAATTTATTATTATTTATCATATTATTATTCATCCCTTTTCCTAGTGGTTCCTAACATACCATTAGCATTTTTAACTGCAGCTGCGTGTTGAACAGATGTTTTTAGAGGACTATCCACAATGACTCTGAGATTTTTCTTGAGTGCTACAGCTAATTTAGACCCCATCAATTTGCATGTACAACAAGGATTATGTTTTCCAATGTGCCGTACCCAGGTACAGTAATGGAGTTCACAATAAGGAAGGCAAATAATGTCCAGTATAGCCGGAGAACTTTCATTCTTCATTCTTTTTTAATTAGCCTCAGGAAACTTTTGATCACTTTGGATATCTGATTGGGCTATTAGCACCATATACCTGTGCTTCAATTACCTCATCGCGTCAGTGGGTGGTTGACTGTATCAACTGTATTCTCAATATACAAGGTGAGGAGACCATGAGCAGGTGTAAGTAACTCTTCACTTTCTTTCATTGTTGTAATGACCCTTTTTTCCATCTGTAATTCTTTCTGTCTTGTTAGCGACACTTATATAACAGAATGATTGGGGCCTTGTAAGTACATTGCTGGAAGAGAACTGCACAAATAATAAATAATCTGCAAATATTAGAGGGTGGGCAAAATATAGCACACAGGCCAGATCTGCCCTTCTCCCCAGAATTTCTGTCTGGAGCGCTCAGCTGATTAGCAAGCATGCCAGCAGCATGTGTTCAGCTGCCCCTCTCCGACCTTGCTCCATCCTATCTGCTGCTAGTGGTGTGTGGAGGGGAGGTGAGCAGGGAGGCGTGCAGAAGTCAGGGTGACCCCTTTGCCCCTGTCATCATCTCTGCAGAGCAGAGTTTGGGGAGAGGGACACATACAATAGTGCTGCTCCAGTCTGAAGTATGGTGAGTAACGGAGTGCCTATCTAAAGAGGCAGTGCACTGTTTCTAAGATTTCTCTGGCAGCCAGCATGTCCCTCTCTCTCTCTCTCTCTCTCTCTCTCTCTCACACACACACACACACACACACACACACACACACACACACACACACACACATGGTTTCACACACACTCTCTCCCCTGCCATATGCCCATATGTCCCCCCCTCTGCAGAGTGGGGTGGGGAGAGGGAGATGACAGAGCAGGACAGCTTTCCCTTAAAGAGACAGTTCATGATTTAGAAGTGAGCGAAGAGCCTGGGTTTCCTACCTAAGCTTTTGGTCAGCCCCATCTCTTTTACAATGAGAGTTCAGTAGAGGGATTCTCCTCCAAATCAGAACCTCAGAACAATCTACATGAGTTGTGCTTGACTAAGAGATTAGATTTAAATACTGAGAGCAGAGTGGCTACTGAAACCAGATATACAGAGAAAGATGCTCCACACAGAATACAGTGCCTGTTTAATCCTGTATGAATCACAATGAATCATATGCCATTACTGTTAACTTTCAGACATAGGGGCTACGTCTAGACTACATCCCTTTTTCGGAGGGATAAGGGATCTTTCGGGAAAGGCTTAATTTTCCACAAGATCAGCATCTAGACTGGCGCTTTTCTCCAGCAAAGCTCCGTGCCGAAAAAAGCTGCAGCCATTTTTATGCTAATGAAGTGGGGGAGATTTAAATCCCCACTTCATTAGCAATTGCGATACGTCTAATTTACATCCCTTTTCCGAAAAAGGGATATAGTCCACACATAGCCTGATGGTAAAATTCTAACTCCATTAAAGTCAACAAGAATTTCGTCATTGGCTTTAGTGGGGCCAAAATTTCACACACAGCTGGTAATAACATACCCCCATAGATCCGCCTGTATGATTATCTATGGATCAGAGGTTCAGTTTTATTAAATGTTGCCATACTTTTTCTCCTTTTCTCTATCCTAGGTCAGTGCAGAAACCTGGGGTCAGCAGAGGAGGAGCTGAGATGTCTCCGTGAGGCACTAACAACTCCAGACCCTGAGGCTCTGTTTCAAGCATCTTGCAAAATGGCTAAGGTAACAGACACTAGGGGTGTGTCTAGACTACAGGGTTTTGTCGACAAAAGTGGACTTTTGTCGACAAAACTATACCTGCGTCCACACTGCCGCTGAGTTCTGTCAACATAACGTCGACAGAACTCAGCAGTTTTCTTGACGCTGGTAAACCTCATTTTACGAGGCATAACACCTTCTGTCGACAGAGTTCTGTCGACAGATGGTGTTATTGCCTGTAGGGTTGCGTCTAGACTACACTGCCATGTCGACAAAGCAGCTTGCTTTGTCGACAGAACTCAATGTAGTCTAGACGCTCTTTGTCGACAGAAGCCTGTAGTCTAGACGTACCCTAAGTGACTGTTCTAGTGGCTGTGCACCATTCATTTTCCCTTGTCCAGAGGACTGGAAAAGGGCAAATATAGTGCCCATCTATAAAAAGGGAAATAAGAACAACCCAGGAAACTACAGACCAGTTAGTTTAACTTCTGTGCCTGGGAAGATAATGGAGCAAGTAATTAAGGAAATCGTCTGTAAACACTTGGAAAGTGGCAAGGTGCTAGGGAACAGCCAGCCTGGATTTGTAAAGAACAAATCATGTCAAACCAATCTGATAGTTTTCTTTGATAGGATAACGAGTCTTGTGGATAAGGGAGAAGTGGTGGATATAGTATACCTAGACTTTAGTAAGGCATTTGATACAGTCTCGCATGATATTCTTATCAATAAACTAGGTATTTACAACTTAGATGGGGCTACTAAAAGGTGGGTGCATAACTGGCTGGATAACCATACTCAGAGAGTAGTTATTAATGGGTCACAATCCTGCTGGAAAGGCAAACAAGTGGGGTTCCACAGGGGTCTGTTTTGGGACCGGCTTTGTTCAATATCTTCATCAACAATTTAGATATTGGTATAGAAAGTACGCTTATTAAGTTTGCAGATGATACCAAGCTGGGAGGGGTTGCGACTAATCTGCAGGATAGGGTCATAATTCAAAATGACTTGGAGAAATGGTCTGAGGTAAATATGATGAAGTTTAAGACAAATGCCAAGTTCTCCACTTAGGAAGGAACAATCAGATTCATACATACAGAATGGGAAGCGACTGTCTGGGAAGGAGTACGGCAGAAAGGGATCTAGGGGTTATAGTGGACCACAAGTTGAATATGAGTCAGCAGTGTGATGCCGTTGCAAAGAAAGCAAACATGATTCTGGGATGCATTAACAGGGGTGTTGTGAGCAAGACATGAGAAGTCATTCTTCTGCTCTACTCTGCACTGGTTAGGCCTCAATTGGAGTATTGTGTTCAGTTCTGAGCACCGCATTTCAAGAAAGATGTGGAGAAATTGTAGAGGGTCCAGAGAAGAGCAACGAGAATGATGAAAGGTCTAGAGAACATGACCTATGAGGGAAGGCTGAAGGAATTAGGTTTGTTTAGTTTAGAAAAGAGAAGATCGAGGGGGAACATGATAGCAGTTTTCAGATATCTAAAAGGGTGCCATAAGGAGGAGGGAGAAAACTTGTTCATCTTGGCCTATGGGGATAGAACAAGAAGCAATGGGCTTAAACTGCAGCAAGGGAGATTTAGATTGGACATTAGGAAAAAGTTCCTAATTGTCAGGGTAGTCAAACACTGGAATAAATTGCCCAGGGAGGTTGTGGAATCTCCGTCTCTGGAGATATTTAAGAGTAGGTTAAATAAATGTCTATCAGGGATGGTCTAGACAGTATTTGGTCCTGCCATGAGGGCAGGGGATTGGACTCGATGACCTCTCAAGGTCCCTTCCAGTCCTAGTATTCTATGTTTCCATGATTGTTTTATGCTTTCGTGATGTCTTTCCACACTTGGAGCGAGCTATGGGAGTGAGGCATTCATGTGTAATCAGTAACATGCTTTTCATAGGTATATGCTATGAATGCCATGTAAAAAACAGATTCCAGACAGTTGCATGAACATGCCCATGCATGTGCGTGCGCACATCCATCCATCCATCCATCCATCCAGGGGGGAAATATGTGAGCGGGACATCAAGCTGAGAAACCAGTCTTGGCACCTTGTGTGTTTACCTGAACCTATATTTGTGTGCATGCATCTCTTTGCATATTTTTATATTTTGTGAAAAGATGTCATGTACATCATAGAATATAAACTGGAAATTTACATCCTGTTTGTCCCATACAATGTTGTGCTAACTGTACAACCTAAGATCTAACCTGATATTATTAGTGTAGAATAGAGATGTGGTAGCTAGAAAGATTACAGAGAAAATTTTAATTGCAACTGCCTTGCCAGATATGAGCCCAATTAGCAATTTGCTGATGAATACATATTTTCCTATACAGCTCTTAGGCCTCCTTTCTTAAAAGTACTAGAGCCGACTATCATTGCAATCTTTCCTGGTTTTGATCTGTCCACAGGTGGTTAGTAAGTACTTTCCCTCTGACCAAGCCACAGATTTTATTGAGGCCATACTGGATGGTATGCTGTCTGCTAGTCCCTCCTGTGCCACAGCAGCCGGTCTGTGGATGAAGATCATCCTGAAGGAGTGTGGAGGTGCCATGCTGGATGAGGTAAAATAGAAGCTGGAGAGGTTTTTCTGGCTAACCTGCAGGCTTTCAGGTCTTTGCCATCATTTGCAGTGAACACAAGTCTTGCTGTTTCTCCCCCTGCGATTGGAAGTTAATTCCATCTGTGTTCCTATCCTGAGTCAGGCAATGGGGGAATCAACAGCAGAAGACAGAGATAATCTAACGGTACATCTGCACTAGCTCGTTAGTTCGAGCTAGGTAGGGTAATGAGGGCAAGCGCAGTTGCAAATGAAGCCCGAGATTTAAATATCCCGGGCTTCATTTGCATGTTCCCTGGCACCACCATTTTTAAATCCCCCTTAGTCCGAACTCTGTGCCCGCGGCTACATGCGGCATGGACTAGGTAGTTCAAATTAAAGATCCTAATTCGAACTACCGTTACTCCTCATGGAATTAGGATCTTTAATTAGAACTACCTACTCCGTGCCGCATGTAGCCGCGGGCACGGTGTTCGGATTAAGGGGGATTTTAAAATGGCAGCACCCGGGAACATGCAAATGAAGCCTGGGATATTTAAATCCTGGGCTTCATTTGCAACTCTGCTTGCCCTCATTACCCTACCTAGCTCGAACTAACGAGCTAGTGTAACCGTACCCCAAGTGAAAAGGAAGATGCTTGATTATTTGTCTATCTTGTTGTCACAGTTTCCAGCCATGAAAGGCTTGGAAAAATTAGACTCCGAGTAAAATGCAAAAAGAGAATATCCGGCCCCAAGAGACAAGCTAAGTGAACTACATCTTAGGGCCTCAGATAATGAGGGGTCTCTAAAAATACCCCAAAATTGCTAGTTTTTACTTGCCTCTTTGCCTATGTACAGATAGATAGATAGATAGATAGATAGATAGATAGATAGATAGATAGATAGATAGATAGATAGATAGATAGATAACTTTATTATTTCTATTTTCATTTTCCTTTCTGTTAGAATAATACATGTTTTTTTTGGAAATGCAATGAGGCCTCTTTAACTTGACATAGCTTCGGGCCTCAGCATGTCTTAACCTGGTGTTGCAGCCAGGTATGCGCAGAGATATGTATAATTTTTGTGGGTTAAATCTATGCAGCCATGTCTAAATACTTGTTTTTTGAAGGGAGGATTTTCTACAAGAACAGCAAATTGCTAAACGACTAAATAAACGTTTTGCTTCTGCAGAATGAATGGAGAGAATGGAAAAGGGACATTTTTTCTGGTTTTATTCTGTCCAGGTGTCAGATATCCTGAGTAGAATATATATTTATATGCCTACCATCAAGCAGGGTAGCTTGAGGCAGTTCCTGGTGGAGTCAGTGTCCATTCTTGCTCACCATCACCTAGAGGCAGTGATCTTCAGCCTCCTCATCAAACATCTGCCGATGGACAGGTATATACTGCTCCTTACAGTGTTCATTTTGGTAACCATGGATCCCACGGCTTCACTGGAAGATGTAAGGCTTCATTTAAGCCACAGACAGTTTGAGATCATTCCTAAAGGTTAATAGCTTGGGTCTTTCTGCAGAAAGGTCCAAGACCATGTCAAGGTGGGTGCAGGGAGAAATTAAGTGTCATTCTGTTTCCATTAATTAATAGTTGCTTTGGCATCCTAAAGACTTCCCTTTACTGGCATCACTGGAGTGGATTTTTGCCTCTCCAGACCCCTGAACTAACATCACCCTGGAAATTGCCAGTGACTGTTCGTTTTCTGGTAGCATGAAAGCTTCAAATCCAAATTCCTGGCTGATTAGCCAGGATAGGGTACCAGGCTTTTGGTATCAGCAAGGGTATGGCTGCTGGAATGGAGTTGTCATTCTTGGTACTTAAAGACAGGGCGGTAAGCATATCTATCATTTTATTCAAACATCCCTAGCTGAATTATCAGTCATCAGTGCTGGAATCTAAGAACATAAGAACGGCTGTAGTGGGTCAGACCAAATGTCCATCTAGCCCAGGATCCTGTCTTCAGACAGTGGCCAATGCCAGGTGCCCCATAGGGAGTGAACAGAACATGCCCATTCTGGCAAATAGAGGCCAGGGAATGCCATTTGTGAAGAGGTCATGGGCTAGCCACAAATATTTGTTCTCGTAGTTGTACATCCAGTTAGTAGGAAGATCATTTTTCTTTCTTCAACTTGTCTCCCAGGCCCCAGATCTTTGGGCATCATATGCTCATGATTCCATATCTACTGAGAAGTAGGAAAACAGGAACTGTGATTAGAGCTCTGTGTCCTTTCCTTCTGAAGTCTAGCATTAATGGTTATGGTGCAGTAAGACTAGGCTTGTGTCTATACAGCACCCTAAACTTGAAATAAGATGCACAATTTGCACTCCGCAAATTGCGTATCATATTTTGCATAGCCTATTTTGTAATGTGGCGCTTCTACACAGCACCAAATGTCGAAATAATGCGCTATTTCAAGCCATCCCTTATCCCTCATGCAACAAAGTTTCTTGGGATGGCAAAATAGTGTGCCCATTATTTTGAAAAATATTTCAAAATAACGGGCTGCTTGTGTAAATGTGGGGTAGCTATTTCGGGATACCTCCAGGATCCCAAAATAGTCATGCACTGTAGAAATGTAACCTGAAATGTAACTTAACTTAGTTCTGTAACTAGAAACTCAATATGTAAAACATGAGGACCATATAAGGAGGACAGCACTCTGAACTTGCTCATCATAGGCAGGGCTTGACAAATAATACAATCTACTCACCCATGGCGTGTAGATTGTAACCTGGAAGAGCCGGGTTCGGGCGACCTGTGCATGCGCAGAACGATCTGTGCATGCACAGTTCGCCGGACAGCGCGGTTGGTGAGCCCTGATCATAGTCAAGGAGAAAATGTGTTCTTTACTTGAATATGATGCATATAGTCAGAGCCACAAAAGTCTCCAGGGGGTCACATATAACTTATGTTAAATTGCAGTGACACCACTGAGCTGTGGAGATCTCTGGGGACAGATCCCTTGCTCGCCCCTCAAGTCCTAAAGGTCCTAATAGAAAAAATAAAGACTCCAACAAGCCAAGAAGGAAGGATGACCTCAGAGACAAAAACTGACCTGCATTTAGCAGCTGCTGTACCTCTCACAGTAAGTTAGACGACAGACATGTATTTCTCTGCCTTGTGACAAACATGCTGATGGAAAGCTAGATGAGTGGTATAATATTGTCATATGGGCACTTCTTTTCTGAAGTACTGTTTCCTGGATTCCAGCTGTGCTTTCTGTGGAACAACAGATGGCAGATTTAGAGTATGTGGCTGATTCACTTAATACTATCTGGCAATTAGAAAGTCTTTGAATCAGATTTCTTACAGTGCTTTGCAGATGTTTTGTACAACTCACAACATGCTTTGATAGGTCGTACACATTTTTACAGCTATGGGACGCTAAGGCACACATGGAGTGAATTGCTCTCGGTCATTCATCAAGTTAGTGACAGGAGTGAGAATTTAGTCCAGCAGGTATCAGAAGGGGAGAGAGTGTGATAGTGTTAGGAAGAGACCTCTTCTTTTACCATGCTCTCCTTTCAGGCAACATGTGCCATCTTTGAAGTGGTGTCAGCATTGCAGCTGAGCAAAACTGTGCAGGAGCTGTTCCCGGAGTTGTTTACTGTTCTCCTGCAGCAGATCAGCCAAACCCTAAGACAAAAGATGCCTTTGCCCAGGATGAGCAGCCGAAGGAGGTTATTCAGAAAAGGACAACAACTATGTGAGGGCAACCCTTGCAGGTAATTAGAAGAAAGGGAGCAAAACAAAGAGAATCCCAGTCCATTTGTGTGACACTCCCCAGGAGTTCTCAGGGTTATGAGGCACCTTACCATCACCTGCTTTTAATATGAGAAAGTCTTGTTTGTGCTTGCTATAGGTCAGTTCCCTGAAACCACCAACCTCTGGCAATACAAACACTACTATCTAGGCCTCCTCAGGCCTCAGTCTCTTTGTCCTCTCTTTCTGACTACAGCTTAGAGAATCTCTATCAACGGATTCTCCTCTAAGAGAAGTCTCCCTGCGATGTACGTGCATCTCCGCACCAATCAGCGTTCCCCCATCTCTTAGTTTAAAAACTGCTCTACGGCCTTTTAATGTTTAGTGCCAGTAGTCTGGTTCCACCCTGGTTTAGGTGGAGCCCATCCTTCCTGTATAGGCTCCCCCTCTCCCAAAAGTGTCCCCAGTTCCTGATAAATCCAAACCCCTCTTCTCATCCACGCATTGAGACTCTGAAGCTTTGCCTGCCTACCTGGTCCTGCGCATGGAACTGGAAGCATTTCCAAGAATGCCACCATAGAGGTCCTGAATTTCAGTCTCTTTCCTAGCAACCTAAATTTGGCCTCCAAGACATCTCTCCTACCCTTCCCTATGTCATTGATACCTACATGTACCACGACCACCGGCTCCTCCCCAGCACTAGACATAAGTCTATCTAGATACCTCGAGAGATCCGCAACCTTTGCACCAGGCAGTCAAGTGACCATACAGTTCTCCTGGTCATCACAAACCCAACTATCTATGTTTCTAACGATCGAATCACCCACTACTAACACCTGCCTCTTCCTAACATCTGGCATTCCCTCCCCCTCAGAGGTATCGTTGGTGCGAGAGGATACCGCAACATCCTCGGGAAGGAGGGTCCCAACTACGGGATGGTTTCCCTCTGCTCCCATTGAATTCTCTGTTCCCTTGAGACTTTCATCCTCCTTAAGAGCACTGGGACTCTCAGACTGGAGGTGGGACAGTACTACAGTGTCCTGGAAAGTCTCATCAACATAGCTCTCTACCTCTGTTAGCTCCTCCAGTTCAGCCACCCTGGCCTCCAAAGCCCGAACTCGGTCTCTGAGGGCCAGGAGCTCCTTGCAACAGGTGCACACATACGCCACTCGCCCACAGGGCAGGTAATCATACATGTTACACTCGACGTAATAAACAGGATAGCCCCCACTCTGCTGCTGGGCTTCTGTCTCCATTTTTTTATGAATAAATTTAAGTAAAAACTGGGCTTATTAAATCTCTGGAATATAGATTATTATAAAAGTTAGGTTTAAAGAAGATCAGAAGTCACTAGTGCCCTCTAAACTCCCACTCCAAAGTCCCTCTCCAAGCTCCCTGTTCGCGGACTCACAGGCTTATATAGCTCTGGTAGCCCCTCCCCCGACTGAGGCTCAGCCAATTAACATAGGCTTCTAGATTTCAAACCTTTTAGAAGCTCCTTCAAACAAACAAACAAACAAACAAACAAACACCAAACTAAACCAAACAGAGAAACACAAGCTCAGCACACACTGCCCTGCTTACACTTATACTTTAGAACTCAGCTCTGGAAAACATACAACACTTAGATGTATTTATAGGGAAAACAAGAACTGGTATATTATCAAAGAACAGAGATGTCAGTGATAATGAGTTAGAATACAGGCAAAAAATGGTTAGAGCCCTGCGCGAATACAAACATCTACCCCTGGACACGGAGATCTGCAGATAGACATTGGGTTCTGCACATCCACAGGGCTCTGCTCCCAAGAGCCATTGTGACCAACAGAGAGGCGCATGGCCCTGTCATGCCTGGGAACCAGTGTCCTGCACCAGCAGCTCCTCCCATCCGCACTGCTGTGTGGTGTCAGTTGAAGGGCACACATTGCTCTGTGTCTCGCAGGTCCACCTGCTGCTCTTTTAAGGGTAGCCAAAACTACATCAGGGTTATTTTCAGGCCCCACTTTGCAGAACGCTACCTTCTGTGGCTGGTTTCCATTTCCTGTCATAAACTCTCCAAACTTCGGAGGAGTCGTTGCCCGTGTTGAGACTTTCTTGTCTGTACATACCGATGTGTAGACTATGTGCAGTGTTTTAATCCGCCTGTCCATGCATAGCACCGTTACATTATATCTCAGCTTTCTAGTCCCTCCTCCAGATGGAGGGAAAGTGTTTCCATTCAGAGAACTCCCTTTGAAAGGCTCTCCTAGCATTTGTCTCTTTTGCTCTCTGTTTCCCTCAAACACTCCTCTGTGTGTCCCTTTAGGCAGATTCCTTATTAATGGGATAATAGGTTTGTTGATTCTATAGCCCCACTCTAGCCAGGCAATCAGGTACATTTCTATCCAATTAGGCTTTCTCTGGGGAAGCTAATTAGTACTAGTAGTTACCAGAGTGCTGACCCCAAGGACAAGCTCTCAGCACCCTGTCACATCTCGCTGGACATAGGGCCCCAAAATATCCATTAGTGATCACTAATCTCTCTGTGTCCCAGCTTTTGGGGTCTGATTGTGAATTTTTTCCATATTACTGTACTGTGCTAGTGCCCATACGCCTTGCAGATAGGAGAAAGTGACTGCAAAATGTTGTCCATAGCAACACTAGTAATATGAGATGTATGAGACTGAAATACCTCCTGGAATTAAGTCCTTCCAAAAACAGTGGTCCCCAGGATACTGTCAATGGATGAACTGTCAATGAACAACAGCCCTGACAAGTAACTGGGGTTTCCTGACTGCTTAGGCTGTGCCTTTCTATTGGTTACTACAGTTCTGTGCCTCTTTTCCCCCAGGCTTTCTATTGAAGCATTAGAGGCTGTGCTTTTCAAGGCTGTGAATGAGAAGCTGATAAGAACACTCTGGAAGCAGAGAACTTGGATGCTTCTTGAAAATCCGCAGACTCACCACGAGGGGGTGTGTTTGCTGGTGAGGTAAGAGATCTAGGAGACAGCATTTCATCCTCAGGGATCGGCAACAAATAGAGTGACTGACAGGGAACTTTCAGGTATAGCTTTGTGTGGGGTGTCCTGGGTGAGAAACACAGAGCTTCCATGCGTAGGTTTTAGAGTTGTATGGTCATAGCAGCTAAGCTTTTGAAGTGCACAGTCTGCCCCATAAGTGGTTCCTTTTGTCTTCCAGTGTTCTGCAAAGATCTGGACTAATAACAGTGGAGATCATACAGAGCCTCCTCCCCTGGGTAAATTCCCCATCAGAAAATCAGCGAGGCACCAGCACAGCTTTCTTTGCTCAGGTATGAGCAGTTCCACCATTAGGCTGTTATCTGTTGTTTACCTTTCTCTGAGGAGTTGTACAGTTCACTTCATAGGAATTCATTTTAGATAGTAGAATGTGTCCTTTGTAAGGAAATCTCACAAGGAACTTCATTACACCTTTCTTAATCATTTTCTCTTTGTTATTTTTGGGGTCTATACTAGCCTGGCCTAGCTGCCTATTCTAGTTGCTGGTTAAGAGAGAGTGAGAAAGATATAGATAGGCTACGTCTACATTGGCAAGATTTTGCACACATAAGGTATGTCTAACCTACAGCACTAATTCAATTTAACTTAATTCGAATTAGTTAATTCGAAATAAGCTAATTCAAATGAGTGCATCTAGACCTAAAAACTAATTCGAATTAGCATTTTGCTAATTCGAAATAGCATGTCCACATTGAGTGGACCCTGAACCGAAGTTAAGGCTGGCCAGAACCAGTGCCGTCAGGGCATCAGGTTAGGACTTAAGGTGTGGAGCTGCTTCCTCAGGCTAGCCGAGGGCTGTGCTTAAAAGGACCCGACCCCCACCCCGGACAGACAGTTCTCAGGATTCCCCGCTTGCTTTTCTAACTCGATGGGGACAGCAAAGCAGTCCTGTCTTGGAGTGCCCTGAATGCCCTCGGCACATTACAGCACTCGACCATCAGCCCGGCTGCACTTGCCGCAGGCTGCCATCTGGGGGAGGTCAATCAGGGGGCTGTCAGGATCCAGGAGGCCCTACAGGAAAGCTTCCACCCCGAGGAGCCCGCAGAGCCACCCCAGTCCTCCCCATCGGGGGCTCGTGCCCCATTCCTCCCTCACCTCCTTCCACTTACCCTTCCCGAGCCCCCTCTTCCTGATGTAAAAAATAAAGGACACGTGTTCAAAAATAGAAACTCTCTTTATTTAACAAAACTGGGGGCGGGGGGGGGGGGTGAGTTAACCTCTGGGGGACTGGGAAAAGGAGGTGGGAGAGGGGAAGAAAGAGGGTGGGAGAGGGGAGGTGGAAACCTGGGAGGAGGGAGCTGGAAGGGGGAAGCCAGGGGAAGAAGGAGGAGGGGAAGTATAAAACTATGGTACGCCATATCTTCAGAACTGTGTACAGATGTGGTCTTCTCACCTCAAAAAAGATATGGCCTTGGAAAGGGTTCAGAAAAGGGCAAGTACAATGATTAGGGGTTTGGAACAGGTCCCATATGAAGAGAGGCTAAAGAGACTGGGACTTTTCAGCTTAGAAAAGAGGAGACTGAGGGGGGATATGATAGAGGTCTATAAAATCATGAGTGGTGTGGAGAGGGTGCATAAAGAAAAGTTCTTCATTAGTTCCCATAATATAAGGACTAGAGGACACCAAATGAAATGAATGGACATCAGGTTTAAAACTAATAAAAGAAAGTTCTTCTTCACACAAAGTTCTTCTTATAGTCAACCTGTGGAACTCCTTGCCACAGGAGGCTGTGAAGCCTAGAACTATAACAGAGTTTAAAGAGAAGTTAGATAAATTCATGGAGGTTGGGTCCGTGTAGTGCTATTAGCCAGGGGGTAGGAATGGTGTCCCTGGCCTCTGTTTGTGGAAGGCTGAAGATGGATGGCACGAGACAAATCGCTTGGTCATTGTCTTCGGTCCATCCCCTCTGGGGTACCTGGTGTTGGCCGCTGTCGGCAGACAGGCTACTGGACTAGATGGACCTTTGGTCTGACTCAGTACGGCCATTCTTATGTTCTTATGTTCTAAGCGCAGGGCTCAGGGTCGGGGGTCTCACTGGAACAACTTGATTTTCATGCAAACCTGCTCCTGGATTTGGATGTGGCCTTTGGTGGCCAGGCTGGCAGCTATCCTGCCCTAGACGGCTGCATTCCTGTGCCTAGTGTGGAGGTCGTGGACGCTGGAGGCCTCCCCCCCAAACCTCGATAATGTCCACGATCTCCGCACTAGACCACGCGGGCGCCTGCCTCTTGTGGCCCTGGGCAGGCTCCTAGGAGCCGCCAACCTGGTCCTGGGAAGAGGCGGAGGGCTGGGTGGCAGCGGGTGGCTGGCTCATGCCATGCCAGGTGCAGGGTCTGCTGGCTGGGTGCTGGCAGGCTTGCAACTGGCACAGGCACTGTAGCCAAACCGTGCCCCTTTAAGGGCTCTGGGGCTGAGAGAGGGGCAGAAAAGTTTCCCTGGTTTGGCCCAGAGTGGCCATCAGGGCAACCTGATTAGGGTTAGCCTCCAACTAGTTCGAATTAAGTGGCTACACAGCCCTTAATTTGAACTACTTAATTCGAACGAGGCGTTACTCCTCGTAGAATGAGGTTTACCTAGTTCGAATTAAGCGCTCCGCTAGTTCGATTGAAATTCGAACTAGCAGTTTGTATGTATAGCCGCTATTAAAGTTAATTCGAACTAACGGCTGTTAGTTCGAATTAACTTTGTAGTGTAGACATACCCATACTTTTAACGTGAGAGTTTTTGCGTTAGAATATTTGCGCAACAGAGCGTCTACACTGGCATGTGCTGTTGCGCTAAGAGGCGCTTTTGTGCAAAATCATCCGTGCCAGTGTAGACGCTCTCTTGCGCAAGAAAGCTCCGATGGCCATTTTAGCCATTGGGCTTTCTTGCACAAGAAATTAATGTGGCCTGTCTACACTGGCCTCTTGCGCAAGAACAGTTGCACAGGAGGGCTTTTTCCTGAGCGGGAGCATCATAGTTTTTGTGCAAGAAGCACTGATTTTAGACATTAGAATGTCAGTGTTCTTGCGCAAGAACTCCCCGCCAGTGTAGACAGGCAGCTGCTTTTGCGCAAAATCATGCCAATGTAGATGTAGCCATAGAATTTGAGTTACTAGACCTTTTCTGACAATTCCTAGGGCTAATACTAACCAACAGCTCCTGATTTTGGTCTAGCTCAGCAAATCTTCTAAATGAATCTAGTGTCCTAATACTATAAAATAAGCAACATACAAATACATTAACATCTATCTTAGATTCTCATTAATGTAGAATAATAGATTCATAGAACATTCGAACTGGAAGGGATCTTGAGAGGTCTTCGAGTCCAATCCCCAGCCATCACGGCAGGACCAAGCACAGTCTAGATCATCCCTGACAGGTGTTTGTCTAACCTGCTCTTAAATATTTCTAGTGATGCAGATTCCACAACCTCCTGAGGCAATTTATTGCAGGGTTTAACCACCCTGACAGGCAGGACGTTTTTCCTGCTGTCCAACCTAAACCTCCCTTGATGTAATTTAAGCTCATTGCTTCTTATCCTATCCTTAGAGGCCAAGGAGAACAATTTTTCTCCATCTTCCTTAAAACATCCTTTTAGAAACTTGTATTATCTGAGTACTTCAAAATGATAATGTAGTATCTGAGTGCCTCAAAACTCTTTAAAAGTATGTATCCCTACAATACCCCTGTGAGGCAGGGAAACACTATTAGTCCCATTTTGCAAAGAGGAAACTGATGCACAGAAGGCCTAAGTGACTTGCCCAACATCATCTAGGAAGTCTTTGAGGGTGCAGGAAATTGAACTGGAACCTCCTAAGTCCTAGGCTGCTAACTACTGGAGCATCCTCCCTCTCCACAGCCTTGCTATAACGTCTGTGTCATATTTCACATTTACGCTAAGTCGCTATTTTAGAGGCTCATCTGGTGGTTCTAGGAATCTGTTTGTGCCCCAAAATCTTTCTACACCCCACCTAGGAAAGGAGTCACAAACGTGGGTTTTCAAGGTCTGCCTAGAGAGGCCTCATGAAAGCTGCCAGCTGGCTCAGATATATGGAGCTACAGGGCTTTATTAGGTCAGTTTCTTTCAGGAAGTGGAGGGCCAAGAAAGGATGCTATTCTCTGGCCAAACCAATTCACAGGGGTTTATTTCAGGCAGCATTTTCTGAAGCTGAATTTGCAGCGAGAGAGTCCTTACGAGCCTTAAACATATAATTTGAGGGAGAAACTGAAAGTGGCCCCATAGGAAGAACCCAAGGAAAAAGTAGCAATGAACTGAAATGAAGCAATGACTCGCTGCTATTTCTAGGTTGGAACCAAGAGTAGTGGGCAGGCCCAGGTTCCCCAGTGGCATAAACCCGATGAAGGGGACAGGGCTTATGGAGAGGTTGAACAAAGAACAGAATATAAAGGGTCCAGAGTTGGGGCTGAAGACCCTAGTGAGGGCAACAGGACCTAAAAGGCATTTGTTTGGACTTTGGGACTTGGCCAGAGGGCTGAGCCATGGAAGACTCACTAAGATCGACTGGCAGGATGCACCTGGGCGAGAAAAGGACTGTGGTATCAAATGCAGTCACTGAGAGGCTCTCAAGGGATGAGCAATCACCCATTATAGTGCCTAAAAGGAAAAATCCATGTTTTTAACACAGTACTCATTCATATAGAATAATAAATTACAGTGTATTACGTGTCTCCTCAAATTATATTCGCTATCTTAATGAACATATTAGAGCTAATGGACATGTTGATTTTATTTCAGCTAATGACTGATCCCATACTCAGGGAGAAGAAGTTGCTTAAGTGTGTCTTACACATCTTAGAAGAAAGGTTAGAGGACAACTACTGGATTGTCCGTCGAATGGCTGTAAGAGGCCTGGGAAATGTAGTCTATGGGGCACCTGAGAAGGTAAGATAGAATACTGAATACAATGCAGCATAACTAGAGAAACTAAAGGAAACAATTGCTCAGGATTTACAGAGGCCATGCACAATGCACTAGGCCAACTTCTGCTCTCTCATACCCCTGTAACCTCTTTGCAGTCAATACACAGCAGGTTGGTTCCCTTGGTAAGCTGGGCATAAGGAAACAATATGTACTTAATATGATCATATGTAAATGTATACTCCTAGGAATGAAGAGTGTAGGCCATACTTCCAAGATGAGAGATTCTATTCCAGGAAACAGAGACACTAAAAAACTCAAATCATGATAGATAATCAGCTGAACGTAAGCGCCCAGTACAAAGCTGTGACCAAAAGAGCTGAGGTGATCCTCGGAGGCATAGACAGAGGGATTCTGAATAAGAATAAAGAAGTTATTTTACCTCTGCTTATGGCACTGGTGTGAGAACTGTTAGAATACTATGTCAGGATCATGCCTGCAATTCAAGAAGGATGCTGATAAATTGGAGAAGAGTCACAAGAATTTTCAAAGGGCTAGAAAATGTGCCTTTAGATTCAATGGGGGGGGGGGGGGGGGAGGAATGAAGCTAAACTAATTCAGACTGATAGTAAGGCATACATTTTAATGGTAATTTTAATCATTGGAACCATTTACCAAGGGTTGTGGTGGGTTCTCTATCAGTAGCAACTTTAAAAACAAGATGGGCTGTTTTTCTAAAAGAGGTGCTCTAGTCAAACAGACATTATTTTGGGGAGGTTCTGTGTTGTGAAGGAGGTCACAATGGTCCCTTTTGGCCTTCAAATCTAAGTAATTAGAAATCTAATAGGATTACATAGGTGTAATATGGCACAGAGTTTGGCTTATTGTAGCTAGTACCTGATGTAAAATATAGCTATAGGTCACTAGGGGGCAGATGAAATTCCCACTGCTTCATAATTGCTAAAAAAACATATTAGAAATGTGGTTAGTGGAAAGTGTTTTTTAATGTCATATGTCTGAACAGGTGAAAAAGTACAAGAAGTTTCTTCTGGAGACACTGATCAGGACTTTAGAAGAGACTTTCAGTTTTGAAATCATTATCGAATGCATGAAGGCACTGGCCAAAGTCCTGAAGGAGCTGAAAGGGAAGGACATAGGTTCTTCCTTCAGAGACCTCACCATACAGATCCGGAAGTACTTCGATAATGTACGTGAACAGAAGCCTTCAACCCCAGTTCAGCTGACATTGATGAGGCTCCATTTACAATGCATGATGTGTCCTCACTGGGCATTGTTCATGTCAGAATGAAGTGATTTTAGGCCTTAGGGAAGAGATGTGTTTTATGGCGGAGCAGAGAATTAAGAAAATGAGGATGCCATCCCTGCTCCTTCAGTCTCACCCTTCTGTTCATCTTTATTTCCAATGAGAATGGCAAAGGAAGTATGAATACTAGATTAGGTAGCTGCATAACAAGGAAAATGGGCATACAGGGTGTAATGGACTGTTTTGGGCCTGCTCCATACGATTTTTATGTCACCTGGTTGAAATTATTCCATTTTGCAGAGAAGTTTGAGATTTCAAATTTTGGTTTTGTTCCTATTTGAGGGACACACCCCCCAGCCCAAATTTCAAATCTCTTTGTGAAACAGTAATACTATTCTCAACCCAGCTCTACTGGGAGCCTTGCCTGAGGGCAGTCTACTGGCAGACTATGCTGGAGACAGGGAACCTGGAAGCACTGGGAATTAGAGGTGCCAGGGTACACATTTCCTGGCTCCTTGTCAGCCTGCCAAACAGGCTGTTCTGAAGGTGAGGGCCAGGAAGCCCAAGATCTCAGTTAGCCTGCTAGATGGGTCACCAAGAAGCTGACCAAGTACCCCTACTTGGCTTCTGGAAGAATTTTGTCAAAATTGAACTGTCTTCAAAGTATTTTGAAGAATCAACACATTTGGCCCAAACTTGATTAATTCCAGTTCTTCTAAACTTCTGTAGTTGGAATCACTCTACTCTAATGTAGAAGAGACAGCTGTGCTAGATACATGATGTGGTTATCTCTTCGTTACCAACCTGTGTGGCTTTCTTGGCTATAGAAGGACAACACTCTTCGTGCATTGGCCTTTGTCCTGTTTGGTATCCTGGCCGGCTCTGCAAAGAGAAAATGGAAGGACTATTTTGCCAAGCAGGTTAGACAGAGCTGGGTCACACTTCTGCTGCACCTGCAAGATCCAAGCCCTGAAGTTTCAATGGTAAGAATGACAGTGACTTAAATACTAAGCAAAAAGAATCTTCCTCCTGTTGCCAGGGGAGCTCTGCTATTCCTTCCTGCAGTGGAGACCTAAATTCTTCCCTCAGTTCATTGCCCTCCTTTTGAGTCAATCCCAGACAGGCTGGTCCTTAGCAGCCAGGGTTGTCTCACTGGAGTTCAGGATAGGTCATGGGTCTGATCCCAAGAGTTCATTCCTGCCTATCTCTGCACCCCACGTTCCTGCCTCCCCACAACAGAGGAAAGATCACAGCTATGCCTAGTGAAGCAGCTTTCATAGCTACATCTGTTCTGAAAAAACATTGCTGCTATCTCCAGTTTTCAGTATTATAAAATCATAGAACCATAGGTTTGGAGGAGACCTCAGGAGGTCACTGAGTCCAACCTCCTGCCCAAAACAGGACCAGCCACAACTAAACAATCCCAGCCAGCGCTTTGTCAAGCTAGGACTTGAAAACTCTAGATTTAGAGGTTCCGTTGCCTCCCTAGGTAACCCATTCCAGTGCTTCACCACCTTCCTAGTAAAATAGTTTTTCCGAATATCCAACCTAGACCTCCCCCACTGTAACTTGAGACCATTGCTCCTCATTCAGTCATCTAGTACCACTGAGAACAACCTCTCTCCATCCTCTTTGAAATCCCCCTTCAGGTAGTTAAAGCCTTCTATCAAAGCTCCCCTCACTCTTCTCTTCTGAAGACTAAATAATCCCAAATCCCTCAGCCTCTCCTTGTAAATCATGTGTTCCAGCCTCCTAATCATTTTTGTTGCCCTCCATTGGACTTTCTCCAATGTATCAACATTTTTTAAGTAATGGGGTGCCCAGAATTGGATGCAATACTCCAGAAGTAGAATCCCTTTCCCCCTATTAAAGTCATGCTGGCATATTTTCTGTCTATTACTTCAGGGGAATCCCTTTTATTCTTGGGGTAGATGAGCAGTCAAGGACATGAGTTCCATTTGAATGAGCACAATACGTGTTATGGAACAATTCACTGGTGCAACCCTCTTTTTCAGGAGTGCAGAGCTACATTTCATCTCTGTGCCCCATTTTTGGGACTGAAGAGGCTCCAAACTATACTTAATGAGCATCTTAGTTGGAGAACCGAGCTGAACCCTGAGGAGCTCCAGATGGATATCTGCAGACACCTTGTGAGTGACCTATAGAATTATATGAGATTATTGACAGCATAGGCTTGTGATGTAGAAGCAGGGGGAATGTGTGATGGGCAATGTAAGTATCTATGGGTATGTCTACGCTACAAAGTTAGTTTGAACTAACGGACGTTAGTTCGAACTAACTTTCATAGGCGCTACACTAGCGCTCCGTTAGTTTGAATTTAATTCGAACTAGCGGAGCGCTTAGTTCGAACTAGGTAATCCTCATTCCACGAGGATTAAGCCTAATTCAAACTTACTAGTTCGAATTAAGGGCTGTGTAGCCCCTTAATGCGAACTAGTGGGAGGCTAGCCCTCCCCAGGTTTCCCTGGTGGCCACTCCGGCCAACACCAGGGAAACTCTATGCCCCCCTCCCGGCCCCGGACCCCTTAAAGGGGCACGGGATGGCTACGGTGCCCGTGCCAGGTGCAAGCCTGCCAGCACCCAGCCAGCAGACCCTGCACCTGGTGCGGATCGAGCCACCCACCCGATGCCCCCCAGCCCTCCCCCTCTTCCCGGGACCAGGCTGGCGGGTCCTGGGAGCTTGCCCGGGACCGCAAAAGGCGGGCTCCCTCCTGGGCTAGTGCGGACATCGTGGACCTCGTCCACGATCTCCGCACTAGGCACAGGAAGGTGGCCAGCTAGGGCAGGAGAGCTGCCAGCCTGGCCACCCAGGAGCAGGAGTGCATGAAAATCAAGGTGGTCCACTGAGACCCCACGACCCTGAGCCCTGAGCATACAATGGCCATCCTGGGTCAGACCAAAGGTTCATCTATCCCGTAGCCTGTCTGCCGACAGCGGCCAACCCTAGGGACCCTGGAGGGGATGGACCGAAGACAGTGACCAAGCCATTTGTCTCGTGCCATCCCTCTCCAGCCTTCCACAAACTTTGGGCAGGGACACCTCTCCTACCCCCTGGCTAATACCACTCCATGGACCCAACCTCCATGGCTTGATCTCACTTCCCTTTAAACTCTGTTCTAGTTGTAGCCTTCACAGCCTCCTGCAGCAAGGAGTTCCACAGGTTGACTCTGTGCTTTGTGAAGAACAACTTTCTGTTACTAGTTTGAAGCCTGTTACCCATTCCTTTCCTTTGGTGTCCTCTAGTCCTTCTTTATGGGAACTAATGAAGAACTTTTCTGTATGCACCCTCTCCACCCAACTCCTGGTTTTAGAGACCTCTATCCTGTCCCCCCTCCGTCTCCTCTTTTCTAAGCTGAACAGTCCCAGTCTCTTTAGCCTCTCTTCATATGAGACCTGTTCCCAACCCCTGATCATTTTAGTTGCCCTCCCCTCTGCCACCCTCTCTCTTCCCCTCTCCCACCCGCTTTTCCCAGTCTCCCCCAGTTTTGTTCAATAAAGACAGATTCCATTTTTGAACACAATTGTCCTTTATTTTGTACATCAAGAAGAGGGGCTAGGGAAGGGTAAGGGGAAGGAGTTGAGGGAGGAATGGGGTACGCGCCCCCGATGGGGAGGACTGGGCTGGCTCTGCGGGCTTTTGGGGTGGAAGCTCTCCTGCAGCCCCCCAATTGCCCCATCTCCCCAGATGGCAGGCTGCGGCAAGTGCAGCCGGTCTGATGGCCAAGTGCTGTGATGTGCCCAGTGTGGGTACTCCGGGCACTCCAAGGCAAGACTGCTTTGCAAGCGGGGCACCCCTGAGAACTGTCTGTCCGGGGTGGGGGTTGGGACCCTTTAAACACAGCCCTCGGCTAGCCTGAGAGAGCATCTCCACGCTCTAAGTCCTCCTCTGATGCCCTGCCGGCAGTGCTTCCGGCCATCCTTAAGCCCGGTTCAGGGTCCACTTAATGTGGACATGCTAGTTCGAATTAGTAAAATGCTAATTCGAACTAGTTTTTTAGTCTAGATCCGTTAGTTTGAATTAGCTTAGTTCGAATTAAGTAATTCGAACTAAGTTAGTTCGAATTAACGTTGGAGTGTAGACGTACCCTATTAGAGTGGGATACAGGACTGAGGGTGAGAGGAATGTAAATCTGCCATAGATTCCCACTTTCCCCACTTCTACACAGCCTCCTGTCCTTTCTTCTATTTACTTGTTTAAATTAAAAAAAAAGTCTGAGTGAATCCAATAACTGACAGCAGTGGCAAGAGGAACACAGACTGTTTACTTGTGGTTTGTAAAGGCATGTGTTGGCAGTCAAAGGGCATTTCTAGCCAGAGAGAGCTCATGTGTCCCTGATTTTCTCTAGGCCAAAGAGAAGGCTGAGCTACTGGAGAACTTTTACAAAAGCACCATCAGATACTTCCGCAGCAGCTGGGAAGAGATCCGGGCAGCTGCAGCCAAGTTAGCTGGTGAGAGAAAGTGTGCCGTGTCCCTTTTGGTATTCCCTTTGAGGTAGACAGAAAAAGTCCCTGTGTGCAGCACTGAGCTACCATTAATCTCTCCGTGCTGTGACTTCTCATGCATAAATGGAGATGTTAATGTTCTCCTACTTCTCCAGTGTGGTGTTAGGAGGAATTTGTAATTTGCAATAGAATGCTTTGAGATGGCGCAGTCATTTAGTAGCAGAGGCTGGCACACTGTCACGTAGGGTATGTTTATTCTCCGATCAAACTAGTGTGCTAAAAATAGAGTAGCTGTGGCAGGAGTAGCAGGAGGGCTTAACTATTCCAAGGATGAGCCCATCCAAACCCAAAAGTCTGTTCTCAAGGTGGCTAGCTCCTCCGACTGCTTCTGTCATCTTACCTGCACTCTATTTTTAGTAGTCAGAGTTAGTGTGGACTCAAACTATAGACCTAAGCTCAGTGTTGTTCACTGTTCCTTACTGGTGCTTCATCACTGGGAGGTAGGCAGGCCACCGCCACACAGTGCCTGCTGTTGCAGGTTCCTGATTGCCTTGCCCAGGAAGCACTAGATTCCTCCCCTTTGGCCCTGTGCCATCCTTTCCTTAGCACACCCATGCAAGCCAGGCAAGCATTGTGGCCTAATTAATTTATCCAGGTGAGATCCTTGCTTAGTACGCACTTATTCCTGGCCCCAGCCCCTTTGTTCACACCACTAGATTAATACACTATCCTAGTATATCTCCAATAACTGACAGCAGTGGCAAGAGGAACATAGATTGTTTAAAGCAAATGAGGTTTTATGTAAACATTCTTAATTTTTTTCTCTTATTCTCTTCAGTGTGGACGCTAAACTTTTCTAGTATTGTCTTGCCTACAGCTCACCTTAGACTCACAATAGAAGCCAAAGGGCCAATGTTATCACCTTGCACTTAACAAGAGAAGGTTTTTTATTGATGTTTATTTTACACTGCTTATTTAGGCATCATCCTGGAACATACGGACACCAAGAATATGAAATGGCTGGACATGGAACATCTGTTGACCTGTAAGTAACAAATACAGGTGAAATCCTATTCATTAGTGAGTTATAAAGAAATTTAGCTGACAAGCAAGCAGTAACTGATACCACAGGTGTGAAGTGCATCAGCCACACATCAAAGGACAGATTCAGCTTTAGTCTGCTCTGAAAGAGGTACGTCTACACTACAGCGTTAATTCAAGTTAACTTAATTCGAAATAGTTAATTTGAAATAAGCTAATTCGAATTATGCATCTATACACAAAACCTATTTCAAAATAGCATTTTGTTATTTTGAAATAGCGCGTCCACACTGAGTGGACCCTGAACCGAAGTTCAGGCTGGCCGGAACCAGTGCTGGCAGGGCATCAGGTTAGGACATAGTGTGTGGGGCTGCTGCCTCAGGCTAACTGAGCTCCGTGCTTCACGGGACCCTACCCCCACCCCGAACAGACAGTTCTTGGGTTCCCCGCTCGCTTGTCTACCCCGATGAGGGACAGCAAAGCAGTCCTGTCTTGGAGTGCCCTGAGTGCCTGCACTCGGGACACCACAGCGCTCGGCCACATGGAGCCAGAGCTGCCCCTGGGCACACCGGTGCGTCTCGTAGGGTTGTTGCCATCAGCCCAGCTGCACTTGCTGCAGGCTACCGTCCGGGGAGTCCATTGGGGGGCTGTCAGGATCCAGGAGGCCCTGCAGGAGAGTGTCCACCCCGAGGAGCCCTCAGAGCCACCCCGGTCCTCCCCACCGTGGGCTCGTGCCCCATTCCTCCCTCACGTCCATCTACTTACTCCTCCCTAGCCTCCCTTCCTGATGTCAAATAAAAGACATGTATGTTCAAAAATAGAAACTGGGTTTATTGAACAAGAGGGTGAACCTCTGGGGAGACTGGAAAAAGGAGGTGGGAGAGAGGAATAGAGTGGGTGGGAGAGGGGAGGGTGAAACCTGGGAGGAGGAAGTTGGAAGGGAGAAGCAAAGGGAAGAAAGGAGAAGGGAAGATCAGGGCCCAAGGTTGGGGGTCTCACCGCACCAACTTGATTGTCATGCAAACCTGCTCCTGGGTTCGCATGTGGCCTTTGGTGGCCAGGCTGGCAGCTATCCTGCCATTGACGGCCGTGTTCCTCTGTCTAGTGCGGAGATCATGGATGCTGGGGCATCCCTCCCAAACCTGAATAAGGTCCATGATCTCCACCCTGGACCAGGAAGGCACCCGCCTTCTCCAGCCCCTGTCAGGCTCCTGGGTGCTGGCAGACTGCTCCTGAGGAGCAGTGGAGGGTTGGCTGCCAGTGCCTTGCTGGCTCACGTTTTGTGGCTACTGGCTCAGGGGCCCCGGTGGCCACTGCTGGCTCTTGGCTGGTAGGCTTGGATCTGGCACGGGCCAGGGTCTATTCCTTTAATGGCTCTGGGGCCAGGGGGAGAGGAGAGGAAGTTTTCCTGGTTGTGCCCAGAGTGGCCACCAGGGCTCCCTGGGAAGGGCTGGAGGCCCCCTATTTTGAATTAATTGTCTACACAGCACTTAATTTGAAATAGCTATTTCAAATTTGGTGTTACTCCTTGTAGAATGAGGTTTACCAAATTTGAATTAAGCGCTCTGCTATTTCGAATTAATTTCGAAATAGCGGTTTGCATGTATAGATGCTATTAAAGTTAATTCAAAATAACAGCTGTTATTTTGAATTAACTTTGTGGTGTAGACGTACCTGGAGGAAACTGCAGCCAGTGTGATATAAGTCAGTGCATCTCCTGGCTATCCTGGCAATGCCTCTTCCCAACCTGTGTGATCCACTCTTTGGGCTCCATCGGCTCCCTGGGAGCCACTTTTTGCTACCCCAAACTCCACACCATCAGATTTATTTCTGTCAGGAGATGTAAAATAACTTAAAAGCAGAAGCTATTGAGTCAATGGAGCACCTTCCAATTGGATGAGTTTCTGGTAGGGTCAGGGTCTCCCCTCTCCCCCCTCCTCCATCTCAGTTTGGAGCTTGGAAGGATCCCAATGGAGGAACCTAAAGCTTTGTTTGTACAGAGAGCTGCTGTAGCTTGGTACTCACTGGTACTAAATCTCCAGCTACTGCAGGCATAGGTGACTATATGAAAAGTGAGTCATATTCTCTGTAATTCCAGCTCTCCAGGTCCTACAGAATGACCCAAGTCCCATTGTCCAGCTGGTGGCAACTCAGGTCCTAAGAGACATCTGACCTGGATGAGTGCTCGGGGAATGAAGCACAGACAAATAGAACGAAGAGCTCCTGCTACCTTGTCACATCCATTGCTTCAGTGGGGATTTCTGGAGAACAATGTGCTCTGTCTGTGCCAGCTTCTGTTTCAGCTTGGTGGTATGCGGCCAGCTACAGCGACTGAACGATATATCTGCTAGCTCTCTATGGGGTAAGGGAGTAGTATAAGGGCCCTACCATCAATCAAACATTAGCTCCGCCCCCTGAATCCGGAAGTCCCCCCCCCCCGACTCCCCGGAAGTCCCTTCTCCCTTGTCACCGGCAGTCCCGCCCCTGGAGGGTAGTACATCCGGGTCGAGAGGGACAGGTGACCGGAAGTAAAAAGGATGTCATGTGACCCCCGTTAGGCCCGTCCCCTGTCACCGGAAGTCCCGCCCTTGGGGGTAATACATCCGGGGTCAAGAGGGGCAGGTGACCGGAAGTAAGGGGTGTCATGTGACCCCTCTAAGGACTTGCCCCACCTCCCTCTACCAATCAGGAAGGGCTTTCCCCGTAGGACCGCCCCGCGAACCGCTTTGACCAATGGGGGGGCAATTCCGGGACCGGATGACCCGCCCAGAAGTGGGTCATGTGACCCCTCTAAGAACTCGCCCCACCTCCCTCCACCAATCAGGAGGGGTTTTTTCCCTGTAGGACCGCCTCGTGAACTGCTTTGACCAATCGGGGGGCAGTTCCGGGACCGGATGACCCGCCCAGCAGTGGGTTGTGTGACCCCTCTAAGAACTCACCCTCCCTCCCTCTACCAATCAGGAAGGTTTTTTTCCCTGTAGGACCGCCCCACAAATCGCTTTCACCATTCGGGGGGTGCAGTTCTGGGACCCGTTGACCAGACCGGAAGCTGGTCGTGTGACCCCTCTAAGAGCTTCCCGTGACACCCTCTGTCAATCAGAGCACTTCCCCATAAGTTCTAGCGCCACACAAAAGAGGCCATCTTGTTCCAAGAGCGCGTGTTTCAGAGAGCGTGCAAACGCTGAGCAGAAACATGGACTCCTTCACCACCCCCACCAGAAGTTTGGAGTTTGTTTTGGTGACGAGGGCCTTCCACCACATGAGAAGAAAGCGCCATATCAGCAACAGTTCCGAGGACAAGGGAGAGGCGAAAAGGGGCCCTTTGCCCCCTCTGCTATTGGATACACCAGTATCATCCTTGGCGTTCTCGTCAATGCTTTGTATCAGTATTGAGCAAAAACAAGGTGGGCCCGGTTCGTCTTCCTCGTCCGATGCAATGCTGTCCCGGGTCTGAAGGTCAGCTAGAAAGGCATCATCAAGCTGTCAAAAGATTGCCAGAAAGAAATAATGTAAGACGCTCTGGTCATTTTTTTTTTTAAGTTTTCAAAATCCCGGTTTCCTAACCCCATGATGCCCCAACTTCGATCTTTCATTTACCTATTTGGCTTCTTTTCCATGCGTCTTGTCCGACTCCTGGGAGCCATGGGCACCTTCTTCCTCCAGGCCATCTAGCTTGTCTGGCTGCATCGTGAGCGGTTGGGTTTCGGCGTCAGATATTGGTGTATCCATCAGCGGCTGGGCCAAAGGGCTCCCTTCAACTTCTCCTTCCTCCTCGGAACTGTCGCTGATGTAGCGCTTTCTTCTCGGCACCAAAACAAAGTTGGTGAAAGAAGCCATGTTTCCGCTCAGCGTTTGCACGCTCTCTGAAACACACGCTCTTGGAACAAGAGGGCCTCTTTTGTGTGGTGCTAGAACTTACGGGGAAGTTCTATGCTCTGATTGGCAAAGGGTGTCACGGGAAGCTCTTAGAGGGGTCACACGACCCGCCTCCGGTCTGGTCAACGGGTCCCGGAACTGCACTCTCCGGATTGGTCAAAGCAATTCGTGGGGCGGTCCTACAGGGAAAAAACCCTCCTGATTGGTAGAGGGAGGCGGGGCGAGTTCTTAGAGGGGTCACACAACCCACTGCTGGGCGGGTCATCTGGTCCCAAAACTGCCCCCCAATTGGTCAAAGGAGTTCGCAGGGCGGTCCTACAGGGAAAAACCCCCTCCTGATTGGTAGAGGGCGGCGGGGCAAGTTCTTAGAGGGGTCACACGACCCACTGCTCGGCGAGTCATCGGATCCCAGAACTGCCCCCCCGATTGGTCAAAGCAGTTCGCGGGGCGGTCCTACAGGGGAAAAACCCTTCCTGATTGGTAGAGGGAGGTGGGGCAAGTCCTTAGAGGGGTCACATGACACTCCTTACTTCCGCTCACCTGCCCCTCTTGACCCCGGATGTATTACCCCCAAGGGCGGGACTTCCGGTGACAGGGGACGGGCCTAACGGGGGTCACATGACACCCGGTCAGCTGTCCCTCTTGACCCGGATGTACTACCATCCAGTGGCCGGACTTCCGGTGACAGGGGAGAAGGGAATTCTGGCGGTCAGGGGGCGGGACTTCCGGGGGCAGGGGGCAGGGCTAACGTTTGATTGATGGTAGGGCCCTTATACTACTTAGGGGATTACACATGCGGGAGGAATTCACTAAGGGTGGCTTTAATTGGCATTTAAACATCTAACTGTGGATTTTGGTGATTTCCTTTAGATATCCAGGGCCTTTAACTGTGCTTGTATTGTCCAGTCCCATAAGTTGCTGAGTGTCCTCAAACTCCCTCTGATGTTATTGGGAGTTCAGAACACTCTGCCCTTCAAAGAAGGTACTCAGCAGATATCATTCGTCCTCCAAATTTAGAGGCTATGATCCTCCACCTCATAGCAAAAGTTTCCTGAATAGTTAGGTTTCTAGTCTCTCTCAGCACTTTACTCTTGCCCTCCTGGGTTCTGGGCCTATGAGGAGTCACCAGACAACAGTAAGCAAAGGAGGGTAAAAGGCTGAGGGGGTCTGGGATATCATTGTCTGTGGTTCTCAATGGGGAGAGAATCTTCCTGTGATGGCTGAATATGGGAAGGGGATCAGTGTTTTCCCCTGTTGAATTGACACTTTCTGATAATTCACTATATTAGGTAATAGGAGTTCCCCTAATCTTGTGGTGTTTCCTGTTTTGGAGATTGTTTTCCATTCCATATCCAGCAGCTTAATCCCAACCCATGTTATTATATTTATTAAGGGGCATTGTACAAATGCTGATGACTCTTTAAGTTTATTTCTCAGGTGCTGGCCATGCTGTGTCTCACAAACAGTCACCTGTAAATAACCCTCCCCTGTAAATAATATAGTGTTTGTTTTTACTGTGCACATATCATTCGTCCTCCAAATTTAGAGGCTATGATCCTCCACCTTATAGAAAAAGTTTCCTCAATAGTTAGGTTTCTAGTCTCTCTCAGCACTTTACTCTTGCCCTCCTGGGTTCTGGGCCTATGAGGAGTCACCAGACAACAGTTAGCAAAGGAGGGTAAAAGGCTGAGGGGGTCTGGGATATCATTGTCTGTGGTTCTCAGTGGGGAGAGAATCTTCCTGTGATGGCTGAATATGGGAAGGGGATCAGTGTTTTCCCCTGTTGAATTGACACTTTCTGATAATTCACTATATTAGGTAATAGGAGTTCCCCTAATCTTGTGGTGTTTCCTGTTTTGGAGATTGTTTTCCATTCCATATCCAGCAGCTTAATCCCAACCCATGTTATTATATTTATTAAGGGGCATTGTACAAATGCTGATGACTCTTTAAGTTTATTTCTCAGGTGTTGGCCATGCTGTGTGTCACAAACAGTCACCTGTAAATAACCCTCCCCTGTAAATAATATAGTGTTTGTATTTACTGTGCACATGTTTCCAATTAAACTCTTTGAAGTATCTGTTTCAATTACTCAGGGGCCTGATTTCTTCTTTCAGAGTATGTCTACACTACAGCATTATTTCAAAATATCTTATTTCGAAATGCATTGTGAAATAGCCTTTTGCTATTTTGAAATAGAGCGTCCACACTGAGTGGACGGTGAATCGCATTTAAGGCCGGACAGAACCAGGTCCGGCAGGGCATCAGGTCAGGAGTTACTTCGTGTGGCTGCTGCCTGAGGCTGTCTGAGGCCTGTGCTTAAAGGCACCCCCCTGGACAGCCAGTTCTCAGGTTTCCCTGCTTGCTTGCCTACCTCCATGAGGGACAGGAAACCATTTTGTCTCTGTGTGCTCTGGTTGCCTTCACTCGGGACATCACAGCACTCTGCAACATGAAGCCAGAGCTGCCTCTGGGCACTCTGGTGCTTTTCATGGACGCGTTGCTGCGGACCTGTCTGAACTTTCTGCAGGCTGCCATCTGAGAGGTCCATCAGGGGGCTGTCAGTATCCAGGAGGCCCTGCGGGCGAGCTTCCATCCTGAGGAGCCCTCAGAGCCTCTCTGGTCTGCCCCACTGGGGGCTTGTGCCTCATTCCTCCCTCACGTCCTTCCACTGACCTCTCCCTAACCCCCCTTCCTGATGTCAAATAAAATACACGTATTTTCATGAACACAAACTATCTTTATTTAACAAAACCCCGGGGGAGAGGGGGGAGAATGAAACTCTGGTGAGACTGGGGAAAGGAGGCGGGAGAGGGGAGAAGAGGGGGGGAGAGGGGAGGGTGAAAACTTGGGGGGAGGAAGCAAGGGGAAGAAAGGGAAGGGGAAGGTCAAGGCTCAGGGTTGGGGGGGCTCTCCAGACCAACTTGATTTTCACGCAAACTTGCTCCTGGGTTCACATGTGGCCTTTAGTGCCACGCTGGCAGCTATCCTGCCATTGATGGCCGCATTCCTCTCTCTAGCGCAGAGATCATGGACATTGGGGGCAATCCCCCCAAACCAGAATAAGGTCCATGATCTCCACCCTGGACCAGGAAGGCGCCCGCCTTCTCCAGCCCCTGTCAGGCTCCTGGGAGCTGGCAGACTGCTCCTGGCGAGTGGTGGAGGGCTGGCTGCCAGTCTTTGCTGGCTCATGTTTGGGGGCCAATGGGTCAGGGGTAGTGACTGCTGGCTCTGGCCTGGCAGGCTTGGAACTGGCACAGACACTGTGGCCAGAGTCAACCCCTAAAGGCTCCGGGGAGGGAGGAAGGAGAGGAGTGATCTTGGTTGAGGCTGGAGTGGCCACCAGGGCCCCCTATTTTGATGTGTTTACACAGCACTTATTTCGAAATAGCTATTTTGAATTTGGCTTTATTCCTCATGGAATGAGGTTTACCAAATTTGGAATAAGTGCTCCGCTATTTCAAATTAATTTCGAAATAGCAGTTTGGCTGTGTAGATGCTACTTTGAATAAGTAGGAATAAGATCCTCCGGAAAAGGGTGTTTTTTCTGGAGGTTCGGGGCCAGTGTAGACGCTCTTTTCCGTCTTTTCTAAAAGCTGGAAAAAAGCAGCGGACATTTTTATTTAAATGCCGCGGGGGATATTTAAATCCCCCGCGGATTTCCCTATTACGACCTCTGAAATTAACATGCCCCTTCCAGAAAAGGGGCCAATGTAGACGTAGCCCATGTGTTTACTTACAGACTTAGGATAGGTGCCTGTAATAGTGATTGAGGGAAGGCATCTCTGCTTTTTTAAGCTAAGTCCCTGTTTGTGCTTTGCAGACCTTTATCAGGGAGGAACGATTGGATCCCCTAGCTTCCCCCACTGTTCTATGAGGGAATGGCTGTCCTGAGATATCACTGACAGGGCTGCTAGGCTCACTGGTCTTATGACTTCTCTATATCAGGGACCAGCTCATTTGTTAATAATTCACATTGGACGGGAGCTGGGTGAAGGCTGGAGGGTCAGTTTCGCTGTGATGATCACCAGTTAAGCTCTACAGAGAATCATAGAAATGCAGGGTGGAAGTGACCTAGAAAGACCCCCTAGTCCAGCTCCCTGTGCTGAGGCAGGACCAAGTATTCCTACACACTTTTGTCTAACTGGTTCTTAAAAACCTGCAGTGATGGAGATTCCAGAACCTCCCTTTGAAGCCTACTCCGTAGCTTAACTGTTTTTATAGTTACTTAGAAAGTTTCTCCTAATATTGAACCTAAATCTCCCTTGCTGCAGATTAAGCTGATTGCTACTTCTCCTACTTTCAGTCCACATGGAGAACAGTTGATCACATTCTCTTTATAACAGTCCATAACATATATGAACATGGTTTGAACATATTTGAAGGTCCGGCCGTATGTGGGTTTGGCCAAGACACGGAGGAGGAAAAGGAGCTTACAGGGGTATGTATGTCATTTTCTTGGAGTGCCTAGGGCTCTGACTCATCTTGTTACCCCTTCAGCAAGAGGAAGAATTTCTCAGGCTTGAATCATAGAATCACAGAATACTAGCACTGGAAGGGACCTTGAGAGGTCATCGAGTCCAGTCCCCTGCCCTCATGGCAGGACCAAATACTGTCTAGACCATCCCTGAGTTGACTTGATGTTAACTCGATAACACCACCAGTCCGTGAGCCACCCATCCAATCTTCTCAAGGCTCTGCCAGCCCTTACTTTACCTTGCAGGGTAAAAAGTAATGGTGCCTGACGGGAATGGGAGTGTGAAGTTTGGATATGAAGGTGGGGCGGAGGGGACGACACTTACCTGGCTCTGTACCTCCTGTCGCTCTCAGGCACCATGAATCTGGCCAATGGAAGCAGCAGGGAAAGCTTTCAGGTGAACAGTTTCTTGGACTGCCAATCCCCCAGCTCAGAGGAGGAGGAGTGGGAGTGCATGGAGCTGCTTCCTGTCCCCATGAGCTAGATCTGGCCCATGAGGATCCTCCCCCAAGAGGGGAGCTGCAGAGCTGGAGCACCAGTGTAGGTTCCCCAGTATAGGGGTGTGTGAACCCAGAGCCTGCAGCTTACCTGCAAGATGGTTGCAGCCCACACTTTGTGAACCACTCACTGCCTTACATGCTTTCTCTGGGCCTTGTGGAGGGTACTCAGAGTCTGGGTATGTATATGCAGTAAGGAGGAGAAGGGGATGGGCTGGGAACAGAGAGCCTAAATCGTGATGTTAGATGCACTTCAAGCACCCACCTGACAATTTTTGTCCTGCATGCATTGACCATATAGTAGTCACCGAGCCCCCCAGTGAAATGCAAACCACCAGCGTTTGACAGACAGGAATGTAGGATGGCAGAATAGTGCTGGGAGAATTTTTATTTTCATAGAAACTACTGAATACATTTAAAGAGGTTTTCAAATCTCAGGAAAGGTGCATCTCCACTGCACCAGTAGGTCAAAATAAGCTACGCAATTTGAGCTACGCAAATTGCATATCTTATTTCAATCTAATTTTGAAATAGATTATTTTAAAATTTCAAAATAAAGCGCTATTCCAGCAAGTCCCTTAACCTTCATGGAACGAGGGCTACAGGGACACCGGAATATATTTCGAAGTCATGGGTGCATTTAAAGATGCGAAATAGCTATTTGTGGATACTTTGGATATCCCAAAATAGCACTGCTGTCTAGATGTAGCCTAAATGTATAGGAGCAGAAATTGATCTTCAAACATTTGCCATTTAAAGAAATAAAATGAAACATTTCTGGTGTGAAAGAAAAGTACACTTGCTGACTTCTTCATTCTCTTTAAAAACACCATGGTTCTTTAGAAGTTTTCTCTTTTTCTGCCTGTGGAATAGAAATACGGAAACAATAAGGTATTTGTTTGAGACAAAATTCAGAGAAATATGTACCATGATTGCTGTCCCTTTGTGAAGTGTCTGATGGAAGCAAATGTTCACACACAAGTGCCATAGTTTTAGAGAACAGTTTTGCCACTGTAACCTAGAATGAGTAGGTCCTGACCCCGAGAACAGTGATGTGAGGGCCAGATTCTGCCATACTTACAGGCTACGTCTAGACTGGCATGATTTCTGGAAATGCTTTTAATGGAAAAGTTTTCTGTTAAAAGCATTTTCAGAAAAGAGCATCTAGATTGGCATGGACGCTTTTCCGCAAAAGCACTTTTTGCGGAAAAGCATCTGTGCCAATCTAGACGCGCTTTGGCGCAAAAAAGCCCCGATCGCCATTTTAGCCATCAGGGCTTTTTTGTGCAAAACAGTACTGTGCTGTCTACACTGGCCCTCTTGCGCAAATGATTTGCGCAAGAGGGCTTTTGCCCAAACTGGAGCAGCATAGTATTTCCGCAAGAACAATGACAATCTTACATGAGATCGTCAGTGTTCTTGCAGAAATTCAAGCAGCCAGTGTGGACAGCTAGCAAGTTTTTCCGCAAAAGCAGCTGATTTTGCGGAAAAACTGGCCAGTCTAGACACAGCCACATTACACAATCTCACATTCAGCAAGCAGCCATACTGCTTTCAATATCCTCTTTGGTAGAGCAAGGTACTACTCACTGGCAGTTAGGTTAGCAGCATGCCATCATTGATTTCTGCAAAGCACTGGTGTGTAGGGGACCCTTTGTCAGTCCCGGTCTATAACTCCATTAGGTGGTTTTGCGATATGGACAGCTTACTCTTAGACTCCAGAAAGAATAGGCGGAAGGGATAAAGTATATCATGTTGGCTTGGTCTAAATTTAGGTACTCTCACTGAGTAGTACCTTGCTCAGAGAGTAGACCATTCAAACCAGTTTGGCTGTCTGAGTAAGGGACTTAAAGTATGACAAAATCTATCCCTTTTTGGTATTTTTTATATCAAAATTAACATCTGACACTGAAATTACCATATAATCGCTGAATTCCTTGTCTGTCGTCATCTGGAAGGACGAAGGTGTTTGGATCCCAGTAGCGATAAATAGGGTACGTCAGAGCACCTTGAACATTTGAATGACCCAGTCCCAAAGAATGGCCAAATTCATGAGCAGCAACAAGGAACAAATTTGTTCCTAAAATTTTCATATATAAAAAAGCGGAAAAGAATTGTTAACATACAATGGAACAGAGAATCACAAGCAGGAGAATTCACATCTTTTCATTGTGATGAAATCCTATAGGTTTAATTTAAGTTTATCTGCTCTCCCATGTTTTAGTAAGAATTTTTCAGAGGCCATGAATGGGAAGTCAGGAAACCTGCAATCTATTCCTGACTCTCCTTTTGTTAATGGCCCACCTTTTGACCATAGGCAAATCACTTAAAGTTGTGTCTAACTTACAAAAACACCAGGATAATATTGCTCTCCCACTTTTGTAAAGTGATTTAAGCTCCACAGAATACAGCCCTTATATATATGCTATGGCAGGCAAAGGTAAGTATGTTACATTATATATAAGAGAGAGGGACGAACAGTTATAGGAAGAAAACGCCAGGGCTTTGTGTAGAAGGAGCTGAATTTGTTGCGAAGGGCACAGGAAATACTTTACCTATATGATTTTGTGACCATTTCTCAGCTTCATCAAAATGAGTATCTCCTCCTATCCCTGGGCTTGGTGCAAAGGCATGAGCCAGTACTCCCCCCCTTCCATCAAAGGGAGACTGGTCGCCGTGTGCTGCATAGGAAAGGAAATTAATATGTCATCAATTAACACAATGATTCATTTTAAACACAGTTACATATCTTGAAGTTTAGAATTTGCTTTTATTCATTGTACATAATAATATATTAAAATGAGACTAAAATGATGTTAAGGTTGCAAAGTCAAACATTCAAAAGGTAGGAAATGTCACACTTAAGATTGCCTGTTCAATGAACTCAGCTCCCATGTGTGTGCACATTATGGTCCAGTTTTTAATTCCATGATTGCAAACTATTTTTTCCCATGGACTTCTGTCTTATGGAGGGCATTTTCTCAGTAATGGCTGAATCATCTTCTCTGAAACTTTCCAAAATTTCAGCCTGAGGCTGAAACCAAGTGAGAAAATGTCTGGCTTAAGTTTTGCAAAGTTATAAGCATCTGAAGGCAAGGTCCTAGAATTGACAGCATTGGGCAATAATAAGGATAGATTATGCTACCTGCACTACCTGTACTACTTCAAGTGATTGATTTTAGGGAACCACTGCTTTGAAAAACTGAGCCTCTCATTTGGTAAACTAATTTAATGTGTCTTCTGTTAGAATCTCCCGTAAGAGTGGCTGAGGTGTCTGGATCTTCAGCTGGAGGTTGGATGGAAAAGGTTGACTCTCCTCTTCTGCCTATAAGAAGGGCTACAATTTCTTGCTGGAATTCAAGGATTTGCAGGACAGTTGTCAAAAATTCATAACCCAGGAAGACAGTACAACATTATTGTACTATTGGATGTTTGGGGATGAATCTTTAAGGGTTTGGCTACACTCAGAATGCTACAGCTGCACCACTGTAGCACTTCAGCATAAGTAGTGCCCACAGTAATAGGAGTTCTCTCCTTGGTGGAGGTACATCACCTCCCCAAGAAGGGGTAGCTAGGTCAATGGGAGAAGTCTCCTCTTGACCTAGCACTAGTCTACACTGGCTAGTATAGATGACTCTCAAGGGTCAGGATTTTTCACACAGCCGACCGACCGAGGGACATAGCTTTATCAAAATAAAAATCTAGTGTAAACAGCACTTAAGAGGAGGACTAACACTTGTATGTCTACACTGCATCTCTTTAGCACAAAAGCCTATGCAAACAAAGTGCAGATTAGCATATTTCCCTGCTTCATTTGCATAATTAATCAGGGGACATTTTTGCACAAGAGGCTTTTGCACAAAAAGTAGCCCTCTACACAGCTCCTTTTTGGGCAAAAACACTCTCTTTCACAAGAGCCATTCTTCTCAATTTTTTCAGAAAGAATAGCTCTTGCGCAAGAGGGTGTTTTTGTGCAAAAAGGAGCTGTGTAGATGGCTCTTTTTTGCACAAAGACTCTTGCGCAAAAATGGCCTCTAATGAATTATGCAAATGAAGCATGACAATATGCTAATCGGTGCTTCAGTTGCATAGGCTTTTGTGAAAGAGGGGTGCCCTGTAGTTGTAGTGAGAGAGGAACTAAAGTATGTGCATGTGTGCGTATACACACACATTCTCCCCCTTTCAGACTTCTTGGAAGCCTAAAATAAAACTGTAATCCAAAATAGTCCCCCTTGCGTTGGACTACAGTGGAAAGAAGCTCTGTTGTATTTGTGTTTGTCTCTAATGAGGCAAAAAAAGCCGGAAAAAAGCGGCGGACATTTTTATTTAAATGCCGCGGGGGATATTTAAATCCCCCGCGGATTTCCCTATTATGATCTCTGAAATTACCATGCCCCTTTCG
This sequence comes from Pelodiscus sinensis, assembly GCF_049634645.1. Classification (NCBI taxonomy): domain Eukaryota; kingdom Metazoa; phylum Chordata; order Testudines; family Trionychidae; genus Pelodiscus; species Pelodiscus sinensis. The sequence goes on from NW_027465914.1 coordinate 118,595, forward strand.
GAAAAGGGGCCAGTGTAGACGTAGCCTAGGAGAAGACACAATGGGCTTAAACTGCAGCAAGGAAAGTTTAGGTTAGACATTAGGAAAACTTCCTAACTGTCAGGGTGGTTAAACACTGGAATAAATTGCCTAGGGAGGTTGTGGAATCTCCATCTCTGGAGATATTTAAGAGCAGCCAACTTTCTTTATCTTCCTTTCATATGATTCAGGTGCAAAAACCACAGGGGCAGAGGGATGTTAGTTTTCTTAACCTCAGTCAACACATTTGCTTGCTGACCAATCTCAGCTTTCCAACATTACCTTGGTGCCATTAATGCACATTGCAGCACCCTTCTGGCTTGATATCTAGTCTACATGTGTTGATTGACTGCAGAGGACGTGACTACATAAGTGTAAGTGCCGTGCGAGAGAAATCACTTAAAACTACATGCTTTGTAATACCTGCCCGTGTGAAAGTTTCTATTTAAGCATTCTAGTGCAAATTCTGAAAATCCAGAGGAAATTAAGGGTGTGTCTAGACTACATGCCTCCTTCGACGGAGGCATGTAGATTAGCCAGATCGGAAGAGGGAAATGAAGCCGCGATTAAAATAATCGCGGCTTCATTTAAATTTAAATGGCTGCCCCGATCTGCCGATCAGCTGTTTGTCGGCAGATCGGGGGAGTCTGGACGCGATGCCCCGACAAAGAAGCCTTTCTTCATCGACACAGGTAAGCCTGGTTTCACGAGGCTTACCTGTGTCGATGAAGAAAGGCTTCTTTGTCGGGGCATCGCGTCCAGACTCCCCCGATCTGCCGACAAACAGCTGATCGGCAGATCGGGGCAGCCATTTAAATTTAAATGAAGCCGCGATTATTTTAATCGCGGCTTCATTTCCCTCTTCCGATCTGGCTAATCTACATGCCTCCGTCGAAGGAGGCATGTAGTCTAGACACACCCTTAGTGATGCTAATAAGGTTTGTCCAGATTTAACTAAGCTCTGAATCTGGCCACTTCTATATGTGGAAAGATTATGGAGTCCCTTAAAGTTTTTTGACCTCAAATCTGATGAGCTCTGATGAATCAGTCTTTAAAAAGGATTATTTAGTATAAAATAAAGGAGCTAGAATGATCCTATGTGGAAAAAAATCCCAGATGCTTCTACGGAAGAGTAAGGAGCCGTACTCAGTTATGGTGGATTTCAGTGAGCAGCAGGCCTCATTTGCGCTCCATGGAATGCTACAGCAAGCAATGGATGAATTTCTTTCATAGGGTACTTCAGCCAAATATCAGCGTACTGTTGCATTTTGGGTGCACAGCTTAGTGACAATGGAGCTAAGCTGCAGCACAAGGAGAAATAGCCCTCCTCCCAGCAGTATCCGGCACTGTGACTGCGTAAGAGGTATCTGTTGTATTTCACCATGGAACTACTCACATGCATAAAGTTAAGCGTGTATTTAACTGCAGAAGAGGGCCCCTAGGGCCCCATTTTATTCTGACTGAAGCTAATACAAAGATGCCTGTGGCTGAGCTGTGCTTTGGCACAGCTGAAAATGGGTGATACTTAAAAGACAGATGTAAGCCACGTTGTGCTCTGTCATTCTGAGGAAATGTCATTCAGGGAAATGATCTTGTTCCTCATACAAATCAGAAAAATGCCAAGGTCAATGAAGCCCATGACTAGCCCACACTAATTAGAGCAGCATCTAGGATTCTCTTACAGGGGCAAGGGCCAAAGCTGAACCAGAGAATCAGGGAGCCACAACCAGCTCACTAGCACCCCTCACTCTGCTGTACTTAATGGAAACTGAGGGCAGTAGAAAGCCTGGCCCCAAATTGGGAAATTTCAACCTCGGAGATGAAAGTTATTGAAAGCGATAGCATGTTAGACTAAGAGCTGTTCTGTAATATTTATTTTGTAATATTTATTTTCCACACAATGAAGCATCTTAATACTATATAAAAAAAGCTCATGACCTTGCCATCTAAAGCTTCATACCTAGGATCTTTATGCTGGTAAGTAATCATTCTATGAGAAACAATGCTTGTTGAATAGTCCCACTGACTGAGCAGGGAATTTTAGTGCTGTAGGCAAAAGTGCCTATCAGCATTTCCCCATTGCACTAGGAACTATGTATAATTTCTGATACAATACATTCTATATTTTGTCATTCAGTGTTTTTAATCTTCTTCAGATATGTGAAAAAGTGAAGTAGAATCTAGTGATTCACTGTTGAATATTCACTGGTCATTGTGTTGGATGAGAGAACTGAGACAAGTTCTGAATACATGTATTTTAGGCAACACTTGACCCTGTCCTTAATGAAGAGTTCAAGAGTGACTCAAGTGTATTGGCTGATGCTCAGAAGAAAGAATTACCATAAAAAGTCATGAAATCATGAGAAACATTTCTGTTAACCCACTTGTGAACTTTATTATACTGTACATCTGTTATTACAAGACTTTTGATAGCTAAGACGTTCAATCCTTTTTGCTATGCTGTCTGAGTATTCAGTCTGACAAATATATTTTTCATATCTGCATTTATTAAATTCACCAGGAAAAGCTACAGTTCACATTTTTATTTATGAAAAATTGACCATTTATGAAGATTATATTCAGAGTCTGCTCCTACATTCTGAGCCTGCTGGAAGTTTTACACGGAGCCAAATTGTCATTCACCTTCCAATCTCGCCTTTATACCCATCAAATGGCAAATTTTCTGTCCTTCCACTTTTATTGCTGGAGATGACGAAGATTACAAATGCAGAGTCATAAGAGGGAGATTAGATGTAGAGCTGATTACAGTAATCTCACAACATTGTAAGTGTTCTACATGAATAATATTTTTGTGTCCCTCAGTTTGGTCTTCATTCCATCTTTGGGCCTGGTAAGTGGTAAGTTAGGACCCCGTACAATTAAGTAATGGTAGGGTAGACTCATTGAATGCTTATGATCTTTCCTGAAATGAGGCTCGTCCATTTTATAGGCCTGCTCCAAAGTTCACTGAAGTAAACAGAAAAACTTCCATTGTCTTCAGTAAGCTTTGGAGCAGGTCTTATACACACTAGGTGCCAAATGAAGCTGCACTACTTCAGACGCAGCACTGATGCACCGTACCCCTTTAAAGGGTGCAGCCTCTTTGCCCTGTACTGTAGGCTTTATTTGCTGGTACATGCAGGGAGGAGGGAAGCATGAGTTCACTTTCTCCCTATCCCACCTCTGCTGAATTTTTCCCTGAGGTTTGTGGGGAAATCATCTTTGCATTAGCCCTTGCACTTCCCTCAGCATAGAGGCTGCCATTCTGTGTGGCCCTTTCCATGGCCATTTGAGAGTAGACAGGGTCTTACTGTCTCTTGCACGGCCACATAAGAGGAGGGCAAAAACTAGCCTTAAACTAGATGCTGAATGGTTTCCAGAATGGGTTCCTTGTGAAAGGCACAATGTGAAGCCAAATCCCAGAAGGACTGCTAGTGGGTCCTTCTCCCCCAGCATTTCCACACAAAGTCCTAGGTGACAGCTGAAGAACTTGCTCCACAGCCCCCGGGGACAAAGTACATGTGGTCCTCTCGTTGACCAGGAGAGTGCATTCTCTGGCTGTGAAAACTGAAGAGGAAGGGCTCACCTCTGCACCACCAGGAGAGATCCACTTGTCTGGTTAGTACGCAGGCATGGACAGAGAGGCAGTTACATACAGGTGATTGTAAGACACTTCCTCCAACCTGTACCCCAGACCTGAGGAGGACAGAGGCTGCTATTGGCTCTATTAGTGCTTCATTCTGGGCTGCCTGCCCTTACGCCTGCCTGTGTGCTCTGAATAGCTCTGAGGTGCTGTGGAGGACGGTTGCCAGTCTGCTACTTGAATGACCTGAGTTTCCATGTTAAAGGGGGAAAATTTGATTCCTGCAGTTGGGATTTGTGTAGTGATAGTTTAGGAAAGGAGTGGTAGTACTTTCTACCTGACCACGCCTTTTACACCTGTCAGGTTAGTTAGAAAAACCCTGGTGCAGGAACTTTACTTGAACACCTACGGTAGGCTCAAATGTCCCATATTTAAAGGCAGGCGCTGGCAATATTTGAAGCAGAGGCTGAAGTACTGTTTAACTCAAGAGTCCTGTTTAAAGTGACTCCTTTTCAGAACTTCCTCCATAGGCTGAAATGAAGAACTTATTCTGTTAATTTTTTTACTCACTTTTGCTTTTGTGCTCTCTAACTATTCTTAACCACGTTTATTTCAGCAGAGGCAACCCCCACAAGATTTCCCATGCATTAACTTCACACTGGGTGCCACTTATTCATTACTCTGTTTGTTTTTCTAATCCTTATCACAGTATGCAAAATGTTTCTTTCTTTTTTTTAGGAGAAAATGTTTAGTTGGCTTATGGGTTTTTTGTTGTTTGTGATTATTGCATCTGTCACAAGCAGCTCAGTCAAATAAATGAGTTTGCATTTCTTGCTGCAAGTGGGGAGAAGTCTGTGATCAGACTTATTTCTTGCAAGAGTGAATTCCATAGGTTAACTTCAGCTTCTATGTAAACTGTCTCCCTTTGTTGCAAACATCTCCACTATTATAACCCCAGTGCATAGGATTCTTCCCTTTTTAACAGGTTTTTAAGCTTCCTTTTGGCTACGTCTACACTATTTGTTTTTTGCAGAAGTAGAAATGCAAATGAAGTGTGCATTAGCAAATCTTACGCTCTCATTTGCATATGCGGAAGAGGTTTTTATGGAAAAAATGCAGTGTAAATGGGGCCATTTTTTGGAAAAAAAAAACCTTTTGCGCAAGAACCCGTATTCCTATTCACTGTGGGGTTTTTTGTTTTTTTTTCAAAAACCTCTTCCACAAAAAGGATCGGAAGAGAATGTGCAAATGAGAGTGCAAGATTTACTAATGAGCACTTCACTTGCATTTCCTTTTCTGCAAAAAACGAACAGTGTAGAAGTAGCCTTTGGAAGCTCATGACTTTCAAGAACCCACATAGATTTTATGGAACTGAACAAAATCTATGTTTAAAATAAATGACGTGGGAGGGGTCATTTTTTCAGTATGGTGAATCTACCTAAGAAGTCTGAGCATGTGGTTAAATCATTGTTCCTGGCCTTCCGGGTTTGATGCCTGGGTTTGCTACAAAGTTCCTGTGTGACCTAGACTAAGTTACTTAAATGACTCTGCCTCAGTTCCTCATTTGTAAAATAGGGATCAGATTGCTTCTTTTCTCCCTCACTTCCGCTGATCTATTTAGATTGAAAGTTCCTCAGGCGAGGTGTAGTTTCCATACTTGCACAATTCCTATTTGAATGAGTCTCTGATCTTATCTGGGGTCTCTAGGCATTACTGGGATGCTGTTGTTAATAATAAAAGTTTTTCATTTCGGTTTTATGCCAATTATGAGTACATATATTATTTCCTAATTGCCATCCATACAAATTCTATCCTGGAATAGGAACTCAGGTTATGTTCTTTCTAGTTTGCTCATTGTCTCCAGTAATAAAGACTTTGCAGGTCTGATGATAACTCTGCTACACTTATTCAATACCATTGTTTTCAATATGTGTGTTCAGTTACACCCACAGAAGCTCATTGTCTTTATTGGAGCTGGGAAGGAAAAGCTAAGCACATGCACAGGAAACTTAATTAACTGCTCCATTAGAAGTGGATGAGCCAGGGCAGCCACATTAGACTCTCCCATATCTGCATTGGTTTTGCAGTGGTAACTGGTGTTAAAGATGGTAAAAATGTATTTTGGGAAGTAAGGAAGTGAATATTGCTTTGACTGGACAGATTGACAGAACAGATGAGTGTGGAGGCACTTTTAAATCGTTTGTCTACATTTAAACTATAGTGGCACCACTGCAGGAGACCCGTTGTAGCAGGTAAGTGTAGATACTACTTATGCCAACCAAAGGGATTACCGTGCCAAAGTAGGTGATCCGCCCTCCCATGAGGCAGTAGCTAGTTCTGTCACCTCACTCCACTCAGAAGTGTGGATTCTTCACACCTCTGTCTGAAGAAGTTAAACTGATCTAATATTCTAGTGTAAACCACCTCATAGTAATGTTGGGGGAAAAAAATTAACTTAACACTGACTTTCACTGTACACCAAAGGATTCTCAGGGAGGGAAAGGACTGCTGCTTTCAGACAGCTGTCTTCTCAAACTCACATTCTTTCAGCAGATATGCCCATTTCTAGCTATCTAACAATTAGAAATACAGTAGAACCTCAGAGTTACAAACACCAGAATTACAAACTTACCAGTCAAACCCCAGACCTCATTTGGAACTGAAACTGACCAATCAGGCAGCAAAAGGGACAAAAAAAACCCCCAAAAAACCACCCCCCCCCCAAAAAAAAATACAGTCTAGTGCCATGAAAAATGTTTAGGACTAAAACAATAAAGGGGGAAAATTTAAGAAAATGAGAAGGCAAGGAAATTGTTTCTGTGCTTGTTCATGTGCATTAAGATGATTAAAAGCAGCATTTTTCTTCTGTCTAGTAAATTTTCAGTTACACTGGTCTGTGCTCAGTTGTACATTTTGGAAAGAACAACCATATTGTTTTGTTCAGTAGTACGAATATTTCAGTTATAATCTCCATTCCCAGACCCACAGAAAAGCCAGCTGGGAACTACACACAAGAGAGAAGCAAAAAAAAAAAAAAAAAAAAAAAAAAAAAAAGGAAGATGGGAACCCTGAGCCTTGGGGCCAGATCAAGGCAAGACCCTGATCTACATGGACATCTAATCTCTTTATTTCATGGTGACAGACCCATACCAGCGTTATATAAGATTTTTTTTTTCTGGAAAGCAATTTTTGTTGTATTAAATTTGATTTGGAAGCAGAAAGAATAGCCACACAAAAAAGGATTGGCAGGAATGGTAAAGAATCTATAATTCAATGTCTATTTGTCCACCAACCTAAGCTTAGACTGTTAGCTGTTTGGAGCAGGGATGATTCTTTCTTTTCTGCCTGGAAAGTACCTATTACATACTGGAATTTTTTAAAAATAGCTTTGTGCATCAAACAGCAAGTAACTGGCATATTTTAAAAGTTGCAAGCATTTTCTTAGTCTTTATAGGACAATGTAGCACTTTAAAGACTAACAAGATGGTTTATTAGATGATGAGCTTTCGTGGGCCAGACCCACTTCCTCAGATCAAATAATGGAAGAAAACAGTCACAACCATATATACCAAAGGATACAATTTAAGAAAATGAACACACATGAAAAGGACAAATCACATTACAGAACAGAAGGGGGATGTGGGGGGGGGGGGGAAGGAAGGTGAATGCCAGTGAGTTAATGATATTAGAGGTGGGGAAGGGGAAATGTCTGTGAGTTAATAGTATTAGAGGTGATAATTGGGGAAGCTATCTTTGTAATGTGTAAGATAGTTGGGGTCTTTGTTAAGTCCGGTGCGGAGGGTGGCGAATTTTAGCATGAATGCCAGTTCAGAGGATTCCCTTTCAAGTGCAGATTTGAATGCCAACTTAAACCTGTCCAACACATTATCAATAAACTACAGCCTATATTGGAACAGGATACCATACTCAAAGAGACTCTGGGAGACAGACCCATAGTCTCCTATAGACAACCACCTAACCTCAAGATGATTCTTACCAACCACCACAGGACATACCACACTAATACCAACCCTGGTACCTTCCCTTGCAACAAACCCCGTTGCCAGCTTTGTCCACATATTCATTCTGCTGATACCATTATTGGACCTAACCAAGTGAGTTATAAGATCAAGAACACATATTCCTGCGCATCCAGAAATATAATCTATGCTATCATGTGCCGAAAGTGTCCGTCTGCTATGTACATTGGACAAACATCTCAGACACTTCGCCAAAGGATTAATGCCCACAAAACAGATATCAGACAAGATCACAAAGAGAAAACAGTTTCTTGTCATTTCAACCAGAAAGGACACAGTCTCAATGACCTGCTAACCTGCATCCTACTTCAGAAGACATTCAAATCTGCACTTGAAAGGGAATCCTCTGAACTGGCATTCATGCTAAAATTCGACACCCTCCGCACCGGACTTAACAAAGGCTTCTTTGTCGGCGCGGCGCGTCTAGACTGCCCCTATCTGCCGACAAACAGCTGATCGGCAGAGCGGGGCAGCCATTTAAATTAAAATGAAGCCGCGATTATTTTAATCGCGGCTTCATTTCCCTCTGCCGATCTGGCTAATCTACATGCCTCCGTCGACGGAGGCATGTAGTTTAGACGTACCCATAGAAGGCACCAGGTAAGGTAAGGCATGTTGCTATATGACACATTCTATTGAGCTTCTGCTCCTGTACTGTGTCTGTGAGGAAAATGAATGTTACAGTGAGGCCCATAATCAGGGACTCACCAAGTGGCAGCGAGTCCCGCTCGCCAGCTGTGCGGTTCGGCACACTGCGCATGTGCAGACCGCGCTGCGCGGCTGTGCTGGCTTGTAATCTACTCACCATGGGCCATCTTTATGTCATCTGTTGGTTCTGAAGATGATTCACCATTATTTTTCCCTGACCACAAACCAGGAACAACTGCACTTTAGTTATGTTTGGATCTCTGCATTAATGTTTAATACAGGAAGCAGGATATTCGCCGATCATCCCCAGCTTTTCCCCAGCCTTTGCAACATGGCCCATTTTGTTTCCCTGTGACTTCATTATTTGCATTCTTCCATAACTATTAGGGAACAAGCCCTGTTTGACTAGAAAGATCAATGAATGGCAAAATACCAGAGAAATTTCAATACTCAAGTTTTCCTATACATTAATTTTCCTTTACATTTGTAATGAATATATTTTTCATCACTGTGTGTATGGATGTAATCCATGACAGACTGTTACCTGATGTCACCAGGCTGTGTTCAGGCAATCCCTGAGTTATAAACATCTGACTTAAAAACATCCATCCATACAAACAAGAGCTCACTTGTAGCCTTGGAGAACAGGCAGAAAGACACTTATCTCACTTCTCTTTAAACTCTGTTCTAGTTCTAGCCTTCACAGCCTCCTGGAGCAAGGAGTTCCACAGGTTGACTCTGCTTTGTGAAGAACAACTTTGTGTTACTAGTTTGAAGCCTGCTACCCATTCCTTTCCTTTGGTGTCCTCTAGTCCTTCTAGTATGGGAACTAATGAAGAACTTTTCTGTATGCACCCTCTCCACCCCACTCCTGCTTTTAGAGACCTCTATCCTGTCCCCCCTCCTTCTCCTCTTTTCTAAGCTGAAAAGTCCCAGTCTCTTTAGCTTCTTTTCATATGGGACTTGTTCCAAACCCCTCATCATTGTAGTTGCCCTCCCCTCTCCCACCCTCTCTCTTCCCCTCTCCCACCTCCTTTTCCTGGTCTCCCCCACTTTTGTTCAATAAAGACAGATTCCATTTTGGAAGACACGTGTCCTTTATTTTGTACATCAAGAAGAGGGGCTAGGGAGGGGTAAGTGGAAGGAGGTGAGGGAGGAATGGGGCACGAGCCCCCGATGGGGAGGACTGGGCTGGCTCTGCAGGCTTCTGGGGGTAGAAGCTCTCCTGCAGCCCCCCAATTGCCCCCTCTCCCCAGATGGCAGCCTGCGGCAAGTGCAGCCGGGCTGATGGCCGAGTGCTGTGATGTGCCCAGTGTGGGTAGTCCACGCAATCCAAGCCAGGACTGCTCTGCAAGCGGGGCACTCCTGAGAACTGTCTGTCCGGGGTGAGGGTAGGGACCCTTTAAGCACAGCCCTCGGCTAGCCTGAGAAAGCATCTCCACACTCTAATTCCTCCTCTGATGCCCTGCCGGCACTGCTTCCGGCCATCCTTAAGCCCGGTTCAGGATGTGGACATGCTAGTTCAAATTAGCAAAATGCTAATTCGAACTAGTTTTTTAGTCTGGATCCGTTAGTTCGAATTAGCTTAGTTTGAATTAACCTTGTAGTGTAGACGTACCCTAACAGATTAGTAAGACAGGATTTCCCTTTACAGAAGCCATGTTGACTTTTGTCCAACAAATTATGTTCTTCTACATGCTTCTCAATTTTATTCTTTACTATTGTTTCTACTAATTTGCCCGGTACTGAAGTTAGACTTACCGGTCTGTAATTGTCAGGATCGCCTCTAGAGCCCTTTTTAAATATTGGTGTCATGTTGGCTACCTTCCAGACATTAGGTACGGAAGCCGATTTAAAGGATAGGTTACAAACCACAGATAATAGCTCAGCAATTTCCCATTTGAGTTCTTTTTGAACCCTTGGATGAATGGCATCCGGTCCCGGAGATTTGTTAACATTAAGTTTTTCTATTTGTTCCAAAACCTCTTCTAAAGACACTGCAATCCGGGACAGTTCCTCCGATTCATCACCCACAAAGGACAGTGCAGATTCAGGAATCTCCCCAACGTCCTCAGCTGTAAAGACTGAAGCAAAGAAATCATTTAGTTTCTTCGCAATGACTTTATCGTCCTTGATTGATCCTTTTCTAGCTCGATCATGTAGGGGACCCTCAGGTTTTTTAGCAGGCTTCCTGCTTCTAATGTACTTAAAAAACATTTTGTTATTTCTTTTTGAGTTTTTGGCTAGCTGTTCCTCAAAATCTTTTTTTGCTTTTCTTATTACATTTTTACACTTGATTTGACAGTGTTTATGTTCTCTTCTATTTATCTCACTAGGACTGGACTTCCACTTCTTAAAAGATACCTTTTTGTCCCTCACTGCTTCTTTTACATGGTGGTTAAGCCGCAGTGACTCTTTTTTAGGTCTCTTGCTATGTTTTTTAATTTGGGGTATACATTTAAGTTGGGCCTCTATTATGGTGTCTTTAAAAAGTTTCCATGCAGCTTTCAGGGATTTGGCTCTAGTCTCTGTGCCTTTTAATTTCTGTTTCACTAACCTCCTCATTTTTGTGTAATTCCCCTTTTTGAAATTAAATGCCAGGATGCTGGACTGCTGAGGTGTTCTTTCCACCACAGGAATGTTGAATGTTATTATATTATGGTCACTATTCCCAAGCGGTCCGGTAACGGTTATATCCTGGACCTGATCCTGCACTCCACTCAGGACTAAACTGAGAATTGCCTCTCCCCTTGTGTGTTCCTGCACCAGCTGCTCCAAGAAGCAGTCATTTAAGCCATTGAGAAATTTTATCTCCACCTCTCTTCCTGAGGTGACATGTATCCAGTCAATATGGGGGTAATTAAAATCTCCCATTATTATAGAGTTCTTTATTTTGGTAGCCTCTCTAATCTCCCTTAGCATTTCAATGTCAGTATCGCTGTCCTGGTCAGGTGGTCGGTAATATATCCCTACTGCTAATTTCTTATTATTGGAGCATGGAATTACTATCCATAGCGATTCTATTGAACATGTTGATTCACTTAATATTTTTATTTCGTTTGATTCTACATTATCTTTCACATACAGTACCACTCCGCCACCCACTCGGCCTGCTCTATCCTTTCTATCTATTTTATATCCCAGTATGATTGTGTCCCACAGATTTTCCTCATTCCACCAGGTTTCAGTGATGTCTATTATGTCAGTCTCCTCATTTAATACGAGATACTCTAGTTCACCCATCTTAGTAATCAGACTCCAAGCATTTGTGTACAAGCACTTTAAAAATTTGCCACTGCTTATTTGTCTGACCTTCCCTGATGCATTGGATTCCTTTGTATGCGGTTGTTTGTCTGCTCTGGCCCATGGTTTGTCCTCTCCCCTCCTCTCTTTCTGACTACAGATTAGAGACTGTGTTTTAACAGTCTTGTGTTTTCTGAATTGAGTGATAACAATGACTTTGCAAAATGACCAGTGAAAGGGAAAATGACAGAAAGGGGATATTCTGTATTCTGGGCCTTGTGCTCCAGTTTTCAGTTCTCACCAGATGCATTTGATGATCTAATACAAGTTTCATTTTAGCAATCAACCTAAGGACCTGATGTCACAGCACTAACCACATCTTTCATCCCTATCAAATGTATGGGCTTTTAGGGCCAGGAAAGAAAAAAATGCTTCCTAAAATAAAAAGAGGAAAGGCTGATTGCAGAAACTAACTTCTTGTAAGGGCTCTATCACAATATTTTGTATTTACATGTGCAGAGAGCTTGCAGAATGTTTGGCTTGCTGAAAACAGATAGATATTCTGTGTCTTTCTTTCTTTCTTATTGCCCATTAGAATTTTGGAGCTACATATTAGCATAGGCATAAGAAATTACGCAGACTTAATCTCCCTAGAGCTGAATTCAGTATTTCTCTTTCTTTAGTGAAGAATTATAGCAGTAGTCATGAAATGATGATCCATCAGCTACTGATTCCTTTGGCCTTTGCTGCCTCTAAGCTTAGAGTGTCAAGTTCAAGCTGTATTCCATTTGTCTGTATAATAGTGCCAGAGTTCCTACTTAGGATTTGGTTCCCATTGCACTAAGGGCTATATAAATATAGAGGGTGTGATTGTCTCCTCTGCCAATGAGTAAGAAAGGGGTGAGGATTCTCATAGACTCATAGACTTTAAGGTCAGAAGGGACCATTATGATCATCTAGTCTGACCCCCTGCACAGTGCAGGCCACAGAATCTCAACCACCCCTCTTAGAATAATCCTCTCACCTATATCAAAGATATTGAAGCATTCAAATACTTTGAAGGACCCAACATGCAGAGAGTCCTTCAGCTGTAATCTGTGCCCAATGCTACAGAGTAAGGCGAAAAACCTCCAGGGCCTCTGCCAAACTACCCTGGAGGAAAATTCCTTCCCGACCCCAAATATGGCGATCAGCTAAACCCTGAGCATGTGGGCAAGACTCACCAGCCAGACACCCAGAAAGTTCCCTAGAGCAACTCCTATCATCCCTCCATTGACCTATTTCCAACTGATAATGAATGGTCAATTAGTTACCAAGATCATGTTATTTCATCCAACCATCCCCTTATAGAATCCTAGAACTGGAAGAGACCCCAGAAGGTCGTCAAATCCAGCCCCCCGCTGTAGGCAGGACCAATCCCATCTAAATCAACCCGGCCAGGGCTTTGTCAAGCCGAGACTTAAATACCTCTAGGGATGGAGACTCCACTACTTCCCTAGGTAACCCATTCCAATGCTTCACTACCCTTCTAGTAAAATAGTTTTTCCTAATATCCAATCTGGACCTCTCCCACCACAACTTGAGACCATTGCTCCTTGTTCTGCCATCTGTCACTACTGAGAACAGCCTCTCTCCAGCCTCTTTGGAACCTCCCTTCAGGAAGTTGAAGGCTGCTATCAAATCCCCCCTCACTCTTCGCTTCTGCAGACTAAACAGACCCAAGTCCCTCAGCATCTCCTCGGAGGTCATATGCTCCGGCCCCCTAATCATTTTGGTTGCCCTCCGCTGGACCCTCTCCAATGCTTCCGCATCCTTTTTGTAGTGGGGGGCCCAGAACTGGACACAATACTCCAGATGTGGCCTCACCAAAGCCGAATAAAGGGGAATAATGACATCTCTGGATCTGCTGGCAATGCTCCTCTTAATGCATCCTAATATGCCATTAGCCTTCTTGGCTACAAGGGCACACTGTTGACTCATATCTAGCTTCTCATCCACTGTAACCCCCAGGTCCTTTTCTGCAGAACTACAACTTAACTGGCTGGTCCCCAGCCTGTAACTATGCTTGGGATTCTTCCGTCCCAAGTGCAGGACTCTACATTTGTCTTTGTTGAATCTCATGAGATTTCTAGTGGCCCAATCCTCCAATTTGTCTAAGTCACTCTGGATCCTATCTCTGCCCTTAAGCGTATCTACCTCTCCCCCCAGCTTAGTGTCATCTGCAAACTTGCTGAGGGTGCAATCTATCCCCTCATCCAGGTCATTAATAAAGATATTGAACAAAACTGGTCCTAGAACCGAACCTTGGGGCACTCCACTAGAAACCGACCGCCATCCTGACATCGAACCGTTGATCACTACCCGCTGGGCCCGGCCTTCTAGCCATCTTTCTATCCATCTTACCGTCCATTTATCCAATCCACATTCTCTTAACTTGCTGGCAAGAATATTGTGGGAGACGGTATCAAAAGCCTTGCTAAAGTCAAGGTATATAACATCCACTGACTTTCCCATGTCCACCGAGCCAGTTACCTCATCATAGAAGCTAATCAGATTGGTCAGGCACGACTTGCCCTTTGTGAATCCATGCTGACTATTCCTGATCACTTTCCTCTCATCCAAGTGTCTCAAAATGGATTCCTTTAGGATCCCTTCCATGATTTTTCCGGGAACCGAGGTAAGACTGACCGGCCTATAGTTCCCTGGATCGTCCTTCTTCCCTTTTTTGAAGATGGGCACTACATTTGCCTTTTTCCAGTCATCTGGGATTTCTCCCGATCTCCACGACTTTTCAAAGATAATGGCCAAAGGCTCCTCAATGACATTTGCCAACTCCCTCAGTACCCTCGGGTGCATTAAGTCTGGACCCATGGATTTGTGTACGTTTAGCTTTTCTAAATAGTTCCTAACCTGTTCTTTACCCACCAAGGGCTGTCCATCTTCTTCCCATCTTGCGTCACTTAGCACAGAAGTCCAGGAGCCGACCTTGTCCGTGAATACAGAGGCAAAGAAAGAATTGAGTACTTCAGCTTTCCCCACATCCTCTGTCACTAGGTTACCTCCTTCATCCATTAGGGACTGCACACCCTCTCTGATCACCTTCTTCTTGTGATGGGAAGCACCAGGGAGCCAATTACTAAGGGCAGGCATGGGCCTTGATGTAACTTAGGGTATGGCTGCACTAGCCACCCTAGTTCGAACTAGGGTTGCTAATGTAGCCGTACCCTTAGACAACGTCTCATGAAGCTTTAATTTATTCCTCTGATACGAGGGCCTTAATGGTCAGTTGAGGGTTGCTGTGATGAAGTAGAGCTCTGCCAATTCTGCTCCTAGAATGCCTCTCCTGGTATCTTCAGGCTAAAAAGCCCAGCGGCAATACCACTAGCTCATTTTCTTATTGAGTTGTGAAGAAGGATTTCACAGTAGTCAGTAGACATAACTCCCAGATGCATTTTCTTGATACTGCCACAATTTGTTCTGGTCCAATGGAAACAGTGGTCTGCCAGTCTGTTTGTTTGGTGTTGACTGGAACACACGCACAACTCCTGAAAATGTAACATGCAACTACAGGTTGGACCTTCTTGGTCCGGCACTGTCAGGACCTGAGCAGTCCCAAACCAGGCGGCTTGCCAGACCAGGGGAGGTCAGTGTTCCCATGTTGGCTGTCCCACTCCCAGGCTTCCAAAACTGGGGCTCCTTCTTGCTGCTACCCGGAGTTCCCCAGGTTCTGCTGCCGGGGCCACCTAGACACCACCAGCCTGTTCAGATGCCACAGCCTCGCTACCGTTTGGGATTCCCCAGGGCTCCCTGACCAAGGCTCACCTACTGCTGCCTGCCTCGCTGCTGCTGGGGGTTCTCTGGCCAGGGCTACCTGGCCACCCCAACCTCACTGCACTGGGAATTCCAGGGGTTCCCTGGCTGGGGCTCCCTGGCCACCTGCCCCTGACAACATCGGGGAGTTCTCTGGCTGGGGCCACCCAGCTGCCCAGCCAGCTGCCACTGGGTGTTTCCCGGGATTCCCTGGCTGGTGCTGCCTGGCTGCCACCAGCTCCGCTGCGGGGGCCAGTCCTGCTCCGACCTGGCTTCCCTGGGGCTGCCTGTGCTGCCGCCTGGCCCTGCTGCTGCAAGGGGTTCCCCAGGCGGGGCAGGGACTCCCTATTTGCTGCTTGGCCTGGCTGACACCAGGGGTTCCCTGCCCGGGGCGGGGGCTCCCTGTTCACCACATGGTCCTGCTGAGGCCGGGGGTTCTCTGGCCGGACCAGGGCTCCCCAGGCACCACCTGGCCCAGCCACTGCTGGCCCAGCCAGAGCTTCCCAGCCCTGCATTCTCCTGGCTGGCTTCAGCTCTTTGCCTCTGGGACTCTCTGGTCCAGCAACATCTGCGGCTCTGCCGGACCATGGATGTTGCCGGAGCAGAGAGTCCCGATTTTGAAAGTGTAAAAACCTATTGGATGCGCTTTCATTGTTATTGTTATCTGTCTTAGTATAAATAATGTTTATCATGTTTTTAACTCTGCACTCTTGGTTTCATAATTTTTACATAAGCAAATTTATATTTGGAAATTACATTCTGAAGATAAGACATTTTAAATGTTTAGTTACTTTTATGGCTAGGTTTCTTCTATTGACAAGGGGTTGCTTATTCATTGGACCTTTATAATGGTTATTAAACACAAAACCTTCTGCTCTAAAATGTTGGCCGTTACCACTTAAGCTGATGGAGCAAGTACTTTGGCTAAGAGCAGTATCAGGCTATTCTCAATGTGAACCGGTCACTTGCTTGCATTACGTGTACTCTAACATTAAGCTGAACTTAATTGATATTTTGGCGTTGGAGCTTCCCTACTATATATGTGATATGTAGAAGGTCTTCAATTCATTTATGGATAGAAGAATAGTTTATTTTTCTCTGTGTGTTCAAGGAGGATTAACATTTCCCATAAACAATGATGAAAATTAAGAATTTTTCTTAACTGGGAACTCAGTTCTTGCATTTTGCAGGTTTTTTTCAACAGAAAATTGGAGGATTTCAGAACATTTAAAAAGTAAATATGAAAAAGGCTAGTTAAAATTAATATCAAATATTGGGGGTTGAAATTAGTATGGCAATATAATAGTCCCATGCAACCCATCTACTGTAGTAGCTCTCTACAGAGCTAAGTAAATTCAAACCAGCTGAAGGTATCATCCAGTATTATTTAAAAAATACCCATTTGTTTATAGAGAATGACAATGGGTCTATTACTTACATGCCTTCCTCCCACGAATGTTCATGAGTGTTAGGACTGTTACATATGTGTGTGTATAATACTATCTACTCACTTCTGTTGCTGCATCTCTTTTGCCTCTAATCCCTGCAGACTCCTCACCCAGCGCTCTTTGAAAAGTCTTTTTCCATCTTTCTTTTTCCTCACTATAGCTTTGGGAGAAGAGACTATCAGTTTGGAATATCATATAATTAATAAAGACATTATCATGAATAGGCCTATGCCAAGGTCTCTATTTGTAACATAAAAATATCCTTGGAACAGTAATCATTCTTCAGCGTAGTTACTGATTGAAAACTAGCTGGTGTATTTTATGCAAAAACTAGAGTATGGGGGCATCCAAGGTGCACGGGGACAAAGGGGCTTGCTAACAGCCCTTTTCAAGGTGTTACTTACTGCCCTCCCAAACACACACACACTATAGCTAGCCAACTCCAGAGACTAGTTTAAGGGAAGATTTGGGGCTAAAACTTTGCCCAGTTCCTGCCATTTTCCAACTGAAGTATCTATTGGAAAACATCTGGAGTGCAATTCTTGAGCTTCCCTCAGCAGTTGGGACTAAGACCCTAGTAACTCTAACGCAGTGGATCTACTGGGCTCCACATGCAGCCCACAAACCTCCTGGCTGCCCCTCCCCCTTCCCCCCCCCCCCCCCCCCCGCCCTTCTCTACACACCTCTGATGCACCAGGGCACCAGAGCCCTGCACTTCCTTCCCAGCACTTTTGGAGCATGTGAATCATCTGATTCATGTTCCATCCCCGCTCCTACCCCTCTCTCCCAGATATGGAATATCACGAATCAGCTGTTCACAGCATTCTAGTTCTGGTAAATGGGGGGGAGTAGGCGAGGGGATGAAGCACGAATCAGGCAGTTTGCATACTCCAAGGCTGCGTCTAGACTGGTATGATTTTGCACAATACTTTCAACAGAAAAGTTTTTCCATTAAAAGTATTTGTGCAAGAAAACATCTATACTGGCATGTGCCTTTGCGCAAAAGATTTGCTTTTGTGCAAAAGCATCTATGCCAGTGTAGACGCTCTCTTGCACAAGAAAGCTCAGATGGCCATTTTAGCCATCGGGCTTTCTTATGCAAGAAATGGATGTTACCTGTCTACACTGGCCCTCCTGTGCAAGAATACTTCCACAAGAGGGCTTATCCCTGAGTGGGAGCATCAGAGTATTTGCACAAGAACCACTGATTTTGTACATTACAAAGTCAGTGTTCTTGCGCAAATACTCGTGGCCAGTGTAGAGAGGCGGCAAGATTTTGTGCAAAATCATGCCAGTCTAGACACAGGCCAAAAGTGCTGGGAGGGATGGTGAGGAGCAGGTAAGTGCAGGGCTCTGGTACCCCAGTGTTTGAGAGAGGTGCATGGGGGGGGGGGCGATGGACAAATACAGGGGGTCCACAGGGCCAGAGGTGGAGCCCCAGTGGGCCATAGGCTGCTGCAGACCACTGAGGTGAAGGAGGGCCACTCCTGTGACCCATCCCTCATTCCTGGTTGCCCATTCCTGTTCTAACACTTAGTGAGCGTGCAGAAATCTTTACCTTTCCCCTATGCAGCTGTGTTGGAGTAGGTACAATCTTGCCCTGAGTGGTGAACTGGAATGCTGCTAATGTATCACAGTATGTAGATTGCAGTAAAACGTTCCATATAGTGCTGTGAGATGGACTGTGAAGAATAATTATACATATGAAACATTTGAACAAAGGCACACTAGAAAAAATAATAAGTAGGGCTAAGAAACTACTTGACCAAAAGGGGCTGAGAAGGCCTGTAAAAGGACCTCCTCAGGAGGAACTGATTAATACCACATTTTCTCCTATGGGTCAGAGTCAAATTTACACCTTCCTTTAGCTCAAGCTTTCTAGTAAGAACAAATTGAGAAGGACAACAAATATTCAGGGGAACACAGCCTTGCTGCTGAGCTAGCAGGTGTGTTTGAGGTCAACTGAAAATTGATTAGGATTGGTGGAAAAAATATGTCAGGAACAACTATCAGTGTCCTTCAGATCCATACTTTAGTCTCACAGCAATGAGGGGTAGTTAGGCTAGAAGTTTTTGGTGTCAATTTTGACCATTCTCAACCATGGCAACCAAAACACCAGTTATATGTCATTGCTTTTCACTTGCATGATTTTCCAATGCAGCATTTATTTAATCTATGGTTCATGACCTTGCAAAATAGACACGTACTTCTGGCTGCACAGTCTAATATCTTCACGTGGCTTTCAGATGAACAGCTTTGGTACATGCAGTTTGTTCAGAATGAAGCAATGTGTTTGCTCACTGGTTTGAGCAACTGTAATAATATTACATCCATTCAGCATACTTTATATAGAATCATAGATTACTAGGACTGGAAGGGACCTCGAGAGGTCATCGAGTCCAGTCCCCTGCCCTCATGGCAGGACCAAATACTATCTAGACCATCCCTGATACACATTTATCTAACCTACTCTTAAATATCTCCACAGATGGAGATTCCACAACCTCCCTGGGCAATTTATTCCAGTGTTTGACTACCCTGACAGTTAGGAACTTTTTCCTAATGTCCAATCTAAACCTCCCTTGCTGCAGTTTAAGCCCATTGCTTCTTGTTTTATCCTCAGAGGCCAAGATGAACAAGTTTTCTTCCTCCTCCTTAGGACACCCTTTTAAATACCTGAAAACTGCTATCATGTCCCCCCTCAATCTTCTCTTTTCCAAACTAAACAAACCCAATTCTTTCAGCCTTCCCTCATAGGTCATGTTCTCTAGACCTTTCATCATTCTTGTTGCTCTTCTCTGGACCCTCTCTAATTTCTCCACATCCTTTTTGAAATGCGGTGCCGAGAACTGGACACAATACTCCAACTGAGGCCTAAACAGTGCAGAGTAGAGTGGAAGAATGACTTCTCGTGTATTGCTCACAACACATCTGTTCATGCATCCCAGAATCATGTTTCCTTTCTTTGCAACAGCATCACACTGCTGGCTCATGTTCAGCTTGTGGTCCACTATAACCCCTAGATACCCTTCTGCCGTACTCCTTCCTAGACAGTCGCTTCCCATTCTGTATGCGTGAAACTGATTGTTCCTTCCTAAGTGGAGCACTTTGCATTTGTCTTTATTAAACTTCATCCTGTTTACCTCAGACCATTTCTCCAATTTGTCCAGATCATTTTGAATTATGACCCTATCCTCTAGAGCAGTCGCAACCCCTCCCAGCTTGGAATCATCTGCAAACTTAATAAGCGTACTTTCTATGCCAATATCTAAATCGTTGATGAAGGTATTGAAGAGAGCCAGCACCAATACAGATCCCTGTGGAACCCCACTTGTTAAGCCTTTACAGCAGGATTGTGAACCATTAATAACTACTCTCTGAGTACGGTTATCCAGCCAGTTATGTACCCACCTTATAGTAGCCCCATCTAAGTTGTATTTGCCTAATTTATTGATAAGAATATCATGCGAGACCGTATCAAATGCCTTACTAAAGTCTAGGTATACCACATCTACCACTTCTCTCTTATCCACAAGACTCATCCTATCAAAGAAAGCTTTCAAATTGGTTTGACATGAGTTGTTCTTTACAAATCCACGCTGGCTGTTCCCTATCATCTTGCCACCTTCCAATATTGTCTGCTAGTAAAGTGCATGAGTATCAGAGGGGTAGCCGTGTTAGTCTGAATCTGCAAAAGTGGTGAGGAATCCTGTGGCACCTTATAGACTAACTGAAGTGTCGGAGCATAAGCTTTCATGGGCAAAGACCCACTTCGTCAGATGCATGTTGTGGAAATTTCCAGAGGGAGGTATAAATATGCAGGCCAGAATCAGGCTAGACATGACGAGGTGGATCCAATCAGGGAGTATGAGGCCCACTTCTAGTAGCTTATCTGGAGGTGTGAATACCAAGAGAGGAGAAGCTGCTTTTGTAGTTAGCTAGCCATTCACAGTCTTTGTTTAATCCTGAGATGATTGTGTCAAACTTGAAGATGAACTGTAGCTCAGAAGTTTCTCTTTGAAGTCTGGTCTTGAATTATTTTTGCTGCAGGATGGCTACCTTTAGATCTGCAATTGTGTGTTCAGGGAGATTGAAAAAACCCTACAGGGTTTCGTATATTGCCATTCCTAATATCTGATTTTTGTCCATTTATTCTTTTATGTAGGGACTGTCCAGTTTGGCCAATGTATATAGCAGAGGGGCATTGTTGGCACATGATGACGTTTATTACGTTAGTAGATGTGCAGGAGAATGAACCAGTGACAGTATGGCTGATCTGGTTAGGTCCTGTGATGGTGTTGCTGGCGTATATATGTGGGCAGAGTTGGCACTGAGGTTTGTTGCATGGATTGGTTCCTGAGTTAGAGTTATTATGGTGCGGTGTATAGTTGCTGGTGAGAATATGCTTCAGGTTGGCGGGTTGTCTGTGGGCGAGGACTGGCCTGACTCCCAAGGCCTGTGAAAGCGAGGGATCATTGTCCAGGATGGGTTGTAGATCACTAATGATATGTTGAAGAGGTTTTAGCTGAGGACTGTAGGTGATGGCCAGTGGTGGTCTGTTGGTTTCTTTCTTGGGCTTGTCCTGTAGCAGGAGGCTTCTGGGTACACGCTTGGCCCTGTTAATCTGTCTCCTCATTTCCTCATGTGGGTATCGTAGTTTACAGAATGCTTGTCAAGTGTAGACTGCTATTTTTAAAGTAGGTCTGATTGAAATCTGGTAAACAATCATTCTGACAAAATGCCTTTTTTATTTAGAAAATTAAAATGTGCATAGATTTTAAAAAAATCGGATTCATTTTTGAGGGGAAAAAATAACTCTTAATCTTTTTTTAATTCCCCCATGATTTTTCAGTGGCAAATGAGAAAAGATGCATATAGAAAGGAGGGGAAGGGGAACACTGAGAGACTGAAAATCAATTTTTTAGTTATCATTTTTAATTGAGAAAATGGAAAGATGTCACTTTTTTGACAAAACATTTTTGACCAGTTCTAATTTTAACTGTAAACTAGTGATTTTTCAAACCAGTAGCAATGTTGGCCTGAGGTGTATTAAAGGCCTTTTCCTGATTTGTATCTGTGTTCAAGTATCAGATACTGCTTAGCTATCCTCCCCAGGCTTTAACCTATGGGAGTGGAATTCCCTTTACCCCAGACTTCGCAATCTACTTAGCAACCTCCTTTTTCATTCTACAGAATAAAACATTGTAGCTAGGGAAAGATTTCCTAAAAAGAAAGGCAGTAATGAATGCACCTGTAACATTCATCTCCCGTAAAGAAGAGTTTGTTTTAACAGCTGCATCAGTGTGCTGCATGTTTTCACAAAAGCCCCTGCAGTTGATGCTGCAGTTGAAACCCTCAGGTTGCCCTCTAACGTGGCCCTGTGAAACATGACATATGCTATACAGGGGTTGTTGGTTTCTCTGAAACTAACTGGGGGCCCAGTTCTTCCATCCTAACTGTCTGAAACAATCCCAGGGCGATCTCTCAGCATGAGTCAGGCTGAAGCCAGTGCACAATGCAGTGACTCACTGAGCGGGGTGTCTTGCTGGGAGCATATGACACCAGCACTCCAGCTTTTGCATTCACTACACTTTGGTCTCCAGATGGGGTATTAAGTCTGGGTTAATCCAAAAAAAAGCCCCGAGAGGCCTGGGACCAGAACTGCTCTTTTCTGTGTAAAAGGGCTCGACAACTCAGAACTTGCTCCCCTCCTTGTTGGGTTGCTAATTTCAGTTGGACTTGTTCCTGGAGCTCTTATGACATCATCTTTATTAAAGATTGATCTTTAATTCTTGGAGGGTTGACAAACTTACCTCCATGGTCCAAGACAGTCCAAACATGGTGATCTTCCAGCCAAGCTTCAATAGAAACCTGTTTAATTGGGCTTAGGGTAATGTGTCTGGCTGAGTGCCTGTTGAAATGCTCATTTTAATAATGGGGTAGTATATATTTATAATGCTGTGTCAGGGTGCCTAGAGCTGTTGGCATGTCTTCCTTTATCATAATTTAAATCTAAAAAATAAGGGGGACAAAACTGTGCTCTCATTAATAATTTTTAGTTTGCTGTTAACATTTTTAAATGAGGCTAATTAATGACTAAAACACGTCATCAGTGTGCGTGGAAACTTTTCCAACATTTGAAGTCTTTAAATAAAGTTTGAGTGTCTTCCTTTATATTATCTGACCTGGGAATTTTGCAGTCAAGGGTTTTCTTGCCTATAGATTTTTCTTTTGGGCCTTGTTTGGTGCCAAAGACAGGACTTGTACAGTGTATGGTGCTCTGCAAAATCTAAAACTCTGTTCTGGTGAAGATGGGGGTTGATTAGAGATTAGAAGTTTCCATTCTATAAAAAATTCCAAAATTCTGAAAAATAATCCATTTTTGGAATGACAAGTAGAATTTTCATAATTTCTCGTGGAAGAAAAGATCCTCCAGAAGTTTAAGAAACAAACATTTTCAAACAAAATTGAGCCCCTCTCCTAAATGTTGTGGCTGCTGTCTCAGTCTGGTCTTCCAGGACTGTTATAAACAGGTTGCTCGCTCTCCAGCTCTGGCTTCTAATGTTCTGTCAATTGTCAAGAAACCTGCTCCTACTCTACCACTGATGGGGCACTATTTTTTTTATTAAACAACGAGGAGCTTTTCAACTACAAAAGCTTATGCCCAAATAAATCTGTTAGTTTTTAAGGTACCGCAGGACTTCTCATTGCTTTTGTATAGACAGACAAAAATGGCTACCCTTCTGACATTTGTCACCATGCAAGTCACTGTGGGTTTTTAAAAACATTTTACTGAGACAAGTCACAACGCTACATCCTACATTACTTATTGAGGATCAGGCTAATATGCAAAGAACCTGACTAAAGACTGGCTTGCTGGCTGGGGAGCCCACCTCTGAGTATGCTAAAACAGGTGAGCAAATTAGTAGATACTTGTTATTTTAGGCACCTCTCTTTGTACCTACTTGATGTGAAAGTTTTTCCATTACAAGGGCAGCACATAATTTACTATACAGGTTGAACCTCTCTAATCCAGAACTCTCTCATCCATCATTTCATGTGTGTGGCCAAGTTTCCTGTGGTCCCATAAAGTTTGTTTACATCCACCTGTCCTATCTCTTAGTGTTCTGTGTTATTATTTAGTTCTAATTTACCCCTAAGTGCCCTCTAGCAGCACAGTAAGCTGTAGAAGTGTTGGTAATGCTGCTAGACAATATTGACATCCTGTGGTCCAAAAAATTCTCTCCTTCAGAATTGGTCAGGTCCCAAGAGTTCCGGACTAGAGAGTACCAAAAAAACATAGGAGAAGTTGCATATTTCCTGTAACATGAAATATCAGTTCCTGATGCTAAGAAATTAATTTGTTCTGTTTAAAATGCAGCTTCATTACTGCAACATTAAGTAAGAAGGTTGGGAATCCCCAGGACACAAATATTTCCCGGACAAAACCATCGCCTCTGCAAGTATGTTCTCCTTTTCGTGCAAGCCCTCCAATACAGCATCTTCCTCACAGCAAATATATAATGGACCCTAACTGGAGTTGATTACCTTTGATACAGACATTTTAAAAATATTCTTTGAGCTCTACAAATCAAATACATAGATTCTTCTCCCAAATAAAGACCCATCATTCAAATCAATCATTTTGTACAAATTCCTCTCATCTTTCCATCTGTGTTTTCTTTTCTGCATCCAGGACTGGCCACAGACTTTGCCCAGATCTGGGCAATGCGGGTGGGGCTCAACTCCAGGCCCTGGTGGGGCTTTGTGAAAGGGGTGGCACTTGGGGCTAGCCTTTTTTGGCCAGGCCTCAGTGCCACCGGAATCTCAATACATAGGGCTCTGGTGATGATTTAAAGGGCCCAGGGCTATGGCTGCTGTTGCTGCTGCAGTAGTAGCTCAAATCCCTGGGCCCTTTGAAATTACCAGGCCCTGGTGCAACTTCCCCCTTTGCTCCTCCCTGTTGGTGGCCCTGTCAACATCTGTTCCAATCACAATCATATATATCTTAGAAATTAAATCTTGTTCCAGCTTTCTCCGGGGTCACCTCCTCAAATGTATTTCAAGGTCTTAAAAGGATCATCTTATATCCAGATACCACAGTGAAATGTTTGACTTGTAGATGTTGAAAATATGGACTCTTTATATTATTTACACAGCCCCATATAAACATGCTGTGAGCGGGAATGGAGCATGCCAGTGTCCTGTCCATGCTACAGATTCTGCTCTTCATGTTCAGGCTAAGACTTTGGGAAACCCTGCATGGTGACTGGGGACATCACAGGCTGCATTTAGTTAGGCCATGATACAGCAAATTTCTTGAGCTCATGGTTAACTTTAGGCATGCAAGTGTCTTTATTGGGACTTACTGAAGTGCTTTGATGGATCCAGCATGAGTCTCTCAGATAGAAAGCCAGGGAAAACTGCAGGTTGCGTGTGTGGCCAGTGGATTCAACGGAAAATCTTCTTTGTATTCACTACAACCAATTCTCTATCCTTTAGTCTCTGTCTTAGCCTCACCCACAGGCAACACTGGGGAGAATAGGAAGAGGAAGCAATGTATCTAATGAGTAGGGATTATTCTTATGAAAGTTTTATCTTTAATAAGAAATTAGAGGGGTGTGTGTGTGTGTGTGTGTGTGTGTGTGTGTGTATCTCACTGCTGCTTGGATCAACCTCTTTTGTCAGGGAGAGCTAAAGGTGTCCCAGTCCTAAGCTAAGTCTTGTACATGTTTCTCAAATGGGCAACCGCCACGCTCAACTACAGTGTGATGCTGTTGCAAAAAAAGTAACCATGATTCTGGGATGCTGTAACCCGTTGCCCTGGTGGTCACCCCGAGTTCGGGTGACCCTCGTCCTAACCAGCTGATCGGATTCCTGGCCCTCCGTCCGATCCTAGCTCCCGACCGACCGTGTGGGATGTCAGAGCCCGCACTGGCTCGCAGACGCCGGGAAGGGGACTCGGGCCCTCCCTCACTCCGAGCCCCGACCCAGGGCCCTAAGACGGGGACGCTAGTCCCTAGTCAGTGGAGGGGGTTACGTTCCCCCAAACCCTCCACTCGCGGGGACCACGGCCCCGCCCTGGGTCACTTCTTCCCGGCCGGTTGTTCGGCACGTTCCCCCCCCAGCAAGGGGACAGACTCACCCGGAGCCCCTGTCTTGGGTGGGGCTTCAGCCGCCGCGGGTCACGCGTCTCCTCCCCAGGGCCTCCCAACGGGCTCGGTTCCTCCGTCCTGCCTCCAGCGCTCCTCTCCCCCGGTCCATGGTCAGGCGCCTTTTGGACGGCCCGCTCCCCTGCGGACGCCGGGGCCGGCGTGGTCCCGTGACTCCAGGCCCCGCCCCTCTCCGCGCTCTCCCCGTCGCCTCCGGTGACGTCATCGCCCGGCGCCGGGGAAAGCGGCGGGCCGACGGCCGTCTCGGCCGGGGCTCCTGCTCCCGGGTTCCCCGTCTCAGTGCAGGGCGGCGCGGACCCTGTGCCTGCCCCGTCACATCCCTCCCCCCTTAGGCTCCTATCTACCCCCGCCTCTCCCCCGGTCCCCCTTTCTGGTACCCGCGACAAACAGTCAGCATTTCCGTTTGTAGTACCTGACCTATGTTTTACTTCAAATTTGTAGGGTTGCAGGCTCAGGTACCATCTCATTATACGGGGGTTCGTATCCTTCATCCCCTGGATCCATCGGAGGGGGGCGTGGTCCGTTACCAGCGTGAACTCGGAACCTAAAAGGAAATATCGTAAAGAGTCAACGGCCCATTTAAGGGCCAAGGCTTCCTTTTCAATAGTAGCGTAGGCTTTTTCCCGTGGGAACAATTTGCGACTCAAGTACAACACGGGGTGTTCGGCCCCTTCCTCTTCCTGGGCGAGTACTGCTCCCAGTCCGAGGTCCGACGCGTCCGTCTGTAAGATAAATGGCTTATTAAAATCGGGTTGAATTAACACTGGGGCATGAGTGAGCTCATATTTCAGTCTTTCGAATGCGTTGTTGCATTGCTCCGTCCATTTCACATTTTGGGGCTGCTCCTTCCGGGTGAGGTCCGTTAGGGGT
Source organism: Pelodiscus sinensis (assembly GCF_049634645.1). Taxonomy (NCBI): domain Eukaryota; kingdom Metazoa; phylum Chordata; order Testudines; family Trionychidae; genus Pelodiscus; species Pelodiscus sinensis. The sequence goes on from NW_027465914.1 coordinate 145,428, forward strand.
GCGGCTACCGTCGCAAAGTTATCTACGAACCGTCGGTAATATCCGGCTAGCCCGAGGAACTGGCGGACCTGTTTCTTTGTGGTGGGGGCCGGGTAATCCCGAACTGCCTGGATTTTGCTCAGCAGGGGTTTAAGCCTGCCTTGCCCCACTGTATATCCTAGGTAAGAGACCTCTCGTTCCCCAAAATGACACTTTTTTGGGTTAGCCGTCAGGTTTGCCCGTCTGAGTGTCTCTAGAACGGCCGCGATGTGCTCGAGGTGTTGTTCCCAGGACCTGCTGAAAATGACAATATCGTCTATGTAGGCGGCGGCGTATTCGTGGTGGTCCCGTAACAGGTGGTCCATTAGTCTCTGGAAGGTAGCGGCCGCTCCCTGTAAGCCGAATGGCATGTTTAAGAATTGGTATAGTCCGAAGGGCGTAGCGAACGCCGTTTTCTTCTGAGCTTCGGGGGACAGGGGTATCTGCCAGTATCCCTTTGTTAAGTCTATTGTTGACAAGTACTGGGCCTTCCCCACCCGGTTAAGTAATTCGTCTACGCGCGGCATGGGGTACGCATCGAATCGTGATATGGCGTTTACCTTTCGAAAATCTATACAAAATCTAGTGGTCCCATCTGGTTTTGGGACCAACACTATGGGGCTCCGCCACTCACTGCGTGATTCCTGAATCACCCCCCATTCTAGCATCTTCTGCAGTTCTTTCTTCACTGTATCCCACATTTTCCGGGGTACGGGCCGCAAGTGGTCTCGAACTATCTTGCCTGGCTCAGTTGCTATCTCATGGTAGACTTCCTGTGTCTGCCCCGGTCGGCTGGTCAAGGTCTCTTGGAACTGCCGCAGGACTGCCCTCACTTGGTCTTGTTGGGTGGGTGACAGACCCTCCCCTGTTTGGGCCTGGCCGACCGCTACCTCCGGTTCACCCCAGGGCCCGAACTCGATATCTAGGGGTCGCGGGTCTATTAGGAGCGCTTCCCGCGGGTTCCACCTTTTTAGTAAATTTATATGATAGACTTGTGTCTCCTTTCGGTTGCTGTTAATCAATACCTCGTAATCTACGGGCCCCACTTGTCGCACTACCTTAAAGGGCCCTTGCCATTTGGCCATTAGCTTGGAGTCTCCCTTCGGGAGTAGGAGGAGGACTAGGTCACCCGGTGCGAACGCCCTTACCTGGGCCCTTCGGTTATAGTGGGCCTGCTGTTTCTCTTGGGCTTTCCTCAGGTTCTCCTGGGCCCATTCTGCCAACCTGCGGAGGTTCCCTTTTAACTTGCCCACGTACTGGGCTACTCCCAGGGCCGGTGTTCTCTGTTCCTCCCATCCCTCCTTTATCAGGTCTAGGATCCCTCGGGGTTGCCTCCCATACAGCAACTCAAAGGGCGAGAAGCCTAGCGATGCCTGGGGGACTTCACGTACCGCGAACATCAGAGCGGGTAGTAGTTGGTCCCAGTCCCGCGGATCCTCCTTGACAAATTTTCGTAACATCTCTTTCAGGGTACGATTGAATCTTTCCACAAGGCCGTCTGTCTGAGGGTGGTATACCGACGTCCGTAGTTTTCGTACCTGTAAAACCTTGCATAACTCCGTCATTATTCGGGACGTTAGATTCGTCCCCTGGTCTGTCAATAGTTCCTTTGGTAGGCCTACCCGCGAGAATAGCTTCATTAGCTCTTCAGCTATCGCCCCCGCGGTTGCCCGTCTCAAGGGGACGGCTTCGGGGAATCGCGTGGCGTAGTCTATAATGACGAGGATGTAGACGTAGCCCCTGCTGGACTTTTCTAGTGGCCCCACCAGGTCTAGTGCAATACGCTCGAAAGGCGTCCCTACGATGGGTAAAGGTATAAGAGGCGCCAGAGGCACCCTGGTAGGCGACGTCTTTTGGCACTGGGGGCATGAGGCGCAATAATTTTTTATGTCCTGATATACCCCCGGCCAGTAGAACCTCTGGAGCACCCGGTGCTGTGTTTTTTCTGTCCCTAGGTGTCCAGCCCAGGTGTGATCGTGGGCGAGCTCTAGCACCCCCCCCCCCCCGGTAGGGCTTTGGCACGAGCAGCTGGTGCTTCTCCTCCGTCCCCCCCTCTTGTGGAGTGACTCGGAACAAGCGATCCTGATGCACCTCGAACCGAGGACCCTGTCCCCCTCTTCCGGTGTCTCTGGCTTCTCCTACCTGAGCCCACGTGTGTTGCAAGGTCGGGTCCTCTCTCTGGAGTGCGAGGAAATCGCCTTCGTCCAGGTCCAGGTGGGGCATGGGTGTCTCTGTCCCGTTCGTCCCCTCCTCTCCGGCGGCTGGGTCGTCTACTTCCTCCCCGTGAGCTGCAAACCTGGGGTTTTTGTCCCTTTCCCCCTTTTTACTCCGTTGTTCCAACCCCCAATTACTTAGTAGGTACCCCAGTCCGGGCCAGTCCCGGCCTAGCAGCGCGGGGTACGCTAGATTGGGGCCCACTGCAACTATACATGAGTCCCTTATCCTCCCATCGTCAATTTCCACCCTTGTCGTCGCATAGGGGTGGATATCCCCATGTACACATTTCATGTACACTCTCAGCCCCCGGGCCACTTGGGACCCCAGGATGTTGGCCCGGATTATCGTTTGCCCACACCCGGAGTCTAGCACCGCCTGCACCCGGCGTCCATTAACCATTATCTCATGCAACATTTGCCTCCGCCCCTGTTCGCCCCGGGTTACCTTTCGCATGGGGCCTTGTCCGAAGGTGCAATCCATCATGGGGCAGTCTTTCTTAAAGTGCCCCTCCTGTCCGCACTGGTAGCAGGCTCCTTTGGTTCCTCCTTCGGGTTGTGGGTTCCTCTCCGTCCCTGGGGTTGGCCCTCCGGCATCTGGGGTTCGTCCCTCCGGGTGGTCCCACCGGGGTGCCAGTCCTCGTCCCATGGTTGGGCCTGCCGGTGTTCTGGGGCCGTGTGTTTTTGTGCCACTTCTCGCTGGGGCAAGGCCTCCTAAATGTGGTTCTCGTGGCCCGGCGCGGGGACATGGCGTTTCTGTTCCTTCGGCGGCAAGGAAGCGTTCCATCAAGGTGATGGCTTCCTCGAGAGTCTCTGGGAGGTGTCGTCTCACCCAACGCTGCCCCTCGGCTGGGAGGATCTTCACATACTGTTCTAAGATCACCGCCTCGGCCACTTGTGTTCCGGACTTATTTTCGGGTTCCAGCTAGCGCATCCCCGCTTCCCGTACCCTCTGAGCCACAGCCCGCGGGCGTTCCCCTGGGCCGTACCGGGCCTCGCGGAACTTTTGCCGGTGGAATTCCGGGGAGATCCCCAGTTGATCTAGGATGGCCTCCTTTACCTTATAGTAGCATAACGCGTCTCTTGCGGACATTCCTCGGTAAGCCAGTTGGGCCGCCCCCGACAAGTAGGGAGCTAGGAGTGTTGCCCATTGGTCCTGTGGCCATTTCGCCGCCAACGCCACCCGTTCGAAGGTTACCAGGAAGGCCTCTGGGTCGTCTTCAGGGCCCAGCTTCGTCAACCTGATGGGGAGTTGGCGGCCCACCACGTCTTCGTCATTTCCCGCCGGTGTCGCGCCCCCACCGGCCATGCTGGTTCCCGCTTGATGCTCCTGGAGCTTATCCGGGACCTGTTGCAGCGCCTGCGACTGCTGCTGCTGCCACTGTTTCTGGTTATCTATTAACCAGTCCACTACTTTGTTCAGCTCCATTATCCCTGGGGAAATTAGCTTGTTATAACCGGAGGAAGGACCCTGCCCCTGGGAAGACCGACCTGTTTCACTCCCTTAACTCTAGGCCCCCCCCCTCCTTTTTTTTTTTTTTTTTTTTTTGAGTGTGTGTATATGTGCCCCCTTAACCGGGGCTCAGGTCATGCCCACATTCTCCACCACGTGTAACCCGTTGCCCTGGTGGTCACCCCGAGTTCGGGTGACCCTCGTCCTAACCAGCTGATCGGATTCCTGGCCCTCCGTCCGATCCTAGCTCCCGACCGACCGTGTGGGATGTCAGAGCCCGCACTGGCTCGCAGACGCCGGGAAGGGGGCTCGGGCCCTCCCTCACTCCGAGCCCCGACCCAGGGCCCTAAGACGGGGACGCTAGTCCCTAGTCAGTGGAGGGGGTTACGTTCCCCCAAACCCTCCACTCGCGGGGACCACGGCCCCGCCCTGGGTCACTTCTTCCCGGCCGGTTGTTCGGCACGTTCCCCCCCCAGCAAGGGGACAGACTCACCCGGAGCCCCTGTCTTGGGTGGGGCTTCAGCCGCCGCGGGTCACGCGTCTCCTCCCCAGGGCCTCCCAACGGGCTCGGTTCCTCCGTCCTGCCTCCAGCGCTCCTCTCCCCCGGTCCATGGTCAGGCGCCTTTTGGACGGCCCGCTCCCCTGCGGACGCCGGGGCCGGCGTGGTCCCGTGACTCCAGGCCCCGCCCCTCTCCGCGCTCTCCCCGTTGCCTCCGGTGACGTCATCGCCCGGCGCCGGGGAAAGCGGCGGGCCGACGGCCGTCTCGGCCGGGGCTCCTGCTCCCGGGTTCCCCGTCTCAGTGCGGGGCGGCGCGGACCCTGTGCCTGCCCCGTCACAGATGCATTAACAGACGTGTTGTGAGCAAGACACGAGAAGTCATTCATCTGCTCTACTCTGTGCTGGTTAGGCCTCAATTGGAGTATTGTGTTCAGTTCTGGGCACCGCATTTCAAGAAAGCTGTGGAGAAATTGGAGAGGGTCCAGAGAAGAGCAACAAGAATGATTAAAGGTTTAGAGAACATGACCTATGAGGAAAGGCTGAAGGAATTAGGTTTGTTTAGTTTAGAAAAGAGAAGATTGAGGGGGAACATGATAGCAGTTTTCAGGTATCTAAAAGGGTGTCCTAAGGAGGAGGAAGAAAACTTGTTCATCTTGGCCTCTGAGGGTAGAACAAGAAGCAATGGGCTTAAACTGCAGCAAGAGAGGTTTAGGTTAGACATTAGGAAAAAGTTCCTAACTGTCAGGGTAGCCAAACACTGGAATAAATTGCCCAGGGAGGTTGTGGAATCTCCATCTGTGGAGATATTTAAGAGTAGGTTAGATAAATGTCTATCAGGGATGGTCTAGACAGTATTTGGTCCTGCCATGAGGGCGGGGACTGGACTCGATGAGCTCTCGAGGTCCCTTCCAGTTCTAGTATTCTATGATTCTATGATTCAAGTGATTTTCTTCATTTTAAGTTCCTCTTTTCTTCCTGGTAGTTTTATGGCTTCTTGTAAACTAGCTCCTTCCTTGCCTCCTTGTCAGAGGAGTTCCAATTTTTCCTTGAAATCTTAAATCCTCCAAAGAAGGCAGGTAATGAAACCAAAGGAAGGAATTAAAAAGAAGAAGATAGGCAGGAAGGGGGAGAAAGTGGTCTGCCTCTGCACTCCAACAGGATGCTACCCTACCCATGCTTGTGGAAGGGATTGCAAAGGAGCCCAAGAGACTCAGGCACCAAATTCTGATATTTGGGTGCTTAATTCTCCTAGTCTGTATGGTTGCCAAAAATACTGCCCAATCCAATGGGCCTCAGCAGAACAGCCAGATACTATTGTAAGGTTTTGGTCTGGTATGACGTCAAGAGACGATTTTGCCTCTATAGGGGTATGTCTACACTACAAAGTTAATATGAACTAACAGACGTTAGTTCGAATTAACTTTAATAGGTGCTACACAGGTAAACTGCTAGTTCAAACTTAGTTCGAACTAGCGGAGCGCTTAATTCGAACTAGGTAAACCTCATTCTATGAGGACTAACGCCTAGTTTGAATTAAGTAGTTCGAATTAAGGGCTGTGTAGCCACTTAATTTGAACTAGAGGGAGGCTAGCCCTCCCCAGCTTTCCCTGGTGGCCACTCTGGGCACCCCCAGGGAAATTCTTCTGCCCCCCTCCCGGCCCCGGAGCCCTTAAAGGGGCACGGGCTGGCTACAGTGCCCGTGCCAGGTGCAAGCCTGCCAGCACCCAGCCAGCAGACCCTGCACCTGGCACGGCACGAACCAGCCACCCGCTGCCACCCAGCCCTCCGCCTCTTCCCGGAACCAGGCTGGCGGCTCCCGGGAGCTTGCCCAGGACCGCAAGAGGCGGGCGCCCGCCTGGTGTAGTGCGGAGATCGTGGACCTCATCCACGACCTCCGCACTAGGCACAGGAAAGTGGCCGTCTAGGGCAGGATAGCTGCCAGCCTGGCCATCCAGAAGCAGGTTTGCATGAAAATCAGAGTGGTCCAGTGAGACCCCAGACCCTGAGCCCTGAGCTTAGAACATAAGAACATAAGAACGGCCGTACTGGGTCAGACCAAAGGTCCATCTAGCCCAGTAGCCTGTCTACTGACAGCGGCCAACACCAGCTACCCCAGAGGGGATGGACCGAAGACAATGACCAAGCCATTTGTCTCGTGCCACCCATCTCCAGCCTTCCACAAACAGAGGCCAGGGACACCATTTCTACCCCCTGGCTAATAGCACTCCATGGACCCAACCTCCATGAATTTATCTAACTTCTCTTTAAACTCTGTTATTGTTCTAGCCTTCACCGCCTCCTGCAGCAAGGAGTTCTACAGGTTGACTCTTTGCTTTGTGAAGAAGAACTTTCTGTTGTTAGTTTGAAGACTGCTACCTATTCATTTCATTTGGTGTCCTCTAGTCCTTCTATTAAGGGAACTAATGAAGAAATTTTCTTTATGCACCCTCTCCACACCACTCATGCTTTTATAGACCTCTATCATATCCCCCCTCAGTCTCCTCTTTTCTAAGCTGAAAAGTCCCAGTCTCTTTAGCCTCTCTTCATATGGGGCCTGTTCCAAACCCCTGATCATTTTAGTTGCCCTCCCCTCTCCCACCCTCTCTCTTCCCCTCTCCCACCTCCTTTTCCCAATCTCCCCGAGATTTGTTCAATAAAGAGAGTTTCTACTTTTGAACACACGTGTCCTTTATTTTGTACATCAGGAAGGGGGGCTAGGGAAGGGTAAGTGGAAGGAGGTGAGGGAGGAATGGGGTACAAGCCGACGATGGGGAGGACTGGGGTGGCTCTGCAGGCTCCTCGGGGTGCAAGCTCTCCTGCAGCCCCCCGATTGACCTCCCCCCGGGATGGCAGCCTGCAGCAAGTGCAGCCGGGCTGATGGCCGAGTGCTGTGATGTGCCGAGTGTGGGCATTCAGGGCACTCCGAGCCAGGACTGCTTTGCTGTCCCTCATCGAGTAGGACAAGCGAGCGGGGAACCCCTGAGAACTGTCTGTCCGGGGTAGGGGTCGGGTCCCTTTAAGCACAGCCCTCAGCTAGCCAGAGACAGCAGCTCCATGCTCTAAGTCCTAATCTGATGCCCTGCCGGCACTGCTTCCGGCCATCCTTAACCTCGGTTCAGGGTCCACTCAATGTGGACATGCTAGTTTGAATTAGCAAAATGCCAGTTCAAACTAGTTTTTAGGTCTACATGCACTAGTTTGAATTAGCTTAGTTCGAGTTCACTAATTCGAATTAAGTTAGTTCGAACTAGTGCTGTAGTGTAGACATACCCTAGGAGTGTCACATGAACACAGCTCTCCCCAAAACATATTGTTAGGCTTTCCCTGAGCATGACATTTCCCCTCTTTTTTGCTGCAAGCAGATGTTTGTTAGGCTATGTCAGGACTGCAGGCTTCCTTCGGAAGATGCTTTTCCAGAAGAGATCTTTCAAAAAACTTTTTTCGAAAGGGAGCGTCCACACTGCCAAAATGCATCGAAAAGGTGATCTGCTTTTTTGAAAGATAGTGTCCACACTGAATGGATACTATCTCACATTGAAACTACGATTACTATGGACAGAGTGACCACCAGGGCACCTGTACTTTTTCCTCTTTCCTTTTCTTTCGAAAGAACTCCCTCTTCCCCACCCACACATGCCTTTTTCTGAAAGAGCTCTTTCAGGAATAGGCTTCTTCCTTGTAGAAAGAGGTTTAACAATTTTAACCCCTCTGTTCTTTTGATTTTTTCCCCAAAAGAATGTGATTGCAGTGATGACATAAATGAAGTTTTTTTGGAAAAATAGCCATTTTTCCAAAAAAAACCCTCAGTAGTGTAGACATAGCCTTAGGAGTTGTGAGGCATGTTTCAAACATCTCCTGGTACAGAAAAGGCATATGACTCGCAAGCTATTTACAGTAATTGAAAATAGAAATGGCTTTGTGTCAGGCTGGGCATTTCGCAAGTTATTCTAGGAAAAGAAGAAATGAAAAGCAAAGTGGTCTGGGTTAAGAGCAACACAGAAGAGGTGTGGAGGATGTAAGTCCCAGGCATAATTACTCAGGCCCTGAGCTTGCACAGCCAAGATGCCCAGAACAATAAAACTCAGAGCTTCTGGGAAAAGTTAGGGTTCTATCAACCTGAATTTTACCAGTCTCATAGTAAATTTGGAATGGATTCAGATAACATTTGGAGCCCAAAGCTCCCCTCATGCCACCAGAGTCTCAGTGATCAAAACAGGTTCAAACTCAGCCAGGAAAAGTATGTATTCGTCCCAACTTCCACAGGCTTTGCACAAATCAACTGTGGAGCCAGCCAATCCAGTCTTGGAAAATCACAGAGGAATGGCGATCAAATCTTAGGAGATGAAACTAGAAGACATTAAACTAATTAACGAGCTTGGTTTCTTTAGCCTATCAGAATTAAGGCCAAAAGGGTATATAATCACTGTCTCTAAACACTTCGGCTGTGTCTACACTGGGCCACTTATTCCGGAAAATCAGCCGCTTTTCCGGAATTAGCTGCGAGCTGTCTACGCTGGCCCTTGAATTTCCGGAAAAGCAACGATGCTCCACTGTACAAAATCAGCCGCTATTCCGGAAAAACTATTCTGCTCCCGCTATTCTGCAGCCTGCCAATGTAGACGCTCCTTTTCCGGAAAAACTGAAAACAGAATAGTATTCCGTTTTAAGCATTTCCGGAAATTCATGCTAGTGTAGACACAGCCCTGAGGGGTAAACACCAAGGAAGGAGAAGAGTTCCTTACACTGAAGGGCAATGTCAGCACAAAAACAATGGATATAAACTGGACACAAAGAAATTAAAGGTGGTTTTTGGATGAAGAATTCTAGCTATCAGAGGACTGATATTGTGGAACAACCTTCCAAAATAAATAGTGTGTGTGTGTGTGTGTGTGTGTGTGTGTGTGTGTGTGTGTTGATCCATTTATGAACAGGGTTATGTGATGGGATTGTTTGTGATAGCAAGGAACTGGATTCAGTGATGAAGAAGATCCCTCCCAGTCCTATGTCCACGTAAATCTCATAACCATTGCCCAAATGAAAAAAATTGCACACAAGGAAAGAAAATCACTGTAAGCTGGTACCTTTCCTCGGGAAATGAAAACTCAAAACAAATCTCCCATCTTATATCTACTAAAGGGCCATTTCAAGGACAGAATGTCCCTTTGTACAAGTACATGTATGAACAAGGACTAAAAGTCATCTTTGAATGGGGACAAATTCATTAATTGGTGATCCCTTTATTAGAGGATGATCTCTAGCATGGATTTGAGATGACTCGGGAGTCCAAACCTTGAACCACAAATCTGCCTGCTGTAGGCACAGACATTTATGGTGGGCCAGCTGCCTTCTGGGAGAAAGTACCTCTTCCTTCTCTCTTTTTTCAGCTTCAGGGCAAAGTGCTTCTCCTTGAAGCTGGAGGATGTGGTGCCATTGGGGTCAGTTGGTAGCTTGTTCTTTCCAGTTTATGATGTCCATGTCAGTATTCTTAAGTGTGTCTTTGTAGCAATTCTTTTGACCACCACAAAGGAAGCACTTGTGTACTGTGATCTGTCCATTTTTGCATTTTGAGAAAGCTGGCTATTGAGGTAGCAAAAAGTCTCAATTGTCTCCAAGTCTGACCCTCAAAGGTGCTTCTTTGATGAGTCATGTCCAAGTCCTGAAGCACAATAATAGTGCACTTTAGTCTTATCAATATTGAGAAAGAGTCCTAGTCTTTGGTAAGCTTGTGCAAGAAAATCCAGTATGGATGTCGTGCTTATTGTGCCTGAGGACACAGTCATCGGCATACTGGAGATCAATAATGGACAACCTTAAGACTTTAGATGTTGAGCAAAAATGTTGAAGATTAAAGAGTGACCCATCCATTCTGAATTGAATGTCAGAGATCAGCAGCATTAACAAGGACCAAAAAGACTACTAAATAGAGTGATAAAAGGAGAACGGGGTTGGGGCAATAACTCATCTTTGCTTAACCCAATTTCTGATGTCGAAAAGTTCTGTTTCAAGGCCATTGCAGAGAAGTGTGGCAGTTATATGATCATGGAAAAGACTTAAGACCTTAATAAATGTTGGAGGGTAGACAAATCTGGCCAGCACCTTCCACAGGGCTTCACTATTGACAGAATCAAAGGCTTTTCTCAAATCGATGAAGGCCATGTACAGGCTTCTGGCAATATTTCCTCTGGCAGGGAAAATAATCAATTTAAGAGGATATAGGCAAAAAATTTTCTGTTATAGATAGCACAGAAATGCTTTGATAGTTTTTGCACTCAGACTTATCTTCTTTCTTAAAGACTATAACAATGTTAACATTACTCAGGTCTTCTGTAATCATCTCATTATCCAGACATGAAGGAAAAAGTGTGTGGAACTTCCTAACCAATTCTTGCAGACTTCAGCTGGCGTGCTATCTGGCCTGATGCCTTGTGGCTCTCGTTTCATAACGACTTGTTACTTCTTTAAGCAGGGGGATGTCAGCAAGAGATTCTTTCACATAGTTGAAGTATCAATTCAATAGTGGCACCAGAAAAAGTTGACTCAAGGTTCGGTCTGAGGGTCCCCCTTTTTTCCTCCACTCAAACTCATCTGAAGAAGTGGGTTTTGCCCACAAAAGCTCAGGATGCTACTATTTTTGAGTAGCTTATTTCAAGTCAATTTTGAAATAGCTTATTTTCAAATTTAGTGCTGTCCAGGCAGAGCTTATTTCAAAATAAATCACATCCCTTACTCCTTGTGGAATGAGGTTTTGTGCATTGTAACTGTGCATTGTCAGGATATTTTGAAATAACAGGCACGGTCAAAAGATGTGGAATAGCTATTTTGGGATATCAGAGGTATCCCGAAATAGTGCTGCAGTGTAGTCTTAGCCTACGGTGCCACAGGACTACTCATTGTTTTTAAAGTTACAGACTAACATGGCTATCCCTCTGAGACTCTTCAAATCTCTCCTTCCATCTGCTTTTGATGGCTTCATTGTCCTTAAAATATGTTGACCCGGATTAGGCTTGGAGTGATGTGGGTCCATGGGGATGAATTAGCTGCATGCAGGTAGGAGAATGAACTCATCCAGACTAGGAACATTTCTCAACCCCCCTTCAATGCAATACTATGCATAGCTACAGGTTCACCTAGACTACACAGTATAAGAGTTAAAACGGTGTCAGAAAATAGGATTACGTTATGGGTCTAGTGCAAAATAAAATATTTTGTACTTTCTGAGCAAACAACTAATTTTCACAGTTTTGCCCATTTTATCTCAAGGTGTAAGAGGTGTTATCCTTTAACAATATTACAGAGACATGTTTGATCTTATTTATGGTGGTTCTGATTTGAATATTTATCTCCACTTTCAGATCAGATCTGTTTCCCCTGTGCTTGTTCTGATGAATTTTAATGGGGCTTCATTACTCAATGCTTTTAACCCCATCTTTACTGCTTGATAGAGGTCTGCATGACTAAGACTGGATGTGTAATTTGCTACATCATAGGAGTAATAAAGTTGGAATGACTGCGTGGGGCTGTACTGTTCACCGAGAAAAAGGTCAAGAATTTAAAAGCAAACATTACTTTTAAAGAAGGGACTCATTTTATTTGTCATTATCATAAAGTTAATTTGTCAGATTAATTTATTAGCAGATTAATTTATCACTTAAGTGCGACATTAGTCTGGTGGTGATCCTTAGTATTTAGAATAAAACTTTCCATAACTGATCAAACCTAGCATCTGTTTGCCAGAAGCTGGGGTTAGACAATGGGACGGATCACTTGATTACTTGCTCTGTTCATTGGTTCTGAGGCTAGTCAGAAATTAGGCTATTGGGCGACATGGGCTTTTCTTCTCACCCAGTATAGTTGCTCTTATGTTAACCGAATGAATCCCACCCTTTTTCTGACAACACTGTGCATTGTCGAGGCCTAGCCTGGCAGGTATACACACTGCTTGTGCCAGAATTCACAAGGAGATTCACATTCACACATAAAGCAAAACCTTCACAAAATTTCACATGTGGAAATAAAATTTTTTAATTTAGGGTCTTTATTAATTTTTGCTACATTCTATTTGTATTTATCTTCAAGTTAAAAAATTTCATTTAGTAAAAATAATGGGCTCGATTTTTTTTCTCGCTGATTCTTGTGTATATTCCCTAGAGTGACACCAGTTTAAAACAGGAATGAGAGGAGAATTAGCTCTTATCCTCCTATCTTTTTCCATTTAAAAGATACAGCTTCACTTTGTAAATCTGTGTACTGCTACCCTGTTTATCCAGTCTCACCATATATTTATTTCAGCCAAACAATAGCCTGAGTTGGTGAGAACTCAATTTTTCCCCACCCAAATCCCCACAATAAGCCATAAACTTTTTGTACCATACTAATGTCAGCATTATTAAGCATGGACAACTTATTTTGTTTGCTAAACTAAGATATTTATATTAAAAAATCTTTCCATACAGCAGCAAGTTTGCATAGATAAACTCATAAAAAGATGTGAAACACCAATATGAATATTCCACAATAATAACAGTGGTACAGAGCACCCCTACTACAAATTGCCCTGGTGTATGTTGGTTCTGCACTAGTGTCGTAGACGCTTGTGGGAACTGTTCTGTTTTAAGTCTCCCCATTTCCTGCTCTTCCATTGCAAAAAAAAAGACCAATTTAAGGAATTAGAAGTCAGATATAGGAAAAAAATTCCCTACGTTATGTCCTTTCACTATATGCCCGCTTTTTTTTTAACATATCATGGATGTATAACGGGGATGCCCTGTATGACATTGCATATTCTTAGTACTATTTTTTTTTTAATTTGCCATAACACTTCAATGTAAATGTAGCAAAATGTCAGGGTAGTCAAACACTGGAATAAATTGCCCAGGGAGATTGTGGAATTCCCATCTGTGGAGATATTTAAGAGTAGGTTAGATAAACGTCTATCAGGGATGGTCTAGACAGTATTTGGTCCTGCCATGAGGGCAGGGGACTAGACTCGATGACCTGTCGAGGTCCCTTACGGTCCTAGTATTCTATAATTCTATGAAAATATTTATGACTCAGTCCCAGCTCTACATTGTTTGTTGTGAATGTTAGGCTGAGAGTATGTGGCTATTTGCCCTGTTTAAAAAAAAATTATTTACACGTTTGGCAATATAGGGAGTCAGATTTGGTCAAATTACATGTCTTTTAAATGAGAGACAAGTTGAAGGACGTAATATCTTTTACTGGATTTACCTGCTAGGGAAAGAGGCAAGGTTTCAAGCTTTTAAATTTCTTTTAAATGGCGTTTACTCGTATTTTATCTTTTCTTAGGGTAACATCCATCTATTTTTTTTTATTATTTGTATTGGCATAGAGACAAGGAGCCCTAGTCATGGACTTAACAGTCTTGTATTAGATACTCTACTAACATAGAACAAAAGAGATGGTCCTGACCCAAAGAGCTTACATGGGTTAATGGATCATGTTGGTGAAATTTTTCAGAAAAGATAAACAATCACACTATAAATTCTTGACTTTCATTTGTATGAAATTTTCTTTTATGAGTCCACATGACTTTTTGCGTATTAAATCTAACTCATCTGCTAACTGCTTACTGCTTATCCTGTCTATACTTGCAATCAACACTTGTATTTAATCACCTTGTCTTTGGAACCTCTTTCAGCGTGTGGTTGCTGGCATCTACTGGCTCCAGTGTGTAATAGCTATAGGGTTGTCATGAAAGCTGGAGGATTGTCATGAAAACTTGGAAGTTATGGGTGAGTGATGTCAGAATTGTCAAACATCATGGAATAATCTTAAAAAGCTGTCAGTACATGCTAAAAACATCGCAGTTTGTGAACTGAGGCTCTGCCCAAAAGCGAAAGAATTGAATAGCACCTCTCTTGAAAATTCCTATTATAATAAAGCTCACGTTAGAATTTAAAGGATCACATTTAATTTTTGCTACAGTGTCTTCTATTGCAGAGTCAACTTTGTTATTCCACTCCCCATTGAAGAGTTCACCATCACCTATTGCATTGTATAGCACTAATTGTTTTACAAGTTTGCAGAATACTGCATATCTCCATTTCAGTGACTTCTTTTGATTTCTTCAGGATTGCTTAGATTAGAATGATGTATATTGTGCCACCTAGTGGTCCTATGAATAAAATGCCATGAAATTTTATGCAGCTGCATACATTGCCCAATTTATCTGAACCTTATTTCTAGGAGTATCTCTCCTGGTATTCCCCCTATCACACCCCATGGTGTATGAAAATTGACTTATGAACATGAATATGCATAATTCACAGATGTTTTATGTGAAACAGGTCATGTAACATATCATTTTTAAATTCATAACCTGCTGGGTCTGTATATCCTATTTTTGTGTATGTATCATTATTGTATGTGGATCTGTTTTTAATTCTAAATGTGCTAATGAGCGCCATTAGCGATACTGTAGGAACTCAAACCAATGACTTGTGAATGGTCATGTTTGTCATGGAAGCCCAAACTGTGATTGGTCCTAGAAAGACCTGGCACTAGAATCCATTTTGAATTTGGTACTTTTTAATAGGGATGGGGAGACTGAATAAAGGGTCCCTGCCGCAGGGAAAAGTCTATGGAAGGAATGAAAAACAATCAGGCATTTGTCTTCAGTGGCTTGAAAACTGCCTCCCCATCCTAAGAGGATACACATGAAGAAACCTGGAAACAAAGAACTGTAGCAAAAGGGTAAAAACAAAGCTGCTAGGCCAAGGTCAGAAAAAGATCAACTTTGGCTTGAGATAAGAACAGCTGTATAGGGTAAGAATTTGCATGGAACAAGTTTCTTATTCTATTTGAATTAGGTGACATGTTTTATTTATTTTACCTTAGTAACTTACTTTGACCTTTCTTTTTCACTTGCAACTACTTTTAATACTTAGCAAAAAGCACTTTTGTTTCTCAATGAGCCTACTGTAAATAACTGTTAACTGGGCAGAGCAATCAACGCTCATCTTTCTTTCATTGATTAAGGGGAGGAATATCTTTATGACCTTTTTTTATGAAAATGTTTTACAGAGTAAGATCGATTTATTTGGGGTTTTGGTCCCTTGTGGGTTGAGTCCCTAGGTGCTGTCAACAGTGTTATAGCTGAATCCTTTCAGAACTAAACTGGTTCAGCATCTGTGTTGCTCTGCAGGGGTACAGTAACTCCAAGTCTATGCCTGGCTGGGGGAGACCAGAGCTGATGATCCTGCGGGACAAGGTGGTGGGGACTCCAGAGGTGGGCATCAGTGGCTAGTTCAGCTCACCATGTTACAATCCCAAGTGGACCCCTGTGATCCAACCCATTACAACTGTCCCATTTTACACTCTTAGGGTACGTCTACACTACAAAGTTAATTCGAACTAAGCTAATTCGAACTAACGCATCCAGACAAAAAAACTAGTTCGAATTAGCATTTTGCTAATTCAAACTAGCATGTTCACATTAAGTGGACCCTAAACCGGGGTTAAGGATGGCCGGAAGCAGTGCCGGCAGGGCATCAGAGAAGAACTTAGAGCGTAGAGACGCTTTCTCAGGATAGCCGAGGGCTGTGCTTAAAGGGTCCCGACCCCCACCCCGGACAGACAGTTCTCAGGGGTTCCCCGCTTGCAGAGCAGTCCTGGCTTGGATTGCCCGGAGTACCCACACTGGGCACATCACACCACTCGGCCATCAGCCCAGCTGCACTTGCCGCAGGCTGCCATCTGGGGAGAGGGGGCAATTGGGGGGCTGCAGGAGAGCTTCCACCCCCAGAAGCCCGCAGAGTCAGCCCAGTCCTCCCCATCGGGGGCTCGTACCCCATTCCTCCCTCACCTCCTTCCACTTATCCCTCCTTAGCCCCTCTTCTTGATGTACAAAATAAAGGACAAGTGTCTTCCAAAATGGAATCTGTCTTTATTGAACAAAACTGGGGGAGACTGGGAAAAGGAGGTGGGAGAGGGAAAGAGAGAGGGTGGAAGAGGGGAGGGCAACTAAAATGATCAGGGGTTCGGAACAGGTCCCATATGAAGAGAGGCTAAAGAGACTGGGACTTTTCAGCTTAGAAAAGAGGAGACGGAGAGGGGACAGGATAGAGGTCTCTAAAAGCAGGAGTGGGGTGGAGAGGGTGCATACAGAAAAGTTCTTCATTAGTTCCCATACTAGAAGGACTAGACGACACCAAAGGAAAGGAATGGGTAGCAGGCTTCAAACTAGTAACAGAAAGTTGTTCTTCACAAAGCAAAGAGTCAACCTGTGGAACTCCTTGCTGCAGGAGGCTGTGAAGGCTAGAACTAGAACAGAGTTTAAAGAAAAGTGAGATAAAGTGATGGAGGTTGGGTCCATGGAGTGCTTTTAGCCAGGGGGTAGAAGTGGTGTCCCTGCCCCAAGTTTGTGGAAGGCTGGAGAGGGATGGCATGAGACAAATGGCTTGGTCATTGTTTCGGTCCGTCCCCTCCAGGGTCCCTAGGGTTGGCCACTGTCGGCAGACAGGCTACTGGGCTAGATGGACCTTTGGTCTGAGCCAGTACGGCCATTGTAAGCTCAGGGCTCAGGGTCAGGGGTCTCTGTGGACCACCTCGATTTTTATGCACACCTGCTCCCGGGTGGCCAGGCTGGCAGCTCTCGTGCCCTAGACGGCCACTTTCCTGTGCCCAGTGTGGAGGTCATGGATGAGGTCCACGATGTCCGCACTAGCCCAGGTGGGTGCCCGCCTCTTGCGGTCCCGGGCAAGCTCCCAGGAGCCGCCAGCCTGGTCCCGGCAAGAGGCGGAGGGCTGGGGGGCATCGGGTGAGTGGCTCGAGCCGTGCCAGGTGCAGGGTCTGCTGGCTGGGTGCTGGCAGGCTTGCACCTGGCACGGGCACCGTAGCCAGCCCGTGCCCCTTTAAGGGGTGCGGGGCCGGGAGGGGGGCAGACGAGTTTCCCTGGTGTTGGCCAGAGTGGCCACCAGGGAAACCTGGGAAGGGCTAACCTCCCACTAGTTCGAATTAAGGAGCTACACACCCCTTAATTCGAACTAGTAAGTTCGAACTAGGCTTAGTGTAGACATACCCTCCGAGACTTTCTCCTTGGCCTGGGTGTTTGCTCAGTACCCTATACCTCACCTGCACCCTAACACTGTGCTCCAGCCTAGCGCCCCTTTCCTGCACCCAGTTTCCCTCCCAGAGCTTGCATCTCTTACCCCCTCCTGCTCCCAGAACTCTTGGTTCCAGCCTGGAGCCTGCACCCCCTGTCCCAGCCTAATGAAAGTGTGTGTGTGGGGAGAGCAAGTGATGGAGAGAGCAGGGAATGAAGTCTGTGGAGCCTCAGGGGTAGGGTGGGTAAATCCCGAGTTGCCCTAATACTTAAAAAATGTTCTTGTGCATAAAAAGGTTGGTGGCCACTGGTGAAGACATTAGGGATGTTAGAGTGTAACCAGCTAACCGTTTAACGGATAAGTTGACGCTTGTCGGTTAAACTTAGGCAGTTCCCAGGGATGTAGCTTCACTGTTGCAGGGAAACCACTTCCCTGGGAGCCAGGCCAGCAGGGGCTGACAGGCCTGCTCTCAGGGAGGCATCGCTGTGGGCTCAGCAATATAATGCTTATTTAAGAGCATGCAGCATGTTGCCCATGAGATTTTCAGTGGTCACATAGTTACCTATTTAATCAACTTTTAACATCCCTAGTAGACATACCCTGTCTGCTCCATTCACATTCTCACTCAGCATGGGAGCTTGATACGAACATAAGAATGGCCAGACTGGGTCAGAGCAAAGGTGCATCTAACCCAGTATCTTGTCTGCCAACAGTGGCCAACACCAGATACCCCAGAGGGAGGGAATACAAGTAATCCTCACGTGATCCCACAGATCCTCTCCCCTGTTCAGTTGGAAAACAGTACTTCTCGTGGGATAGCACTCATCAGGCTTTCTAATGCACTGCAAGAGCCCAGCATATAAATTGCTTCTAACATGTTATTAATATTTCTAAACCCAAGCATAACAAATATCTCAGGTCAGGCCTGAAAAAAGTCATTCATTTGGCTTAAAAATCATGAGGGTTTTTTTAAAAAATATTATTTTTGGACTGTTTTCTGGATTCTGAGTCATTTGGGTGAACTCATGTCATATTTTAAACTTCTCTGTAATCATGACGGATAGAAACTTACTTTTTGAAGGCAAAAACTGAGTTGTACATAATCATGAATCCAAGAGCTAGGGCTTGGAGGAAAAACAAAACTAACCAAACAAAATCCTGCTAAAGTTGGCCACACACATAGATAATCATATTGTGCTGAGAAGCTCTCAGTATCTGGAGCTCCCACTGACATCTGTGGAAGTTGATGACACTAAGGGTACGTCTAAACTACATGCCTCCGTCGACGGAGGCATGTAGATTAGCCAGATCGGCAGAGGGAAATGAAGCCGTGATTAAAATAATCGCGGCTTCATTTAAATTTAAATGGCTGCCCAGCTCTGCCGATCAGCTGTTTGTCGGCAGATCGGGGCAGTCTGGACGCGACGCACCGACAAAGAAGCCTTTCTTGATCGGCACAGGTATGCCTCGTGAAACCAGGTTTACCTGTGCCCATCAAGAAAGGCTTCTTTGTCGGCGCGTCGCGTCCAGACTGCCCCGATCTCCCGACAAACAGCTGATCGGCAGAGCGGGGCAGCCATTTAAATTTAAATGAAGCCGCGATTATTTTAATCACGGCTTCATTTCCCTCTGCCGATCTGGCTAATCTACATGCCTCCGTCGACGGAGGCATGTAGTCTAGACACACCCTAAGACTTTTGTTCATTGCTTTGGATCCGACATGCCAGCCTTGGAGTTTATGGATGGAGACTGTCGCTCTCCATATACAGCTCAGCAAGTGTGTGGATACATTTCAAAGTGCTTGCTATTCCCTGCCTACATGTGCTCTGCATGTTAGGAAATAAAACGGGTTTAAGTTGTATTTCCTAATGATTATAGTTGTACAAGTTGACAGGCATATATCACTACACGTTTTTATGAGTCCCTGCCTTTGAGTCAGCCTTATGTGTGTCACATCATTTCTTTAAAAGAACAAACTAGCTGTTGGGCTACTGTGTATGCAGGCATGTATGTGCGTGTCTGAAGAGATATATCACAAATAAATATCCTTTACTCCTTAATCTTTCATTGTGTCTGTGTAGAGTACCATTGACATGAATGCAGACACACAGATCTATCTGTGTGGATCATTTTGTAGGAGTAGGGCCCAGATCCATAAAGGTATTTAGCCTTCTAACATCCATTGAAAGCAATGGACTTTAGGGCTACGTCTAGACTGCAAGCTTCTTTTGGAATAAGCTTTTCTGGAAGGGTATGTCTACACTAGCCCCCTAGTTCGATCTAGGGAGGCTAACGAGGGTGACCGAAATTGCAAATGAAGCGCAGGATTTAAATATCCCGCGTTTCATTAGCATGTTCCCGGCCAGTCGCCATTTTAGAAATTGACTAGGCCGAAGTAACTGCCCGCGTCTACACGTGGCAGTGAAACGGGATTCCAAATTAAAGCCCTAAATTGAATTAGCTGTTATTCCTCCTGCAATGAGGTTTACCAGGAGTTGCTTCTGGGTGCTGTTGCCTAAGGCTAGCTGAGACATGTGCTTAAAGGGACCCCGCTGCTTGCTTGCCTACCTCTCCGAGGGACAGCAAAGCTTTTGCAGTGTGTGCTCTGGTTGCCCGGCTTTTGGACACCACGGCATACTCTTTGCCATGGAGCCGAAGCTGCCTGTGGGCATGCGATGGCCCCACACTGCTGCAGCTTCTGTTTGTGCAGGCTGCTTCCTGGCCCTGCACGAGCTCGACACCGAGCTCATCATTGAGACCCTCTCCCTGTGTGCGGAGCAAGGCCCTGGCAACTGCATCCCACAGTGAAGAGACGGTTTTGGAGGCTGGACACCAGTTCCGACTGGTGCGACCAGCTGGTCATGGAGTGGTGGGACAACCAGCAATGGCTCCATAACTTTCGAATGAAGAAGGCCACCTTCATGGAGCTGTGTGCCTGGCTTGCCCCTGCCCTCCATTGACGGGATACCCAGATACGACCCGCCATCCCCCTGGACAAGTGGGTCACCATCGCTGTCTGGAAGCTCGCCACCCCAGACAGTTAGTGGTCTATGGGCAAGTAGTTTGGCATGGGAAAGTCCACTGTCCGGGCCCTCCTCATGGAAGTAAGGTGTTCTCAGAATCTCTGGGGGGGGGGGGGGAAGTCTTGGAAAAGGGGACCCTAGGAAAAGTGGTGCGAGGCTGTGGGGGGTGGGCTGGGAGTGGAGGGAAAGTCCCATCCCTGGGGGGGATGTGCCATCCCGCCCTCACACAGTCCTGCAGGGGGTGGGGGACGACTCATAGGGGGTGGCTCCTGCGGTGTTTGAGGGGGAAAGGAGGAAGAGGGACTCCGGAACCTCCCAAGGGCTCAGGCACCCCCTCTCATTCTCTGTTTTCTGTATTTCTTTGTCTCCTTCTGCAGGTGGTGAAGGCCTAACTCCATCCTGCTATACAGGGTCATCTGCTTGGGAGACCTGGACCCCATCATGGCCAGATTTGCCACCCTGGGCTTCCCCACCTGCGGTGGGGCCATAGATGGAACCCATATTCCCATGCATGCACCACAGCATCGAGCCGCCCAATACGTCAACTGCAAGGGCTATTTCTGCATGGTGCTGCAGGCCCTGGTCTATCACCATGGACAGTTCATGGACATTTTTGTTGGGTGGTTGGGCAGAGCTCACGATGCACACATTTTCAGGAATTCCAGACTCTACCACTAGCTGGAGGTTGGCACATTCTTCCCCCAGCGTGACTGTCAGGTTGGGGATGTGCAGATGTAGGGATAACATATTCATATATTGAAAATGATTCCCCCAAATGAAAGTGACTCCCCATAATTTGTTCCCCACAACTTAAAGTGTTTAGATTTATTATTAATTCTTCTTCTTCTTATTATTATTATTATTATTATTTGTTAAGATTGTTAAATGTTTAGATTTATCATTATTATTGCCCCTTTAGAATATAATGTATTAGGTTATGTAATTTAGAACTGTTAAGAATGTAATCCTATGTAGCCAGAAACAGCCCCCCCTCTGTGCTCCAGGGCATGCTCAAGCTTGTGCAAGGGGCTGCTTGAAATTGACATTGCAGAAATACATTGTAACAATGCACTGTCAATCCACTAACTCTGCTATGGGATCCAAGCCCTGTAATTGACTAAGGGCATTATTACTTACTTAATGCCTGTTCTCTTTAAAACATTGCAACTTTATTCAGCACTCAGAGAATGTTTTAAGCAATACCATCCAGAAACTTTTTGTAACTACAACTCTGAGATATGTAAAGTTATTATTATACAAAAATATTGTATGGGAAACATTAATTAAGGAATGTATGTAAGAGAGAGAGTGCTTGGATGATGAGTGAATGGTTCTGAGAGGTGCCAGCCTGAGAATACAGCAACAAAGGGCTGAAAAAGGCGTCAGGTGCCAGTGCAACCAAAAGGTGTCAAGTGGAGAAAAGAAAGTACTGAAGGTCCACCCGATGAGATCACCGACAAGCACCTGGCAGCCACCCTGGAGACATCAGCATGATGCAGCAATTTCCATAGACTGGCATAGGAAAAAATTCCTATAAGAACTGGACTAAAAAACTATGGAATCAGAGTCCAAGGTTCTGCTGCCAGCCTACCAGGAGCTTCAGATGCACATCTGATCAGGACTTCGCTCCCCACTACCATCACTTGTGTACAGAATACCTGGCCATTTTTCTGTCACAAGCAACTTCCAGGCTGGTAACTATAACAAATACACAGAACCTGAATAAATGGATGAACGAATGTTTATATGTATAAGGGTTAAGTAGTTAAACAACGTTGTTTGCTTCTATCTTTTCTTTATTTTTTATTATTATCTTTACAATAAACGTGGCTTTTTGCCTTATCCCCCTCATAAGATCCTGCTTACTTTTATTTGGTATAACACAGATGCCACTGTGCATCATGGGGGATGTGGCCTACTCCTCATGCCATGGCTGATGAAGCTATACACCTGCCACCTGGACTTCAGCAGGGACCAATTTAATACCCACCTAAACAGGGCCTGTATCCACGTGGAATGTGCCGTGCACAGCTGCCATCCACCAGGCCCATCAAATGAGGGTGCACATCTGGGAAGCTCTGAGGGAGAGTTTCTTTGAAAGACCCCACCAACTCTCCCCATGACCCCCCCACTAGAGGCCTGTGCCTTGCCCCTCTCTGCCTTTCCCACAACAATCTTTCCCTTCCCCCCTTCCTTGGTATCAATACAGATACCAGTTTTGTGTTGAAAACCAAGAACTTTGTATTTTGTCCATAATAAAAGTAACTAGGGAGGAGCAGGATTCAGAACCTAGAATCATAGAATCATAGAACCATAGAGCTGGAAAAGACCTCAGGAGGTCATCAAGTCCAGCCCCCTGCTCTAGGCAGGACCAATCCCAACTAAATCAACCCGGCCAGGGCTTTGTCAAGCCGAGACTTAAACACCTCTAGGGATGGAGACTCCACTACTTTCCTAGATAACCCATTCCAGTGCTTCACTGCCCTCCTAGTGAAATAGTTTTTCCTAATATCCAACCTGGACCTCTCCCACCACAACTTGAGACCATTGCTCCTTGTTCTGCCATCTGTCACTACTGAGAACAGCCTCTCTCCAGCCTCTTTGGAACCTCCCTTCAGGAAGTTGAAGGCTGCTATCAAATCCCCCCTCACTCCTATCTTCTGCAGACTAAACAGACCCAACTCCCTCAGCCTCTCCTCATAAGTCATATGCTCCAGCCCCCTAATCATTTTGGTTGCCCTCTGCTGGACTCTCTCCAATGCGTCCACATCCTTTTTGTAGTGGGGGGCCCAGAATTGGACACAATACTCCAGATGTGGCCTCACCAAAGCCGAATAAAGGGGAATAATGACATCTCTGGATCTGCTGGCAATGCTCCTCTTATTGCAACCTAATATGCCATTAGCCTTTTTGGCTACAAGGGAACACTGTTGACTCATATCCAGCTTCTTATCCACTGTAACCCCCAGGTCCTTTTCTGCAGAACTACTACTTAACTGGTTGGTCCCCAGCTTGTAACTATGCTTTGGATTCTTCCGTCTTGTTGAACCTCATCAGATTTCTTGTGGCCCAATCCTCCAATTTGTTTAAGTCACTCTGGACCCTCTCTCTGCCCTCAAGCGTATCTACTTCTCCCCCTAGTTTAGTATCATCTGCAAACTTGCTGAGGGTGCAATCCATCCCCTCATCCAGGTCATTAATAAAGATATTGAACAAAACCGGTCCTAGAACCAAACCTTGGGGCACTCCGCTAGAAACCAACCACCATCCTGACATTGATCATTACCCGCTGGGCCTGGCCTTCTAGCCATCTTTCTATCCATCTTACCGTTCATTTATCCAATCCACATTCCCTTAACTTGCTGGCAAGAATATTGTGGGAGACTGTATCAAAAGCCTTGCTAAAGTCAAGTATATCACATCCACTGACTTTCCCACGTCCACAGAGCCAGTTACCTCATCATAGAAGCTAATCAGATTGGTCAGGCATGACTTGCCCTTTGTGAATCCATGCTGACTATTCCTAATCAGTTTCCTCTCTTCCAAGTATCTCCAAATGGATTCCTTAAGGATCCCTTCCATAATTTTTCCAGGAACCGAGGTAAGACTGACCGGCCTATAGTTCCCTGGATCGTCCTTCTTCCCTTTTTTGAAGATGGGCACTACATTTGCCTTTTTCCAATCATCCGGGATTTCTCCCGACCTCCACGACTTTTCAAAGATAATGGCCAAAGGCTCCTCAATGACATTTGCCAACTCCTTTGGTACCCTCGGATGCATTAAGTCTGGACCCATGGATTTGTGTACGTTTAGCTTTTCTAAATAGTTCCTAACCTGTTCTTTACCCACCAAGGGCTGTCCATCTTCATCCCATCTTGTGTCATTTAGCGCATTAGTCCAGGAGCCCACTTTGTCCGTGAATACAGAGGCAAAGAAAGCATTGAGTACTTCAGCTTTCCCCACATCATCTGTCACTAGGTTACCTCCTTCATCCAGTAGAGGCCGCACACCCTGTCTGATCACTTTCTTATTATTAACATGCCTGTAGAAACCTTTCTTGTTATCCTTCACATCCTTAGCCAATCGCAATTCCATTTCCGCTTTCGCCTTCCTGATAACCCCCCGGCATTCTTGAGCTATACATTTATAGCTCTCCCTGGTCATTTGTCCAAGTTTCCACTTTTTGTAAGCTTCCTTTTTGGGCTTAAGTTTACCAAGGATCTCCCCTGTAAGCCAATCCGGTCTCCTACCATGTTTGCCTCTCTTGCTACGTGTCGGGATGGTTACTTTCTGTGCCTTCAATAAGGCTTCTTTAAAATACTGCCTGCTGTCCTGGACTCCTTTCCCCTTCATGTTAGCATCCCAGGGGATTCTGCCCATCAGGTCTCTGAGGGAGTCCAGGGACAGGGACAGGGACAGGGACAGGGACAGGGACAGTTGCTGGGTGTGCCATCATTTCATATATGGTAGCACACATGTTTTGGCTCCTCTGCACCATCTGAGCCCATATTTGGGTCCCATCTAGACTGCAAGCCTCTTTCGAAAGAGCATCTAGACTACAACCGGTACTTTTGAAAAAGCAAGCCACTTTTTCAAAAGAGAGCACCGAGACAGTCTGGATGCTCTCTTTCGAAAAAGCACAGTTTGCAATACATAGTGCCTTTTTTTGAAAGAGCACTTTTGAAAAAAGGCGTTATTCCTCGTAAAACGAGGTTTTCCATAGTTAAAAAACCAGCCATGGTCTTTCGATTTACTTTCAAAAGAACATGGCAGCAGTTTAGATGCAGGGGAAGATTTTTCAAAAAAAGGCCACTTTTTTTGAAAGAACCCTGTAGTCTAGACACACCCTGTCTACATCTACATTGGCAAGATTTTGCACAAATACTTTTAACGCAAGAGTTTTTGCGTTAAAGTAGTTGTGCAAGAGAGCGTCTACACTGGCATGTACTTTTGTGCAAGAGATGTGCTTTTGCGCAAAAGCATCCGTGCCGGTGTAGACGCTCTCTTGCGCAAGAAAGCTCCAATGGCCATCATAGTTCTTGCGTAAGAACTCGCGGCCAGTATAGACAGGCGGCAAGTTTTTGCGCAAAATCTTGCAAATGTAGACACAGCCCCTGAGCATCCTCCTGGTCCTTCTGGGCCAGGATCCGTTGCATGCCTTGGAGGATGACCATGTGCTGTCTCATCAGGTCCCCCTGGACCCTCCTGCACTTGTGGCTCCCCCAGGGTCAGGCGGCTGCCTCAGCTGGAGGAGATCGCCCATTAGTGACGCTAGTCCGGCTGTGGAGAATAAAGAGGAAGAGGCGGTCAGTCATCCATGCAGACACTGTCCCTGAGTCCGTGCCCTCCTCTGTGAGCTGTGAACAAGAGTCCTCAGGCTAGAGGGCAGGAATGTTCCTGGAGCAAGGCTATGTGTGGCCTGGACATCGGCCCTGCCTCACAGAGGCCCTGAGGTGCCCAGGGGACCATGCTTCTTGCTCCCCCCCATCCTCATCCCACAGACAGGCAGGGCAAGGGAAGTGGTCGGCCACAGTGGGATGCCATGGGCAGGAGAGGGGCCTGGAGCAGTCTGCTCTTCCATGGGGGCTGCACGCACACCTGCCAGCGCTGTCCGTGGAAGTGGGTGGTGCCTCAAGTGTGCAGGCATTCCCGTGCGTCGTGTGCGGCACTCCTAAGTCTGTGTGCAGCCATGTGTGTGCACTTGTCCCCAGCCTGCTTCCAGCAGTGGTTAGTGGTGGGAGGGCATCTCCCCATCTCCCCCAGGGGTCAGATGTGTGTGTGGCCTCCCCAGAGCCCGTGAACAGGACCCTGGGGACAGGGCCGGATGGAGGCATGGGTGAGCCGGGCAGCTGCCCAAGGCGCCAACCGATGAGGGGCGCCTGATGGCAGCTGTAAGGGGTTTCCCTTACAGCTGCCATTAAGAGCCAGGTGCCCGGATCCCGCAGCGCCGGCCCCGCGGCGCTGGCCAACAGCACCCTTCCACCCATGGCTGCGGGGCCCTGCACGGCCCGGCGTGCGTGCCAGCAGCGCTGGCTGGGCCAGGCTGGGCAGCGCATGTGCTGTGCACCCTGGGGGCAGGCCCCGGGCTGCGCGCCAATGGCCGTGACCAGCTCGCGCATGCGCCGAGCGCCCTGGGGGTCGGGCCCACACATGCACCCTGCCCCTGGGGGTGGCGCCGCATGCCTGGGCCCAGGGTGCCAAAGGGCTCGGGCCGGCCCTGCCTGGAGGTGCTTTGGGGCTGCCTCCTGAGCCTGCATGTTGCAGACTGGCGCTGCATGTAGTTCCACGTGCACGGAGTGTAGCACAATATCCAGGCCAAGATGACCAAGCGACGATTGCATCCCATCCCCTCTGCGCCCGCCTTCCCTGCCCTGTGTGTGTGAAAAACAGAGCACTCACCTGATGATTCCTCCCCGTGCTCAGAGAATGCGTGTAAGACATCCAGGCCCTGGGGTACGGGCTTGAGGGTGAGGGTGACTGTGCTGGCCGTCTCCTCCTCCTCCTCCAGCTCGTCGTCGGATTCCTCCTCCTCCTGGCCTGGGAGCCCTGGGTTGGCAAAGATGAGCGTCTCCAGCCCCAAGCCCACCACCATGGGGTGAGGAAGGGGCTGAACCACCCCCCAGGATGTGGTGGAGCTCAGCGTAGTAGGGCTAGGAGTGGGGTCCTGCCCCAGAGAGAGAGCTGTGCTCCCTTGCCCTCGCATAGCCCTGGCAGAGCTCCTTCACTTTGCTCCATACTTGTATGAGGTTCTGGAAGTGGTGGCCTCTTGTGGCCCGAGCCTCGGCCATCCGACCGTATATGTCGGCGTTGTGCCACTGGGAGCCGAGATCCTGCAGGGTCTCCTGCTCACCCCACACCTACAGGAAGGCCAGGATCTTTGCCCCGGACCACAATGGCACAAACCTCTTCGGGCCTCTGGCTGAGTCCTGGGAGCCCTGGTCATGCCCCTGTGAGGGCCAGAGAGGTCTCAGGAGGCTTGTGGCTGGGCCATGGGTCCCAATTAGTGTGGCAGTCACAGCCACGCAGTGAGGTGCAGCTCTCTGGGCCAGCCCCCTGCCACAAGTGTCGTCCCAGGTGCCTGCAGCTTTAAGAGCTGGCCGGAGACAGGGACTATAGAGTTCTGATTAGTTTGGACGGAGTGGCCACCAGGGCACCTGTGCTATTTCCTGGAGGCCTCTTCTTTCAAAAGAACTCCCTCTTCTGCTCTTTCAGACAAAGACGTCTTCCTCGTGAAAGAACCCGTCCGTTCTTTCAACTTTTTGTCAGAAGAATGCAATAGCAGTATGGATGCAAGTCTCTTTTTCTGGACTAACGGCAGTTATTCTGGAAAAACACTGCAGTGTAGACATACCCTAAGAGCCTAAATGCCTCTGAGGTTCTGGGCATAAGGCCCTTAGACTTGGTGTCTGCCCTTTAGGTCTGAATAGGGTTTCCTGCCCCGCAGGTATACTAAGAAAGACTCCCTCAGGGTATGTCTACACTACAATGTTAGTTCGAACTAACATTCATAGCCGCTACACTAGCGCTCCGCTAGTTCGAATTTGAATCGAACTGGCGGAGCGCTTAGTTCGAACTAGGAAAACCTCATTTTACGAGGATTAAGCCTAGTTCGAACTTACTAGTTCGACTTAAGGGGTGTGTAGCCCCTTAATTCGAACTAGTGGGAGGCTAGCCCTCCCCAGCTTTCCCTGGTGGCCACTCTGGCCAACACCAGGGAAACTCTATGCCCCCCTCCCGGCCCCGGACCCTTTAAAGGGGCACAGGCTGGCTACGGTGCCCGTGCCAGGTGCAAGCCTGCCAGCACCCAGCCGGAAGACCCTGCACCTGGCATGGCACAGAGCCACCCACCCGATGTCCCCCAGCCCACCCCCTCTTCCCGGGACCAGGCTGGCGGCTCCCGGGAGCTTGCCCGGGACCGCAAGAGGCGGGCACCTTCCTGGGCTAGTGCGGACATCGTGGATCTCGTCCACGATCTCCCCACTAGGCACAGGAAAGTGGCCAGCTAGGGCAGGAGAGCTGCCAGCCTGGCCACTCAGGAGCAGGTGTGCATGATAATCAAGGGGGTCCACTGAGACCCCCGACCCTGAGCTCTGAGCTTACAATGGCCATCCTGGGTCAGACCAAAGGTCCATCTAGCCCAGTAGCCTGTCTGCCGACAGCGGCCAACCCTAGGGACCCTGGAGGGGATGGACCGAAGACAGTGACCAAGCCATTTGTCTCGTGCCATCCCTCTCCAGCCTTCCACAAACTTGGGGCAGGGACACCACTCCTACCCCCTGGCTAAGACTACTCCATGGACCCAACCTCCATGACTTGCCCTCACTTCCCTTTAAACTCTGTTCTAGTTGTAGCCGTCACAGCCTCCTGCAGCAAGGAGTTCCACAGGTTAACTCTACTTTGTCGAGAACAACAACTTTCTCTTACTAGTTTGAAGCCTGCTACCCAGTCCTTTCCTTTGGTGTCCTCTAGTCCTTCTTTAGGGGAACTCAGGAAGAACTTTTCTGAATGCATCCTCTTCACCCAACCCCTGCTTTTAGAGACCTCTATCCTGTCCCCGCTCCATCTGCTCTTTTCTAAGCTGAACAGTCCCAGTCTCTGTAGCCTTTCTTCATCTGGGACCTGTTCCCAACCCCTGATCATGTTAGTTGCCCTCCCCTCTCCCAGCCTTTCTCTTCCCCTCTCCCACCTCCTTTTCCCAGTCTCCCCCAGTTTTGTTCAATAAAGACGGAGTCCATGTTGGAAGAAACGTTATCTTTATTTTGTACATCAGGAAGGGGGGCTAGGGAGGGGTAAGTGGAAGGAGGTGAGGGAGGAATGGGGTACGAGCCCCCGATGGGGAGGACTGGGCTGGCTCTGCGGACTTCTGGGGGTGGAAGCTCTCCTGCAGCCCCCCAATTGCTCCCTCTCCCCAGATGGCAGCCTGCGGCAAGTGCAGCCAGTCTGATGGCCGAGTGGTGTGATGTGCCCAGTGTGGGCACTCCGGGCACTCCAAGCCAGGACTGGTTTTCAAGCAGGGCACCCCTGAGAACTGTCTGTCCGGGGTGGGGGTCGGGTCCCTTTAAGCGCAGCCATCGGCTAGCCTGAGACAGCAGCTCCACGCTCTAAGTCCTCCTCTGATGCCCTGCCGGCACTGCTTCCGGCCATCCTGAAGCCCTGTTCAGGGTCCACTCAATATGGACATGCTAGTTCGAATTAGCAAAACGCTAATTCGAACTAGTTTTTAGTTCTAGATGCGTTAGTTCGAATTACCTTAGTTCGAATTAACTAATTCGAACTAAGTTAGTTCGAATTAGCGCTGTAGTGTAGATGGACCCTCACTCCCTCACTCCCACCTAATTCTCCACTTGAGTCATTTTCTCCTGTTTTTTGTCTTGTTGCTGAAACTTTCAATTTTCTCTTTTTTTTAAAAAAAATATTGTTCTGAGTTTCCCCTGCCACTCTTTTGTGCTACTGTTCTGTCAGCTGACGTGGCTACCATTGCATTGAGTCAGCTTAGGGTTATCATCGTTCCTGAGCAGAGGGATGGGACACCATCGCTGTGAATGGCGTCCAGTCCATCCAGTTGGGAACAATGGTAAGCGTAATTGTCAGCTCTTCCTAGTCTTGCCTGTTTACAAGAGATGCTTCATTAAATGATGCAACACAGGGGGCAGTTTGTATTGGCCCATGCGAGCTGTCCAGGCCCCACAGTGGATGTCTCAACCATCTGATGGATGGGACCCATGGTGCCCATGGAATTATCTGGGAAAATCTAGCACAGGGCGGTCAGAGGGGGTCATGCCCCCAAGCACACACCACAGTGGTGGGAACTGGAACAACCAACAGCCTACTGTGCTCCACCATCTCCCAGCTGGGTTGCTCTACTTCACTATGGTGGTGGCCGGGAAGCAGAGTGTCCTGGCCCTAGTCTCAGTACCCAGTGGGGTGAAGCAGGAGTGGGATTTGGGGGAAGGGATAGAGAGGGCTTGGGGCTCTCAAGTTTTCCAATAAGGGCTGCTGCTAATGCAGCAGCAGCCAGAGCCCAAGACCCTATAAATTGCTGCTGGAGCACCACACACTTTGGGTAGCTCGGAGGCAGGGAGCGCCACACCCCTTATGTGCATATTGGACTGCTCTCTGTAACAGAGCAGCATTCACCTCTCTTGAGTACCCCTTCTGGCTAAGCACATGTGCCTGCACTCTCTTGTCTGACTTCGGTGACACAGTCTCTGGCCGAGTCTCACTCATTGTGTGTGCTCATCAAAACCCCTTCCAGGGTACACATCTAATCGGCGCCTATCTTGGGTAGCTCTCTTATGTCCTTTCAAGTTTGTTCCCCACTCAAAGAGAGTGGTGTCCCCAGAGCTACCCCACCAAAATACAGCATTTTTGCCCTTACCTCAGGGCTTTATTTCAAAGTCCCATCACAGTCCAGCACTCGCCAATAGCTCTTCACAAGGAGCTGTCTGCAGTGCTGCCACTCTCTCAGGCAGCCTGTCTCCTGGTTCTGCATACCTTGTGGCCTCCAGAGACACTGACTGATACTGGTCTTTCAGCTGCTTTTATAGGACTTTCCTGGCCCTGATTGGTTGCTTCTCCCACAGCCACTCCAGTCTGCCTGGAGGACTTTTCTATTGTCTCTCTAGGCAGGGTATGGTCGGACCATAGGGCCTCCGGGAGGGGATCCCAAGGTCAGGTCAATTGCATCACGTTCCCTTTGTCTGTAAAAATGTTTATGGATGAAGGGACCTCGAGAGGTCATCGAATCCAGGTCCCTACCCTCATGGAAAGACCAAATACTGTCTAGACCATCCCTGATAGACATTCATTTAACCTACTCTTATATATCTCCAGAGATGGGGATTCCACAACCTCCCTGGGCAATTTCTTCCAGGCTGTGTCTAGACTGCATCCTTTTTCCGTAAAAGGGATGCAAATTAGACACATCGCAATTGCAAATGAAGCGGAGATTTAAATCCCCCCTGCTTCATTTGCATAAACATGGCTGCCGCTTTTTTCTGGCTCGGAGCTTTGCCGGAAAAAGCGCCAGTCTAGACGGGGATCTTTCGGAAAATAAAGCCTTTTCCGAAAGATCCCTTATTCCTTTTTTTAAGAGGTATAACGGATCTTTTGGAAAAGGCTTTATTTTCCGAAAGATCCGCATCTAGACTGGCACTTTTTTCCGGCAAAGCTCCGAGCCGGAAAAAAGCGGCAGCCATGTTTATGCAAATGAAGTGGGGGGGATTTAAATCCCCACTTCATTTGCAATTGTGATGTGTCTAATTTGCATCCCTTTTACGGAAAAAGGATGCATTCTAGACACAGCCCTAGTGTTTGACTACCCTGATAGTTAGGAACTTTTTCCTAATGTCCAACCTAAATCTCCCTTGCTGCAGTTTAAGCCCATTGCTTAATCATTCTTGTTGCTCTTCTCTGGACCCTCTCCAGTTTCTCCACATCTTTCTTGAAATATGGTGCCCAGAACTGGACACAATACTCCAACTGAGGCCTAACCAGCGCAGAGTAGAGCGGAAGAATGACTTCTCATGTCTTGCTGACAACAAGCAGTATAAGAACCTCTATAGAGTAGTGAAGGAAAAAAGAGCCTCTTCCCAGGATTATCCCTGTCCCTGTCCCTGTCCCTGTCCCTGTCCCTGTCCCTGTCCCTACAGATAGAATCATAGAATCATGCGGAGTATAATTTGATGTATTTCTACAACAGGGAATATAAAGAACAAAAGTTATGCAAACCCACACCACTAGGTGGAGGCAGATATTTTGAGGAGTTTGTGAGAAAACTTTCAAAAAAGAGAAGTAAGATTGGAATTCTGCTTTAAGTCATTTGGCTCACATCTCAGTAGAGTGATCTGTACAGTGCTGGATCTTTAATTTTTTTCCATGAAAGAACCTGGTTAAAATCTTTTAAATAAATCATGTTATTTCCACTCTCCTATTTGTCTGTGCTCTAATAGGGATAGAAAAAAATATAATTATTTGCTAATAATGGCTTATATTTGAATCAGGAGAGAGTTAGTAAAATTATTTAAAAAAGAAAATCTCTCTAGAAATGCATATTGTTGTTGCATCAAATTCTGCCATCCTTGCTCAGATCCTCCCAGGTATTGAGGTTCCTGGCTCCCATTGGTTTCAATGGAAATTAGTCTAAATACCTTTGAGGATCTGGGCCTCATACCCTACTCTGACAAAACTTAGGTTGAATTAGAGTCAGTCAAACACTGAGCGGGATTAAGGTGTGCATCTTACTGCACATTGTACAAAAGCTTCTTGCTATCAGTCTATTTTTTGCAGTACAGCTGCTCCCCGAGTTGCGAATGGTCGAGTTACGACCGTTCGCACTTACGACCAAAGCTCCCATGGAGCAGTCGTAAAGGCGGTCCCTGAGTTACGAATGTGACCCACGCTTACAAACAGCGCGGTCACGTGTAACTCAATGGGGTCCAAGTTACAAACTGATCGAGTTACAGGCAAGTGTTTGGTCTGTAACTCGGAGAGAGGCTGTAATGTTTTTTCTGTATTCACCAGTTTTGTTTTCTTGCCTCCTTGGACATGTTGGACTTTGTACATAATGGTGAATAAATGGTATATTTATCATCCTCTCTGATTGTAATGTGTTTTGAGTGATGGCAAATTGTCAAGCCATATTCAGTACAGGCTGATCAATTGATACTCATTAGTGAGATAAGCCTGTGAATTGTAAGCCCAGGACTTGCTAAGGGCAGGATCCCACTACTAATTGCTGCAGGACAGTGTGCGTTGCTGCAGAACTCTTAGTTGTGTATGTGCACATGACTTGTTTTTGTAAAAATCTGGCCCTGGGGCAAATAAACTAACATTCAACCAACGATTCAGCTTTTTATCTTGTAAAATACAACCAACTGATAAGTAAAATACAACCAATTAATAAGGAAAGTTTCCTTTTGAGGATATACTATTGCACCAAGATCTGAATTAAGGTTATATGCTAACTTATGAGCTCCCTGACGTCTGCACGGTGTTTGTGATGACTTTGCCACACACATTGGTGTCCTTAATCTGTTCTGTGGTCCTGGGGTTCTTTGTCACATGCACAAACATTATTCCTATTGCTGATCCACCCATAGTGGACTGATATTGGATGCCTTGCCCTCATGTGAACAGATACAACGAACAAGCATTGTTACAGTTACCTGTACATGATGCGATGTTTTTGAAAGGCCTGAACTTATGGAGCAGGCGTAGACAGTGAGGGATGCGTAAAACTAGCAGAGACAGGAAGTCTCTCTGTGCTGACCATGCCCTTAGCTTCTTGAGGAAGTGGCCTCCTGTGCATGTATTAAATATGGAGTACTCTTGAACTGTACTGCTGTACACTTTCTATCTAGCGCAGTTGTATAAGACCCCAGTTTGCACAATGGTATGGAACTGGGGCTTAGCCACGACAGACCCTGAATCAGGGAGAAAGTTTCCTAAATATGTAGTATTATTACACTAGTTTCATGTTGGTACCTGGTCAAAGTAGGCTTATCTTCTTGCTTAATTATCTTCTCTGTTGTGCTGTGAATAAATATTACTTAATGACAGTTAAGGACCATCTTATTCTGAGTTTGTACAGGTCCTAAGGCAATGAGATTCTGGCCTATGACTGGGACTATGAGGCAGTACCGCAATGCAAATAATCACATGCTGATCTACAGAAATATTTTTCTGCCTTGGACATCCCCACTAACGTGAGAGATCCAGATGGATCAGTTACTGAAAATGGAAGCATGTGAACTTGACAGCTTCAGTTTGAGTCTCCTTGTTTCCTGCACTGAGTGTTTTTTCTGCTCTTTACACTAAATGGTAAGCATGTCCACACAATAGTGTGATGAAGATGGATGGATGGGAGGTTTTGACTT
Source organism: Pelodiscus sinensis (assembly GCF_049634645.1). NCBI lineage: Eukaryota > Metazoa > Chordata > Testudines > Trionychidae > Pelodiscus > Pelodiscus sinensis. The sequence continues at coordinate 179,575 of NW_027465914.1, forward strand.
CCTCAGTCATGGCATACTGTTGCAGGAAGGAGGTTTGCTGGGAAGAGATGGGGTGGATCTGACCACAAAAGGGAAGGACATCTTAATGCAGTGACTCACCAATCTTATTAGAAGGGCTTTAAACTAAGTTGAGTAGGGGCAGGTGACAAAAGGCAACTAGGTTCAAAAGGTATCTTTAATAGAGGACTAGTTCTTTGGGGAGAATCAGATATGGAAAATTAGAGTAGAATTACAGGAGCAACAAGAGGGAAATCCCTGGGGGGAATTTGATCAATACCTTAGATCAGTGTTTCTCAAAGTGGTCCGTGAAACCACTTTGAGAAAGTTGCTAACCGGCCGCGCCGGTGTGTTTATTTACCAGCACTGAGGCCACGGAGCCTTGCAGGTCCCTTTGGCTCTGGTTAGCCAGTCATAGCAAAAGGAGCTGTGGCTGCTGCTTCCCATGGCTCCCTTTGGCTGCAAACAGCAAATCGGATCCAATGGGAGCCACGAGGCTTTGTGGCTGCGGCACCAGTAAATAAACACACCAGTAGCCAGTTAGCAGTTTTCTCAAAGTGGTTTCATGGACCATTTTGAGTATCACTGCTTTAGACGTCTGCTCACAAATTCAAGGAATAACAGGCCTAAGCAGTCAGAATTGGGAGTACTAATAGACAAGTCATAACTGAGCTTAAGTGGCATCTCAGATACTTGATGGGATAAATCTCATAAGTGCAGTATTGGCATAGAGGGGTACATCTTGTTCAGGAAGAGCATGTAGGAATAAAAGGGCGGTGGTGGTGTATTGTACACTTGTTCTGAGTTCCAGAAAGAGGCAAGAGGCAGACCAGTTGAAAGTCTCTGGGTAAAGACGAAGTGGGGAAAACACATCCAAACCAGGAGGAGGAGGGAGATGAGGCATTTCTAGAAGAAATAAAACAAATATCCAGAACACAGGCCCTTATAGTAATGAGGGATTTTACCTACCTAGACATCAGTGGGAAAAGTAATATGGGAAAACACAAACTATCCAATAAGTTCTTGGAATGTCATGGGGACAATGCTTTGTTTCAGAAACTGAAGGAAGGAACCCAGGGCACAGGCATTTAAGAATTGATTCTGACCAACAGGGAGGAGATGGTTGTGAACCTGTAGGTAGAGGCCTATTTGGGTGAAAGTGATTATGAATAAGGCTGTGAATCATTCATGGAGGTCACAGAAATCATGAAACAAAAACCAGGACTATGTAGCACTTTAAAGACTAACAAGATGGTCTATTAGGTGATGAGCTTCCGTGGGCCAGACCCACTTCCTCAGATCAAAGAGTGGAAGAAAATTGACACAACCATATCAATCAAAAAAATGAACACATATGAAAAGGACAAATCAAATTTCATGTGTTCATTTTTTTGATTGTATCCTTTGGTATATATGGTTGTGCCAATTTTCTTCCACTCTTTGATCTGAGGAAGTGGGTCTGGCCCACGAAAGCTCATCACCTAATAAACCATCTTGTTAGTCTTTAAAGTTCTACATAGTCCTGGTTTTTGTTTCAGCTACACGAGACTAACACGGCTACATTTCTATCACAGAAATCATGGATTTTGGGACTTTCTGGGACCTTTGTGATTTCCACAGTAGTTGGCGTGGTACATCTCAGGGCATCCCTGGGGCCAGATGATGTACTGGAGCATTGGTTGGAGAGCAGTCAGGGTACCCTGGGCAGTTCCCCCACCTGGAGTGGAAGTAGTAGTGGCACCCCAGCCTGCTCTCAGAGCAGTGGAGTCTGCTGGAGCGCTGCCTTTCCCCAGCACCTAAAATTTATTTAGGGCCATTTTTAGTAAAAGTCATGGACAGATGACAGGTCATCTTAACCATAGTTCTCTCCAGCACAGTGACAGAGTCCCTGTGTGCCTACCTGGTCATCAACAGTTTATGGAATTTGCTTTGGTCACAAGGATGTCACAATAGTGCTTGTGTAATTTCAACTGGAAGTTCTGGTTGACAGACTGAGAGGCCATCTATCTCTCAGTACTGGAGCTAGTTGGAGAAAGGATTGAGAGAAGGTGTTGAGGAAAGACTAAACCATGAATACATTTGTGAGTGAACAGGAGGTAATTGATAGAGGTAAGGGTCACTATTGTATTTTTTATATCCAACCTGTATCCACACATACACATTCAAGAGCATGGGTGCATAGAAACGTATAATATTCTCCATTTATATGACCAGATCATTAGCTGCTGTAAATCCAGTGAGCCTCTACTGACTTCCCTTTTAATTGACTTGAGTTGAAGGACTGGCCTACAGCCTCTGAACCTGGAAACTTTCCTGACAACCTGTGTCACTATTGGATGTTATGGGGAAGATCTTCTTTCCTTTCTCCAGTTGTTTTATGTTTAATATGGGTCCTTATTTTATGGCTTCTGCATCCTTGGAGCCAAAATCTAGTGGTGCAAAGCATCAGAGATGGGAGAAATTAGAAAACACAGAAGGACTTCTCTTCTAGCTGACTGTGTCTAGACTACAAAGTTCTATCACTTTTCTTCTGAAAGAGGCTTTTCTGACAGTTGGCCCGTCTACACTGGGCCAAATGTCAGAAAAAAGCCTCTTTCAGAACATCCCTTCTTCCTCGTAGAACGAGGTTTACAGAGATGCTGAAAAAACATGTCTGCTTTTCCAATATTTTTTTGGAAAAGCAGACGCATTCCTTGGACGTGGCAGAGCTTTTCTGGGATATCTCTGGTATCCTGGAAAAACTCTGCAGTCTAGATGTACCTGCTGTCTACTTAAGATATTAAGTGGATAGCTAGCATATTAAATGGAGGATAACCAAGCGTTTCTTAGCAACACTAGTGCTCTTAATCCTACACCATTACTATGGCAACTGTATGGGCAATGTAAGTTACAGTTCTGATTCCATCTGCATCTGGGTGTTGGAATCGAAGGGTAAGGATGGGTAATCGCCTAATCTTGAGCAATCTTTCATGGGAAGGGTAAATTCTGATCAATTCCTCCTCCATGCCTTGGAATGCTGTTACAATGGAGACAGATAAATATGGCATTTCAGATTTCTTGTTAAATATTAAGTCTCCAGGAGAATTTCTGCTGAGACACACATGGGAGATAAAATCCTGATTTTATTAATACATCAACTATTTCACAGTTTCAGAGAGTTTAAGGCTGGTAGGTCATTAGATCATGTACTTTAATCTTCTGTATGTCACAAACCATTACGTTTCACCTAGCAACCCTATGCTGAAACCAAAACTTGTCTTGGACTAAAAATTGTCACTCTTGAAGGGTATGTCAACACAGCAGTGTTAATTTGGAATAACTGATGTTATTGCAAAATAACATAGTCCGCATCTACACAGCAAGCCATTATTTCAACATAATGTCAAATAATGTCAAGCTGGAGGACTTCTTTCTCCAACTCCTATAACCCGCATTTTATGGGGAGTAAGGGAAGTAGGAGGAAGAGTGCTCTTTCCCCGACTTCCTGCTGTGTAGACAGCGCCAAAAGCCGAAATAAACTATTTCAACTTAAGCTGCACAATTGATAGCTCAAGTTGTGTAGCTTATTTCTGCTTTAGCCCTGCTGTGTAGATGTGCCCAAGGCCTAGGAGACTAAGATGCTGTGTGCTGCAGACAGAGGATAGGAGAAACTGAAATGCTACCAATGCCTGAGGCCTTTGCAATGGTAGAGAAATGATTAGGTCAGAAAAGCCCTGATGATCCTGGTGGTTGATCAGTGCCCCATACTCCCGAAGAAGACAAATTCCCAACCTCCCAAACAATAATCCCTGCTAGTCTGACCCAGGGAAAATTCCTCCCCACCCTCAGATCTGGAGATCAATTGCATTCTGACCAATGTTCTCTCCAATTCTACGTGTAGAATACATTTTATGTGCATTGAGGCATGTACGGATGTGTACAACCATTAGAAACACATGTCTGCCACCCAAGTGCTCAGTTTACAGGTAACACTGATCCTGACTATGTGAGCAAGACTTACCAAGACTTAATCTCTGAGGCTTCACATAAAGGTATGGGGCAATCACCCTACCCATGGAAAACACCTAGCTAGATAATTTCATGGAGGTTAGGTCCATAAAAGGCTATTAGCCAGGGGATAAAATGGTGTCCTTGGCCTGTGTTTGTCAGAGGCTGGAGAGGGATGGCAGGAGATAAATCGCTTGATCATTGTCTTCTGTCCACCCTCTCTGGGGCACCTGGTGCTGGCCACTGTCGGCAGACAGGATACTGGGCTAGATGGACCTTTGGTCTGACCCAGTACGGCCGTTCTTATGTTCTTATGTTGTGCATTGGGGGAAAATCTTTTAGGGTCTCTAGAGGCAACTGGACAAATACCTAGTCCATGTGTCTTCACTGCAAGTATTTAAATTACTATAAAATAAAACTGAAGCCTTTTTTCAAAACAGAGTGCATAAAGTTTGACTTCTAAATTCATACAGTGGGGTCTTTAAAAAGTGGCTTGATTTTCAAGAGATACTGAACCCGTAGAAGTTCTTTGCACTATCCATAGGTAATTCTGGGTGCTCAGCACTTTTGGAAATGACACCCTGACTAAGCAAAACACTTCAGCATGCACGTGTTTAACTTTAGATTTATTTGTTGGCATAGAGTTAGGCATGTGATTAAGTTGCTGAATCAGGATGTAGGCGTGTTAATATGGATTTAGGAGTTTTAGTTTAGGCACCCAGTTTTAAAAATCTTGGCTATAAATTATTCTGTGTGCTAGCAAAATGCCTAAATTAATAGTAAAGGTGGAAAAGATGATTTTATGTGGGGATCTTATTTAAAATGAGCAGCTTTTCCTTATTATAATCCGTCCCCCCACAATAGTTCTGCAAACAGACATGGTCACCATGAGGGAAGAAAAGGATTTGCATGATTCCCAGGTCCACTTATCACCATGTCTGGTCTCCTACAGAGTCTTTACTAGATAGTGAATTAAAGACACAAGCACCGAATCCCAGTATCAATGATAACCAGCAGAATCCTTTCCTTTAATTTCAGTTGTTTACAGCGAGGTTGTTTTACTCCTGGACCATATGGACGATCAAGATAAGGCCACTATTGCCCTTCAGATTGTCAAGATTGCTGAGACCAAACTGGCTGTCGTTGTGACTGTTCTGCTAGAAAAACTTCAGCAGGATGAGGTAGGGCAGTTTCATCAAATCACATCTGTTTTCCATGTTTCCACTCCAAATTCTGTTTGACTTCATGGAAGTAATTCAATACAGAACTTGGCTCAGCCCACCTTCAGTGTAATCAGTATTTACCCTTCTGTCTTCATGCAAAACTCATCATGCAAAATTCTGTTACAGGTCAGGATGATATAATAAAGACACACTCAGAGGAGCACTGTCCTTTTGTACACACTGGAGTACATGGGCTGTATATTATAAAAGTGCGCTGTAGGGGTATCTATAATCTCTTATAGCAGTATTTTGTCCTCCTTTAGCATCTTCATCCAAAAACCTCAAAGCACTTACCTACTTACTCATGAATTAGGTTTTACAGCACCTTTGGGAGAGTAATAAACATCCCCATTTACTGATGGGCTGTGTCATGGGGAATTAATTAACTTGCTCAACACCACATAGTGAGTTAGTAGAAGAATGGTGAATAAAACCCATGTGAACTGACTCTCTGCTCTAAACCCAAGACAACACTTCTTAATTATAATGACATATGATTGGGATATAGCTTTGAAGGGTTCTTAAATAATCCAAACCCCTTTTTCCTTTATTAATACTCGCATCCAGCAAAGTCCATTTCTCTATTAAGGGTCAACACAGAAGGCATTTTAGTTTCAAGTACCAGGAAGCCAAGACAAGCAGTTCATTTCTGGCTCGCTTGAATAGTGTGGGGCTCATGTATTCATAAGTTATCAATTATGATTTTCAATTGAAAATCCTCCTTACATTTAAAAATGAATGGAAAGAGTCAGAGCCTCTCCCCACTAGAGCAGTGATAGCAGTTTGCAGCAGCATCCTTTAAAAGCACAACCACTGGAATGTGTAGCCAACCATTGGCTTTGAACATTCCAAAGTGCTTTATGACCTTAGCAGGCAGTTCACACCTTCAGCTGCCTGAATTCAGAGTTATAGACTCACAGGAGACAGATGTGAAAGGCTTGTTGGATCATCCGATTTCCCAGCAGTGCCTTTTTCATTTTTTGGGGCCAAACCAATTTTTTAAAAGCTCCTAGTGACTGGGTTTCCACCACTTTCCAATGAAGACTATGTAATAACTTGATAGATGTCTTATAGCTGGGGCATTTTTTCTGATGTTATAGTCTAAATTTTATGTCTCTGATACTTCCCCCTGCTGTGCAATGTACACGCTGCAGGGTAAGAAATCCTGACTCCTAAGCATCCTCACTCCACAGTGCATGCTATGCAGCAAGGAGGTGGTGGCTGGCTGGAGTAGGCAGTCATGGTTGTGCTGACTCTGTGGAGGAGAGCTGACCTGATCTGAGCCCATGGGAGTCCAGTTGTTTTCCCAGTGTGATGTGATTCGATTTATTTTAGATCCAAGAGAAACCGGGACACTCCAGGGATACTTAACCACTTTCTTATTTATTGCAAGCTTTAAGCAGTTATTACAGTTGTTTAAGTTTTACAAGCCTTAAAAACAATTACTACACAATTGAAACATTAAATGCCATACATTCTAAAGCAATAATATAGTGCAAAGCAATGCAAAAGCAATTAATAAAAGAGCTACTATAATACAATAATAAAGACTAGTTCACTTACACTTCACCCGTATGCTACCTACAGTAGCAGGCAGGAGGTCAGGGTTCCTTTTCTTCCCATCCATTGGAACACCATGCACTGGCTCACCGGTGTGAAGGGCCTATTTACTTCTAGTTACATCGAGCAGTATCTGTGGGTCAATCCTGCTCATTCCCTCCCACTGATTGTTCTTACTAAGCCCATTTTATAGCAAAGCGAGACTTGGTTGTTCTAATAATATTTACCAATTGATTTCCTATTGTGCAGGATATGTAACATGCCCAATACCCTATCTGGAGTACATTTTGTCACTTAGGATGTTGCTGCTATGTGCATAGTTGACAGTTGTATGGCTGCATCTGTAATTTGTGGTTATCAGAAACAGAAGTACCTGTACAAGATTGCTTGCCATGTGTTCTTGACATGGTCTCAGGTACCACGCTTCATCTGCATTGTTATGCAAAACATTCCTTCCTCTCACAGCTTCTCCCATGACCTTGCCTGCATGTTTATGTGCACCAGACTTGAGACAGGCCTGGGTTTTGCTTGTTAGAGATCCGCACGTGTTAAAGGGAGACGTGGCCATGTATTGTCAAGGCAGGCTCCCCTACACCCACCCAACCTCACCCTGATGCATGAGGTCAGATCCCATAGAGGTTGCAGGTCTCTATTTAAAAGTCAGTTCTGCTGGCCTCCCTGCACTTTTTAAAATTTTCTCCTGAATTACTTCCAAGCTGTTGATCTTTTCTGGGGAATGTGGTGCCAAAAAAGTGAAATAAGCCAGAAGCAGTCACACCTCAGATGAACAATGAGAAACTGTTGTCTTCCTGCTTTATGACAAGATTCCTGTATGTAACAAACCCAACCCAGATGGCTGACTTTTTTTTTCACTGTCACTCCAGGTCACTGGTTGTTTCCCACTTTTCTCCTTCTCATTATGTCAGTTATATTGACCCCCTCTCTAGGTGCGCTAGTTTGCAGTTCTCTGAAATCAGTCTTGTTCTGCTCAGGTTTCTAATTTCTCTGTGCCCCTCTTTATTATTTCTCTGTCACAACTCATACCTACAACTCCTCCATATTTAGTATCATCTGTGAATTTCAACTTTGATGGACCCCATAAAAGAGACCTTCAAGTGTGCTACTGTCAATGTAGAGGTAACTCCTGAGCTAATTTTCCCTAAAAGCTGCAGAAGATTTACTGCAGGAGTTGGGTATTTTATAATTGTATTCACAAATTCTGCCTGGAGTGGATAAAAAAGGGCAAGATGCTAATAATAATAACAACAACAATAACAATAATAATAATAACAATAATAATAATAAACGAAATTAGATAAGGGGGCAGTGCAGGGCCCTTATTCTGATTAAAAAATTTGTAAATTGCTCATCTTCTTCTGAAGTGCTGCTAGCTGGGGTGATTGTGGAGGGCATAGCAAGTTTTACACAAATGAAGACAAGGGGTTACTTGAGTGAGTATGCAGGCTGTGGAATCAGTGTGGTCTAGTGGAGAGGACTCCAGATAGTGAATCAGAAGACCTGAATTATTTTCCTGGCTATTGATCTGCTCTTTTAGCCTGGGCTAGTTGTTTCGTGTTTAGATTGTAAACTCTTTTGGGCAGAAGCTTATTAGCATAAGTGTTACTATATTGCGTTACTATATTAGCTTATAGCATTACTATATTGTCATGAAGGAAACATTTTCCCCAATTGTTCTTTTATGTTTTGTCCCCAGAAAAACAGAGTAGACATTTACTGTATCCTGGAGAAAGTATTACAGCAGGATGCCCAGGTCCTAGAGAGAAGGCTACTGAGCAAAATAATAACACTTGCCTCAAACCACATGAGAGAGACTCAGGTAAGTTAGACTAACGGAAGTGCTGGAGCATAAGCTTTTGTGGTCAAAGACCCACTTCACTGCTTTTGCAGATTCAGACTAACACGGCTACCCCTCTGATACTCAGGTAAGTTAGTTTTCCCTATATGCTAATGAAAGGAATGAAAGCTTAAACTAATTAAAACATTTTTTGTAAACTATATACTGAAACTCCAGGATTAATGACTGCTAGGGGCCCACAGATCCCCACACCGTCCTCCAGAAATCCCAGGTCCTAAGCAGCATGTGACTAGTTTCATCTTGTTCAAGTTACACATATGCTTATGTGCTTTGTAAGGTCAGGATATTGTGACATATATCAGATGCAGAGAGGCCTACCGTTTCTTAACAAGCAAGTTTTTTGTGAAGTCTACTAGGGATTTCATTATTGATACTGATTTTCTGTGGAAGGTGCTCTGATACTATGGTGTTAAGCAGCAGGCGGAAACCTTAAAACAGAATCTGAGCTACTTCCAAAAGAAGCAGTATTTGGATTTAGGGTATAGTTTATTCAGGAAAATTCTCTGAATATCTTGAAGCTGCCCACCTCCTCTGAGGGAAAAATATCATGTCACTATGATAGCCAATCATCCACCACAAATAGCTAATAGCGAATAGTCTAAGCAGCTTGCAAACAACTGAAAGGCTGACAAGTGTTTAGCCAAACGATTCAATGATTATTTATGACTAATGATTCTGTTCACAGAAAGTTGGGTGGAAAACAGAAATAAAAACTTGATTCATTTGAGCAGCATTGGCTGGTGTAGTTGGCTTTAATCACTTCATTCTCTCTCTTTTTGTATTTTTTAAGGAAGCAACAAATGAACTAAAAGTGGCAGCGAGCAACACATTAGTGGCTCTGGCACGCTGCTATTTCAGTGAGGTGGTTAATGAGCTTCAATGTCATCTGAAACCACTGGAGCTGCCTGACGAGTTCACTTTGATTACACTGGGCAACCTATCATCAGCCCATAGTATGTCAACTTCCATCTTTTGTTTCAAAGTTATTGTCTTCCATTTAAGGACAGAGGTTCACGCTCTGTACAGCTACACAGAGTGCTATTTGGGGGGCATGAGATGAACTGCTGTGGCTGGTTCTAGTTGCTAGACCATGAGCTATCCACACCAAGGTGCAAGCTCTTATGCCCCATTTGAAGTTCTTAAAGGACAGGATTGAGGAAAATCAGGTCTAGTGGAGCTCTTCTCCATTCCATTTCTCATCCCTCCCCAGTGCTCTCTCTCCTACTCTGGGAGAGGATTGGGCATCTGGCACAGCTGCACATTGGTGGAGAATGCTCCTCCTCAGGGTAAATCCCCCACTGATTTTTTACTTCTGCCTTATCATTTGTATACGCAGCACAAAATGACCTAGGAGCCCATAGCATCCGACCCAGCGGTGTTTCTAAATGCGATAGTAAGAAGGCAGATAACAGTCAATTGTCTGTCTTCCTTTTCTTCTGGTCCTTCTTTTCAGCACTCAAGTGCATTCCTTTTGTGGGAATGACCATGTACAGCATGAGCTCCATGCGGATGTTAGTCGACGAGAGCAGGCTGAGGCAAGCATTTTGTGGTGGTAAGTGCCAGCACTTATTGTAGATGTCCAAAATGGATATTTAGGGGCCTTGGTACAGAGTTAAGTGACTGATCGTTTACAAACAGGCTCTGAACTGGATTGTACCAGGGGCTGAGTCCTCATGCTCCTGTGGCACTCAGTGGAGTTGAGAGTGCTCCTTACTTTGCTGGAGGTGCTGAGCATTTGTAAGTTCAGGCCCTTTATGACTTGTGGATATTTTAAAAATAAACAAAAGCTGATGCTGCCCATGTGCCAGGAAACTCCTGGGGGAAAATGTGCAGGCAACAGATTGAATTACATTTAAAAATTTCCCGTTTTCCACCCTTCCACCCATTCCTCCTCTTTAGTTTCTTAATTATCATCTCCTTTCACCCTCTTTCTCTGTCCTCTGGTCTTCTCCACTTCTCTCTTCCTTTGCGTTTTGGTTGATGCTCAAGTAAGGCCACGTCTACACTATGCAAAAGATCAACGCTACTGCAGTTGATCACCAGGGTCCAAATTAGCAGGTCTAGTGAAGACCCACTAATTCGAACTGAGTGGGTGCTCCCGTTGGCACCGGTAGTCCTGCTTCTCATGAGGAATAACACTCCTGTCAACCTTCCACTGTGTGGACAGTCTGAAAACACGATTTAAGATACGTCAACTCCAGCTACATAATTATCATAGCTGGAGTTGCGTACCTTAAGTCAACTTTCCCCTTTAGTGTAGATCAGGCCTAAGGGACTAATCCTGCACCTTTGAGATAAATGGGAATTTTGCCATCAGCTTCATAGAACATGGGATTGAGCCTTAATTTTCCTTTCAAGGGCAGGGGGTGCATCTAATTTTAGGGCAAAATGCTGTCAAATCTCAGTATAGCTAATAGGAGTTAGGGGCACTGAACATCTTTCAGACAAACTGTAACCCAATAGGAAATCATACAGTTTTAGGGATAAATAAGCAATAACTGCAGAGGACATGAATCATTCAGAAAACAGCTGGTCAAAATATTTTGGTTTTTTATTATATTTTTCATATTTTTTTCCAATTTGATGGAATATTAAACTGAAAAATGTCAATGACAGTTTTAATCAGGATGTGTTCAGTGTTTTTGTGCAGCTAAAAAGGTGGCTGAAATTTGTTGATTTTTGAAACATGTGAATGATCTTTGTAATTTGAAATTTTGAAAAAAAGAAGAGTAAACACTTTTAATTTAATTTAAACTACCTTTTCAATCAGCTCTAATTAAGAGGTAACAAGGGAGAAAAAATATGTTTTCAAATGATGGGAATTAAAAAGAGATGTAGAGAGACGAAAGAGAAGAAAGCCTTTTGAGAAACAAGAAAGGGAAAGGAGGGAAGAGAAATAATTCAAAACTCTTATTGGATTTCATCAGCTGTTCCTGAATTGGGCATGGAATTGTAATAAACTACAAGCCTGGGAGTATACACTGATGAAGCAACGTATCCTTATTACTATTGCATCCTTTTCATATTGCCTGTCTTTTTTCCTTCCATGCAGTTCTGGAAAAATGGTCAAGGGCAGTAAATGTATATTTTAGTAACTGGGAAAAGTGCCCATTTCCCAGAATGGGTAAATCTCAATTCTGTGATCAAATTCTTCCCCTCTATCGTCATGTGACAAGCAAATGGACCACATGTGAAGATTTGGAGGTGAGAATTGTAGGCTTTCTAAACCTTGATGAGAAATTGTATTGTTAAATTCTCTGTGTATGGCACTCTTTGTGATGATGGAGTTCAATGGCAGGTTCTTTGGGATGGAACAGAGTATGATGTAAAACATTTAAAAAAGATTATAATGTCACAAGCTCATGGAAATTCTGTCTGTACATAGTGTACATAGATTCCAGTTTTGTCACCTGACATGCAGATGAATATAGGAGAATGGGCTAAATTCATTCCTGGCAGATGTCTATTCAGTTCCAGTAGAGTTACAGCAGGAATGAGTTGGTTTAGTGTGCATACTAATCTGGGGAAATATCCCACTTGGGAAAGTTGTGAGGTGCAGTAGAATATAATTCTGAAACCAACACCATAGCTGTGTCTAGACTGGAAAAACTTGCCAGTTCTCTACACTGGCTGCTTGAATTTCCGGAAAAGCACTGACGATCTCATGTAAGATCGTCAGTGCTTTTCCGGAAATACTATGCTGCTCCCGTTCAGGCAAAAGTCCTTTTCCGAAAGACTTTTGCGCAAAAGGGCCAGTGTAGACAGCACAGTAGTGTTTTCCGCAAAAAAGCCCCGATCGCGAAAATGGCGATTGGGGCTTTTTTGCGGAAAAGCGTGTCTAGATTGGCCACGGATGCTTTTCCGCAAAAAGTGCTTTTGCGGAAAAGCATCCTGCCAATCTAGACGTGCTTTTCCGAAAATGCTTTTAACAGAAAACTTTTCCGTTAAAAGCATTTTCGGAAAATCATGCCAGTGTAGACGAAGCCCATGAGTCTTAATTCTTTACCAGGAAATATTGAGATAGGGCTGTTTCAACAGTGGAAAAGGGAAATTGCACTCGTCAGAAGTAGAAAAGATGGGCCCATTGCATGATATTGAATGAATTTGTAGGAACATAAATTCTGTGTCTCTGTGTAGCTCAAGCAGGCCATCATCAAAGCCCTTGGTCCCATGATGAGCCTCCTCCTGCATAAAGAAGAGTATCAAGATAAGGTGTTCAAACAGATCCCATGGCTCCTTAAGCAATATAAAGAGGATGTTAATGTTTTTCATGCCACCAAGGTGAGATACTTATTAAAATAACTATCAATGTGTGCGCATAGGTGAACTGCACTAGCTACTACAGTGGCGTTTCCTGGTCTACATAGTGACTTGTTAGATAATAGATAAACACACAAGTCTTGATTTTATAGACATGGTGACCCAGGTGACAAGTTTTGTAGGTAAAAGCCTCTCATGAAAAGTATCTTCTGTTTCCTGGAGATGCTAAGGAGGTAAGAAACAAAACACCTGCCCCTCCCCCCCATAAGATACTCCCTCCTTGTGATTTATTGGTACATCCTATCAACTCTGTGTCTCTCTTTTAGATTATAAATAAACTCCTCAGAGCAGGGGCTGCTGTGTGTTGTCTCTGGGCAGTATTAAGTAAACTGCCAGTAGCTGAAAATTAATACTAAGAAGGCCTGAAGTGCATTGCTTTAGATTATATAACTAGATAGATATAAAATCACTGTCTATTTCATCTACCGTTGTGTACAGGGCTGTTGTAGCTGTGTTGGTTCAAGGATATTAGAGAGACAAGGTGGGTGAGATAATATAATTAAAGATATTTTTTCACCCACCTTGTCTCTCTTATTTCATCTACCCTCAGTATCACATGACCAAGGTAATTCCTGCCTGCTGATAGTGAGAGGATGGAGTGAGGGCAGTTGGCTTCAGTAGTATGATTGAGCATGCTCAGTCTATGTGAGCTGGCTCAGTACAAGCCAAGCAGCAAATCCAGGGCCACAACCCTGCTGCCCTTCCCCCCTCCCCACTTCCCCCATGGTTTACTCCCAATCTATGTTGGCTTTCTGGTCCAGAATATGTGGTTGCTTTTGGGATTGGAAAGCCCATGACTTTGAGGGAATCAATGCCTCATGGACTTGACTAAAAGTATCAGAGGACTACACAAGAGCCTAAATGTAGTAAAATATGTAGATTTCATCAGAGATATCCTGGAAGCTTCAAGCAGCAAAGAAGAAAAGTGTGTAGGTACAGGAAGGAGTTAGACTGTCATCTCATTATCAATAGCCTGGAAGAGAACATAAAATCATCATTGATAAAATTGGTAGATGAAACAAAAATTGGGGAGTGGTAAATAATGGAAAGGACAACTCACTGATTCAGAGTGATATAGATCATTTGGTAAACTGGGTGCTAACAATAAATGTGCATTTAAATATGGCTGAATGTAAATATATTCATCTAGGTGATACATACATGTTGAGGGATGCTTCCTGAGAAGCAGTAACTCTGAAAAATATTTTGGGAAACTTGGTGAATAATCAGCTGAACATGACCTACAAATGCGATGCTGTGGCCAAAAAAGCTGAAGTGATACTGGGATGCATACATGGGGAAATCTCAAGTAGGAATACAGTGGGAAATGCAAAGTTCATTTCCACACTAGAACTGACCAACAGATATTGGTAGATACCCCTGATACCGGCTTCCTGTGAGAAGAGTGCCTTCCACACCCTGCCTGGCTTATAGCAATTCAGCAGGATGCCATTTGGGCTGCACAGAGCCTCAGCCACTTTTCAGCAGCTCATGAACCAAATATTGCAAACATATATGCAATATACAGCCGTGTGCATTAAGAATATTGTCATCCACAGCACCAGCTGGGGGGAACACCTCTGACATCTTAGCAAGGTATTGTAAGCCCCAATAGATGCAGGACTCACTGTGAATCCAGCCAAGTGCCATCTTAGTGAACACAGTAGGAAGGGGAAAACTATAGCTCCTTGATAAATAAGGTCTAAGGCTTGTGTGACTGCCCCACCTCCATGACAAAGAAACAGGTGCCACAATACTTCAGACACAGTGGCTATTACTGCTGCTTAGTACCCAACTTCATCACACTGGCCACCCTATTATTGGACCTGATGAAGAACACCCAATCACAGAAAGTCCAGTAATTAGAAAACTGTTAGGAAGCCTTCCAGGCCCTGTGAAAGCAGCTGAACCAAGAGCTGGTCCTATCCCATCCAACTTCACAAAGCCTTCTATCCTTCAAATGGAGGTCTCGGAGGTAGGACCAGGAGTGGTACTATCTCAAGAAGTAGGTGGGAAGGAGCACCAGATCCTTTATCTCAGCTGCAAGCTGTTCTCCTGAGAGACCTGCTGCCCTACTATAGCAAGGGAGGCCCTAGCCATCAAGTGGGTGATCTACACCCTGGGGGTATGTCTACACTACAAAGTTAATTCGAACTAACGGATGTTAGTTCAAATTAACTTTGATAGGCACTACACTAGCACTCCGCTAGTTCGAACTTAATTCGAACTAGCGGAGCGCTTAGTTCGAACTAGGTAAACCTCATTGTACGAGGACTAAGCCTTGTTCGAACTTACTAGTTCGAATTAAGGGTTGTGTAGCCACTTAATTCGAACTAGTGGGAGGCTAGCCCTCCCCAGCTTTCCCTGGTGGCCACTCTGGCCAACACCAGGGAAACTCGTCTGCCCCCCTCCCAGACCCGGATCCCTTAAAGGGGCACGGGCTGGCTACGGTGCCCGTGCCAGGTGCAAGCCTGCCAGCACCCAGCCGGAAGACCCTGCACCTGGCACGGCTCGAGCCAGCCACCAGCTGCCAACCAGCCCTCCCTCTCTTCCTGGGACCAGGCTGGCAGCTCTCGGGAGCCTGCCCAGGACCGCAAGAGGCGGGCACCGGCCTGGTCTAGTGCGGACATCGTGGACCTCGTCCACGACCTCCGCACTAGGCTCAGGAAAATGGCCGTCTAGGGCAGGAGAGCTGCCAGCCTGGCCACCGAGGAGCAGGTGTGCATGAAAATGAAGGTGGTCCACTGAGACCCCCCCGACCCTGAGCCCTGAGCTTACAATGGCCGTACTGGGTCATACCAAAGGTCCATCTAGCCCAATAGCCTGTCTGCCGAAAGCGGCCAACCCTAGGGACCCTGGAGGGGATGGACCGAAGACAGTGACCAAGCCATTTGTCTCGTGCCATCTCTCTCCAGCCTTCCACAAACTTTGGGCAGGGACACCACTCCTACCCCCTGGCTAATTGCACTCCATAGACCCAACCTCCATCACTTTATCTCACTTCTCTTTAAACTCTGTTCTAGTTGTAGCCTTCACAGCCTCCTGCAGAAAGGAGTTCCACAGGTTGACTCTTTGCTTTGTGAAGAGCAACTTTCTGTTTCTAGTTTGAAGCCTGCTACCCATTCCTTTCCTTTGGTGTCCTCTAGTCCTTCTATTATAGGAACTAATGGAGAACTTTTCTTGATGCACCCTCTCCACCCCACTCATGCTTTTATAGACCTCTATCTTATCCCCCCTCAGTCTCCTCTTTTCTAAGCTGAGAAGTTTCCCAGTCTCTTTAGCCTCTCTTCATGTGGGACCTGTTCCAAACCTCTGATCATTGTAGTTGCCCTCCCCTCTCCCACCCTCTCTCTTCCCCTCTCCCACCTCCTTTTCCCAGTCTTCCCGAGTTTTGTTCAATAAAGAGAGATTCTATTTTTGACCACACGTTTTCTTTATTTTGTACATCAGGAAGGGGGGCTAGGGAAGGGTAAGTGGAAGGAGGTGAGGGAGGAATGGGGTATGAGCCCCCGATGGGGAGGACTGGGCTGGCTCTGCGGGCTTCTGGGGGTGGAAGCTCTCCTGCAGCCCCCCAATTGCTCCCTCTCCCCAGATAGCAGCCTGCGGCAAGTACAGCCGGGCTGATGGCCTAGTACTGTGATGTGCCCAGTGTGGGCACTCAGGGCACTCCAAGCCAGGCCTGCTTTACAAGCGGGGCACCCCTGAGAACTCTCTGTCCAGGGTGGGGTTCGGGTCCCTTTAAGCACAGCCCTCGGCTAGCCTGAGCCAGCAGCTCCACGCTCTAAGTCCTCATCTGATGCCCTGCCGGCATTGCTTCCGGCCATCCTTAACCCCGGTTCAGGGTCCACTTAATGTGGCCATGCTAGTTCGAATTAGCAAAACGCTAATTCGAACTAGTTTTTTAGTCTGGATCCGTTAGTTCGAATTAGCTTAGTTCGAATTAACTAATTCGATCTAAGTTAGTTCAAATTAGCGCTGTAGTGTAGACATACCCTGGGATATTATGTACTGGGGAAGCCCTTTCAACTGGTCACCAACCATGCACCCCTCAGATGGATTAATAACATGAAGGACACCAGTGCCTGAATCATGAGGTAGTACTTCCCACTCCAACCCTATGACTTCTGTATGTTATATTGGGCCAGGGAAGGCTCATGCAAACACGGACTTCTCCCAAGTGGAAGGAGACAATGAAGAGGAAGGTCCACCAATGGACACCCTCTTAAGGGGGAGTGTTTGTGACAGAGGATACCCACCATGCATGGTTCAGCGGGGGCTAATCATGATCTGTGGGCTATGCCCCTTCATACTTGCTGGGAATGCTCCAACTGGAACCAGGATATAAAAGAGAGCAGCTCAGTTCTGTCTAGGCTGACAGCTGAAGGGAGTAGAGGTGCTTTGCAGGCTTTTGTGGAGGGACTGCCAGTGCCCTAGGATGCAGAAACCAGCCAGCCTGTGGTTCCAGTTGACCCCCCCCCCCACAACCATCCAATGCCACAGATGGAGGAGAGACCACGGAGTTACTGAGATGACCTGCTGCAGAAGATTGGTGGGAAGTAATCTATGTGAACTAAGCATTATTGAGTTGAGGTATTAGGCTTTGACTCTGCATGTTTTGGAAGAAACCCCATTGAACTGAAAGACAAGGTCCTGGGCTGGGACCCTGTGGAGTAGGTAGAGCCTGGTGGAGAAGGGCTGACCACTAGGCAACACTGGTTTGCCCCAAAGGGTGGTTGAGCACTAGGTTGCACGGTCGTACCTAGAAGGGCTTGGGTCATTGAGCTGAAGAGCCTCATTAAAGGGCTGCTGCACTGACCCTGACTATTAGGCAATGCTGCTCTAAGAACCAGGCCTGCTATGGTGGTTGGGGAGACTAGGCCACTTGGGCTGCCTTAGTTCTTTAAGTCCTCCACAACCTGATACCATCCAAACAGGGTGGACCTACCCTGTGACAGGTAACTTAATTACAGTCTATAATATCTGCATGGGGAAATATATGTAATGACCTAGCAGAGAAAGGCATGACATGATCCAGTGGCTACAAACTGAAACAGGATATATGCAGATGGGAAATAAGGTCTACCTTTTCAGTGGTGGGATATTAGCCATTCAAACCATTTTCCAAGAGTCAAGGTGATCATTTTAAAATCAAGATTGGATTTTTTTCTGAAAGTTCTGCTTTAGGAATTATTTTGGCAATTTCTAAGGCCTGTGTCATACAGAAGGCCTGACTAGTTGATGACAATCATCCCTTTTGGCCTTGGAATCTATGAATTCCATGAACCTGCTTCAGTCATTGCATATTGCTCCTTTGTATGCCCACCTTCTTACTTTCACCTTCTGTTGTAGAGTCTGAGGCAGCTCTTGGAAGTCTCTGGTGAATATAAGATCCTTCTACCTAAAAGGAAATTTCAAGCCATCTGCAGTGCTCTGCACAACCGGGTGAGGGGAACTTCTTCTTGTATCACTTGAGCTTAAGCACAGCAGATCTGAAGCATATTAACAATAAACATCTTTTGAATGCTAGTGAAGAGCCCGGAGACCTTCTCATGCCTTATTGGTTTCTGCTGGCTTAAGAATAAGCAGATAGTGGTCTCATTTTATTAGCTAAAATCCAGCTCAGTTTGTAAAGCAATTTTAGCATAAGCCAGTTATTAGAGGGAGTTAGAGTTATATAGTAAAAACTGATCCCATCCAAATGGGGAGGACCTAGCCTGTGACAGGGTGACTTAATTGCAGTCTATAATATCTATGTGGGGAAACATATGTAATAATCTAGCAGAGAAAGGCATAACGTGAGCCAATAACTAGAAAATGAAGCTGGACAAATTCAGACTGGAAATAAGGCCTACATTTTTATGGTGGAATAATTAACCATTTGAACCAGTTACCAAGGGTCAAGTCTTGATTCAATTAGCTCTGCTGCTAAAAACACTTTGAAAGCAGGAACTTCTGTTATCCAATGTATCGGTCATTGTTTCTGATTCTTGTTGTGCAGTCAGTACCATTTATTTTGGGTTCAGAGCTCTATTTGGAAAGGTAGGAAGTGAGTGCTTAGAAATTAATTGAGCATCTTCTTTTCAGTTGCTTGTTCTGATTAGTTTTCCTTTGATCACTTCTCTTCTTCCCACAGATCTGTTCTCAAACTCAGCAGCTCATCATGGAAAATCATATGGAGCTGTTCTATTGTATCCTACTGCTAGGTAGGGGAAGAGACTCCAAATTACACAGTGGTTTCCTTGTAACTTCCTTCTTTTGTAGGTGTGGTAAGAATGAGCTTTCAGTTGTTAGTGAGGATGTGATTTCTTCCTTTGCAGCCCGTTCTTCTCCTGATGACCTCATAGCATTTCTGCACTCGCAGCTGAAGATTAAGAAGGAGACTGTTCGTGTGGAATCCCTGAATCTGCTCACAGATATTATTGGTGCTGACTGTAAGTAACACAGGAGTAACTGTGACTGCTGCGATCATCGCCATCGTGCTAGGGGTTGAGTTGGGGACATCCAGAGCTAAAAGCATGAGCTGCTATAGGTTGATCTAAAGAACCAAGGCTTTGCAGGCATGGTAGGGCTATAACATACTCATGATCTCTGCAAATGGGGCACAGAGGATCTGTAACACAGGGGCGGATATAGGGCAGGGCGAGCGGGGCGGCCGCCCCGGGTCCTGCGCTTCAAAATCCCCGCGCCTGCGCATGGCATCACTGTTCATGCACCGTGGCAAAGGGGTGGGGCCCGTGGAATTATGCTTCCCGGGGCCCTGCAAAATGGTCATCTGCCCCTGCTGTAACACATAGAATCATATAGTCATGGATTATTAGAACTGGAAGGGACCTTGAGAGGTCATCAAGTCCAGTCCCCTGCTCTCATGGCAGGACCAAGCACTGTCTAGATCATCCCTGATAGGTGTCTATCCAATCTGCTCTACTGGTGGTAAACACAGACTAACTTCACTGACATCCATTTGTCTAACTCTCTTACAATATTTCCATCAGGATAGTATGATGGTGCTATTTACAGAAGTGGAAATACTTCAGACTTAGACTGGTGAAAGTGAGATCAGAGTCTGGTCCTATATTTTCCCCGCTGATTCTGTATAAGAGTGAAGCTTGGTAGTACTCTTAAATAGGGCCCAGGACACATTCTAATGTGGAGCATGAGTGTTTGGAACAAAGATATACTATATTGCACACTTCTCCTTATCTTTCAGTGCCTGAGACAAGAGTTAGAAAGTTTCGCATTGTGAAGGCAGTGAAATCTGCTCTCAGTGATCAGAGTGCTAAGGTAAGATTGTGTGTGGAATAGTGGTATTGCTGTTAATATCTCGGAAGTATTTCACTCAGTGGAGAGTCTGGCAATGAGACACATTTTTAGGCTGAGATTATTAATAGGGTTTCAATTAATCACAGTTAACTAAAAATTAATGGGATTAAAAATTGAAATTTATTACATATTTTTGTGGTTTTTTACATTTTCAAATATATTGATTTCAATTACAACACAATGACAAGTGTGTACTATGCACTTTATATTATTTTTATAACAAACATTTGCATTGTAAAAATGACAAAAGAAATAATATTTTTCAATTCATCTCATACAAGTGATGTAGAGCAATCTCTTTAGCGTGAAAATGCAACTTACAAATGTAGATATTTTTTGTTAACTGTAACAAAGCAATGTAAAACTTTAGAGTCTACAAGTCCATTCAGACCTACTTCTTGTTCAGCCAGACACTAAGACAAACAAGTTTGTTTACATTTATAGGAGAAAATGCTGCCTTTTTCCTAATTACAGTGTCACCTGAAAGTGAAAACTGGCATTTGCATGGTACTTCTGTAGCCAGTGTTGCAAGGAATTTACATAACGGATGTGTTAATCATTTGTACTTCAGCCACCATTCCAAAGAGATAAAAGCAAAAGCAAAAGGACTCTCATATCCTGTCTCATATTGCATGCAGAAGGGATAATAATAACTCGTGCATAATCTCTACCCTTGCAGGTGAAGATGGCAGCTCTCCATTTCGTCAAGAAGCTGCTCAGTTCAGGAAGCGTGGAGAATTGTGCAGCAGGGGATATGGTTGCATACGTTTTCAGAGAGTTCGATGTGTCCACCAGAAATCTGGTAAGGAGAGTTCTTAACACTTAGGACTCAGTTCTGCCATTCTGGCATGCTGATTGTTCCCCTTGACTTCAGTGGGAGCTTTGGATGCTCAAGGATGCAGCTGGACTGAAGGATTAGAGCTAGAATCTGATCAGTGATATTCGTGTAAAGCCAGGGTAATGCCCCTGACTTCAGCGGCATTATTTTGGATTTACACAAGTGTAACAGAGACCAGAATCTGATTCTGGATATTTACATCTGACAGTGCGACCTACATTCCTTAGACCTCGGGCAAGTCAGTGAAAATTCTGACAACACAATCTTTCAGTGAAATGCTCTTGTATAAGGAAGCACATCTTTTTTATAAATAGACTCTCCAAAGAACACACTGGTGCCCAATCCTGTGGCTGCTGAAGCATACTTCAACTATTAGCAAAACACTGAAGTTATGCAGCCTACATCAAGATGTCTAGAACCTGGAAAAGTTTGCTGCACACTTCATACTCTGTTCTATGTGTACTAGTTCAAAATCTTTTCAATGGGTATTTCCAGCTATGGGCAGAGTCATGGACTCCAGACACAGAGTTCCACGATGGGATCCATGATATACATTAACTTTACAGTAAGTTGTTGGGGATCTTAGCTCTGCCTGGCCCTTTAGCTACGAAGTGGGAGCTTATGGCAGTACTCACCAACTGCCTCTTTTTCATGCTACCCATCTCAAAGAAAGTAGGAGGCAACTCTTTCTCATCAGGCCACATTTGCTCTTATTTAAACTGAAATCAGTAGAGCTGATCAATATTTAGTCTGGTGTAAGGAAGAACAGAATTTAGCCTATAGATAGACTCACATTCACTATGCACAGAATGATCAAGCTGCTTGGGGCATCAGAACAAACAGAATGGCTCCCTCTAGGTTCTGCATATTTATTTCCACTGGGCAGAGTCTGAGTGGCTCTCCTCAGAGATAAAAAGAAGAAATGTTCTTTTTTGAAAATTTTTCAAAAAATGAATACTGTTCAGGGAACTCTTTTATAGAATCATAGAACGATAGGGCTTGAAGAGAATTCAGGAAGTCATCGAGTCCAACCCCCTGCTAAAAGCAGAACCAATTCCAACTAAATCATCTCAGCCAGGGCTTTGTCAAGCTGGGACTGAAAAACCTCTAGGGATGGAGATCTCACCACCTCCCTCAGTAACCCATTCCGGTGCTTCACCACCCTCCTCGTGAAATCGTTTTTCCTAAGATCCACCCCCCCCACACACAACTTGAGACCACTGCTTCTTGTTCTGTCATCTGTCACTACTGAGAACAGCCTCTCTCCATCTTCTTTGTGTCCCCTTGTGCTGGGGTTTTCCTAAGCCTGGGTTCTGACCCACCAGTTAGGTGTTTCTGTTATTCTCTTCCCTTAAGAATCTCCATCATTCGAGGTTTTTAATGCCAGGCTTGGCAAAGCCATGGCTGGAATAATTTAGTTGGGGCTGGCCCTGCTTTGAGCAGGGGGTTGGACTATATGACCTCCTGAGGTCCCTTCCATCCTTAATCCATGATTTTATGATTTGTGCACTCCTAATGCAATGGAAAAGCTCTCCTAGGTCAATATTCAGAAAGGCTTTGTAAGAAATAGACACCGCTTCTACAGCCAGTGTTTTCCCACTAGCTAGTAAATTCTATGTATCTATCTCATAGCAGGGGACAAAACTTCCCTCCCAGGATGTTCAGGAAGAAAGCACTATCCAAACTATGTGCATTCACATCCTGCAAGGCCTGGACATATCAGTCACTGGAATGACCCAAGTAAGTGACATGTTGCTACTGCTTTGTGAAATAAAGACATTCTTCCGTATATCTACTGTACCTCTCCATAAGGAAGCTTCTTGCCAGTCAGGATAATGGAGGTACAGCATGTCAAGTTCATGTCAGAGATGATGGGACCTCTGTATCATGGAGGAAGCGATTCACAGTACAGACAAGATAAAAAGGAACTTCACTGGAAGGAACCATAATGCAGTGGTCTTCTTTTAATTACCACGATTGCCTGAGTGCAACGTCTCCTTAGATTCCCCATGAATCCCTTGGAAATGTAGACTTGGTGATCCTGTATTTAAACAGTTATTGGGGCCGTGATTGTGCCTTCTGTATGTCTGAAAAGTGCAGGATGAATTTATGGTGCTGTCTAAGTAGCTTTATAATACAGGGAAAGATGATTCATCTCCGGATGAGAACCAGTTTGCTAATGCTCTCCAAACAAGGCAGTGTACTTAAAATGTAGAGAGAGGGATTACTGGGACAGGTAGAGTGAGATGATGGCGGAGGGGAGGAGAAAGTGAGATCGAGATAAGGTAACGAGATAGGGAAGGGTCAGTGATGACTAAAAGGAGAAGGTGCATGACAGAAGGATTCAGCCAGTAGGAGGTGGGGGAATGAAAATAGCCAAGTGTTGAACTGTCTTGCTCTTCTGTGCAGGTGTTATGGCCAAGGCTTCTAACGTATGTGGTGCCAACTCAGTACACTGGCACTTTGAAGCCTCTCTGCAGATGCCTCCAGGAAATGGCTGAGAAAAAGATGCAAGAAGGAGGAGAAGCTGCTTGCCTGGACTACAGTGGACAAGGTTTATAACAGAAACTCTTTCATTTATTCTCACCAGCCACTATGAAATGACCAGATTCAGCCTGTTCCAATTCTCTCATCTTCAGTCAAGAGACTAAAAGGAATGCAGGATGGTCTTGGGATTAAAACATGGCAATGGGAGGGAGCTAGAAATTGGGGGTTCTGGTTCCAGATCACCACCAAAATTCTGATATAACATTGGGGAAATCACTTGCTCTCTCTCAGCTTTCCCACTTGTGAAATTGAGGACTAGTTAATGCCAGTTTCTTAGAGGTGCTATGAGGAGGAATTAACTCATGTTTGCAAAACACTTTTGAGATGCTCCGCCTGAAAACACTATGGAAATGCAAATATTATCAGCTGCATGCAACATTGGTGGGCATATTGGAAATGGCTAGGTGAACAACATCAGCGGGATTCTCCGAAGTCTGGCATAATTAATGATCTTCTATTTCTTTTCCCAGGGAAACTCCCTACACCTCAGGGATTGCTGGCACGACTCCTGGTAAGTAGACCATGGAGGACAGGTTTTCTGAGAAATGTGAAGTGGAACAGTTAAGTATAAAAATCAGTTTTCCAGCTAAATGCTTTAGGCTGAAGAATGTGTATGATTGGGTCTCTCTCCACCCTCCCCGATCAGACAGAGACACACTGTTCTACACCCTCATGCTAGTTAGAATATTTTCTTCTTTAGGAAGTCACTGCAGTAGAAGCAGCAGCTCTACAATGTGTAGTCTCCACAGTGAGAGAATCTGAAATATTTCCTCCTTCAGGAACAAGCTGGTATCTTGCTGCAGAACTTAGCCTGTGCTTTCTCCCTCGTTGACAGGTTGTAGCCTCATCTCCTTACGAAAGAGAAGGACACGGATATTCTGTCTTGCAGCTGCTAAAAGCCTTGCACCAAAATATCCATGCAGCAGTGGGTGAGATGTGGGGAGTAAAGATTCCAGCTCTGCTGCAGCACCTTGAAGGTAAAGTGCTAGTTGGGAGTGACGTGGTCCATGGAGGATAGAAGAGAAAGCAGAAAATGCAGATTCCTATTGACATGTGTGGTGCCATGCATGTTGCAGTCCGTGGGAATAGTGTGGAATTGAAACTGGGGCTCTAGACACCTCACTTTTTCTACAATTGTGAACCAGTGAGCTAACTCCAGTGTCAAACCGGGGGCCAACCACTTAGGATGGAATCAGGCCAGGAAGGTTTCAGTTGAACGACCATTTTACAGCAGTATCTTCCTGATCTTAGCTAGGTGGTTATTTAGGAAGCTCAATACACATGAAACTGGAGGTTTGTGAAACTCTTATGCACTGTTTTTGTGGTCACAAGTACAGTCTGATTTTTGCAAACTGAATTTTTCTGAAAAATTAAAGCCTAGGGCTACGTCTAGACTGGCATGATTTTCCGCAAATGCTTTAAATGGAAACATTTTTCCATTAAAAGCATTTGCGGAAAAGAGCGTCTAGATTGGCACGGGTGCTTTTCCGCAAAAGCACTTTTTGTAGATAAGCGTCCATGCCAATCCAGACGCGGTTTTGCGCATGAAAGCCCCGATCGCCATTTTCGTGATCGGGGCTTCTTTCCGCAAAACAATACCGCATTGTCTACATTGGTCCTCTTGCGCAAAAGCATTTGCGCAAGAGGGCTTTTGCCTGAACAGGAGCAGCATAGCATTTCCACAAGAACACTGATAATCTTACATGAGATCATCAGTGTTCTTGGGGAAATTCAAGCGGCCAGTGTAGACAGCTGGCAAGTTTTTCCGCAAGAGCAGATGATTTTGCAGAAAAACTTGCCAGTCTAGACTCAGCCTATGTTTCTTGTCAAGATTAGTTCAATTTAAAAATCCACAGTTTTTCTTTCTGTAAGGAAACTTAATCCATATATTAGCAATAGAATCCATGCCTGTCACAACAAAGCTACGTTGACCAAGTGGGTGCCCTACATATAATGTGTAATCTACGTATTGTAGGCCTGATGTCTTTCACCAATTTTACAGTCGTATGAAACTATTGACATCAGTGGGAAAAAATTTAGCATTGGTTGTGTCTATACTACGGGGTTATGTCAATATGGTTATAGTGACAAAGCTAGGACAATATAGTCTCTGCACTATGTAACTGTGAGCCAGCAAGCTAAGTTGCACAACTTCAGTTATGTGAATAATGTATCTGAAATCGATACACTTAGATCTACTTACCAGATGCTTTCCTGTCAACTCTACCTACTGTCCTCATTCTGGTGGAATTCTGGAGTTGATAGGAGAGTACTTGGTGGTCAATATATCGCATATATACTAGAGGCAATAAATTGACCCTTTCTGGATCAATCGCTGCCTGTTGATCCAGTGGTTAGTGTAGGTATACCCTAAGTGACGCACAATCCCAATGTGTTTCTGATATATATTGGACCCTACAATTTTCAAGTGGGCTTGCTATTAAAAAAAAAAGAGCTGTATCTTCCCTGGCTGCTGTTTCTGTACAGAGTCCACAGCACTATGTTCTGCAGACATTAAAGAAGGGTAAGTTAGAGCCGGCTGTTCAGAAACAGGGCCAGATTCTTAGTCGATGTAAATCAGTATAATTCCACTGACTTCAGTAAAGCTACACAAGTTTAGGATCAAGTCAGAATCTTGTATTATGCAGGAAAAATGTGCATGCACATTTAAGTCCAGTTTTCTGATGTTCTAAATAGGAATGTAAGTAACTAGTTGACTATCTGATAAGCAAAAGCTTATCGGATACATGACTAGTTCCTTGACCAGTTGCTTCCCCCCCTCTTGCTGCATCTAGCAGCGACAGCAAGTGGGGGGAGCAGGAGCCAGTGCTGGGGAGAGCCGGCTTAAAAGCTGGTTTCCCCCAAGCACCATCTCCGCAGGAGACAGGGTAGTAGCGGGTACTGGATGCGAGCCGGAAATCAGCTTATTCCTGACTTGTGCTCCATCCCAGATGCTGCGACTCTGCTTTTTAAATGTATTAAGAGCCTGCCATCTCTTAATACATTAAAAAATCAGAAGCTCAGCAGGGGAGAGCTAGCGTGAGCCAGCAGTCAGGTATCCCGGCTCGCGCTTCAGCCTTTTATATGTATTAAGAGCCTGTCAGCTCTTAATTCACTTTAAAGGTAGAGCCGCAGCAGGGTTAGCTGCCGGGACTGAGAGCTAACCCTGCTGCGGCTCCCCCGCTTATTGACTAATCAACTAGTCGATGGAAAATTCATCAACTAGTCAATTAGTCGATTAAACGATATTTAATGTCCCTAGTGCTAAATAGTTTGATGAGACGTCCAGTGCCCTCAGCTCCCATTGAAGTCAAAAGTAATTAGGAGCAGGGCTGTCAGGGGTTGTAGGGCTTGGGGCACTCCCCAGGGGCGAGGCTTAGGGCAGCCCACCAGCCCCAGGCCCTACCTTGCCTCTGCTTCACCTTTTCTCCAAACTCTGCCCCTGTTTTGCCCTACCCTATCCCTTCCTGCCCCTGCTCTGCCCTGCTGCTGAAGCCCCCTCTTCTGAGCTGAGGGATTACTGGGGGGTCCTGGTGCAGGATGGCAGTAGGATGGGCTCCTGCCTTCAAAATCACCAAAGCAACAGGAGTGACAATGGCTCGGCAGCCCGCTTTTCTGCGCCTTGCCCCACAGCCCTCTCCCAGCATCGCCGTGGCCATGGGAAGCGCATTGCCTTGGAGCCGGGGCACCTTGCTTCCTACTGCCACAGATACAATGCACACAGCAGGCTGGGAGAGGGCAGTGTGGCAGGGTGGGGCAGGGCAGAGCAGGCTGCTGGGTCTCTCTTGGACCCATCCATAGGACAACTGAGGTGGCCACCATGGGCTCTCCCAAAGTAGGAGCTGGGGTGGCAACCCCAAAGTATCCTATGGAGTGTCCAGCATCTCGCTCCTCGTGGGTTGACTGACTCTGAATAAAAAGGTATGTTACATTGGCATCAGTCCCTTTTATCATTGAAAGCTCAGGTAGTTTTAAGAAGATTGACTGCAGAGGGTATAATGGGGACAGCTATTCTTGCTGTTGTAAATTACACTGTTGTTTTGCCTCCTGCTTTATAGGAAACACAGAGAATTCTCTGAACCATGAACAGTGGGAG
Organism: Pelodiscus sinensis; assembly: GCF_049634645.1. Lineage (NCBI taxonomy): Eukaryota > Metazoa > Chordata > Testudines > Trionychidae > Pelodiscus > Pelodiscus sinensis. The sequence continues at coordinate 207,339 of NW_027465914.1, forward strand.
CACATGCTGCTTCAGGTACAGGATGACTTTCAGATGTATTAGCATACATCCCCGCACCCAAATGTATCAGCTGGGAAAGAATTAATTATAAATTATTCATTATTAGCAGAGTGGGACAAATCATTTTATTTGCAATGTTTGTTTGATGAAAAACTTTTTTTTTTTTCAAAAACATTTTCATGGAAACTTTTTATTTCGACCAAAAACAAAACAACCCCAACCCAAACAGAAAATATTTAGGTTTTTTTAAACGGATGGGTTTTTTTTTCAGTTGTTTTCCTGTTTATTTCTTTTTTTATCCTCTTTTCAATCAGAAAATGGAAGAGGGAAAAAAGGGATGGTGATGAGGGGTAAGAAAAGGAGAAAACAAAGAACTGAAAAATGGTTTTAGTTCTTCACTTTTTGTTTGTGGCATTGAAAATCAAGAAAACAAACAAACAAAAAATCCCACCTGTTTTGCGAAACAGACTTACCATTTTTCAGACTGCTCTAATTATAAATAGCTTCATAGTACCACTGGGAATGACACAGAACTTAACCTGAAAACCAGCATGCTAATGATCGTATTGCATCACTGGGGTACTTGTAAAGGAGTCTTTCTTACTTTTTGACATTCAAAAGAAAATCTATTATGTGAAAACCTAAAAAGCAGCAAAGACAAGACAAGGTTTGGTGACTTTCTCATGTATCTTTTTCTAGTTAGAGCTCTTTACAGTCTCGTGTAAATCGAGACAAGGAACATTTTTGTGGCAAGTGCTGAAAATGAAATGAAAGAACTTAGGGTATGTCTACACTACAAAGTTAATTCGAACTAACGGATGTTATTTCGAACTAACTTTAATAGGTGCTACACTAGCTCTCCGCTAGTTTGAACTAGGTAAATCTCATTTTACGAGGATTAAGCCTAGTTCGAACTAGCTAGTTCGAATTAAGGGCCGTGTAGACCCTTAATTCGAACTAGTGGGAGGCTAAGGCTTCCCAGGTTTCCCTGGTGGCCACTCTGGTTAACACCAGGGAAACTCTATTGCCCCCCTCCCGGCCCCGGAGCCCTTAAAGGGCCACGGACTGGCTACACAGTTTGTGCCAGTTGCAAGGCTGCCAGCACCCGTGCCAGCAGACCCTGCACCTGCCACACCATGAGCCAGCCACCCGAGGACACCCAGCCCTCCACTGCTCCCCAGGACCAGCCTGGCGGGTCCCAGGAGCCTGCCCGGGGGCGCAAAAGGTGGGCGCCCGCTTGGTCAAATGCAGAGATCGTGGACCTCATCGAGGTTTGGGGGGAAGCCTCCAATGTCCACGATCTCCGCACTAGCCACAGGAATGCGGCCGTCTACAGCTGCATGGCTGCCAGCCTGGCTGCCAGGGGCCACCAGCGCAGCCGGGAGCAGGTCCGGTGCAAAATTAAGGACCTGTGGCAGTCCTACTCCCGGGCCTGCCAGCCAGGGGCCGACCCGGAGGCCTGCCCCCACTTCCATGCCCTGGACCACCTCCTGGGGCTCATGCCGTCCCTGCCCCCCGGGACGTGATAGACCCCGGGGCAGAGGGCCCGCTCCAGGAGACGGAGGAGGAGGCAGAGAGCTCTGAGAGCCAGGAGCCTGCCGCCAGCCTACCCAGAACCCGGGACCCCCGAGGCACCCCACAGAGCCGTTCGCCTGTGTCGTCCGAGGCCGGGGAGGCGTCCACATGTGAGTACCATCGTGTTCCCCTCATGTGTACGGGGGGCTGGGGCGAGAGGGAGCCTCGGGATCGTGCGCCTGGGCCTTGACCACCAAGGAGCAGCAGCTGGGGATCCTGCAGGGGCCCTGGCCTTGCAGAGGGGAGCTGGGTTTCACACACCTGGGCCCCTGGAGAGCCAGGAACGAGGAGGAGTACCAAAGGCGGCACCTCCAGTTCATGGACAACCAGCTCTGCACCCGGGACCACTGGGTCCAGGAGGACCTGAGGCTGCACCGGAGGAGTCTGGAGGCCTTGGAGGAGCAGGGCCGTGCCCTGCGAGGCCACCTCCAGAGCCTGCTCGACCGCTTCCTATTTCCTCCTCCCCCTGCTCCTCCTGCTCCCCCTGTTCCCCCTTCTCCCCCTGCTCCCCCTGCTCCCCCTCATGCTCCCGCTCCTGCTTCCGCTCCTGCTTCCTCCACACCCCTGTCCCTCCTGCCCCCCTTCCACAACCATTTCCCGCAGTGTGGCGAGACGGGAGAGGCAGCCGGACTCCCACCACTGAGCTTTCCTTTCCCTTCCTCCCTTCCCTCCCCTTCCAGCTCCCTTGTCCCAGGTTCCCCCTCCCCTCTCCCATCCTGAAGTTCTGGGTCCACTGTCGGTCCTCCCAGCGCTCCAGGACGATGCGGTCCCACCAGTCGGTGCTGGTGTCCAGACGCCAGACGCGGCGGGGCACGCCGGTGCCAGGGTGCCGCCGCAGCTCCTCCACGGCCCCCAGGGCGGCCAGGCGGAGAGGCAGGGGGCTGATGTGCACCATGTGGTGCCAGGCAGCCTCGAGCCATTGGTGGCAGGCTTGCAGCAGCAAGTCCAGAAAGTGCACCAGAAGGTGCAGGGCGAGCTGTGGCTCCATGTTGCAACCTGCGGCGGCCCCCCCGAAGGGAAGCACCGACACAGACGGGCACATAGACCAACGCTTTGCTGTCCCTCAGCGAGGTTGGCAAGGAAGCAGGAAAAGCTGAGAACCGGCTGTCCAGGGGGGTCCCTTTAAGCTCGAGCCTCAGATAGCCTCAGACAGCAGCCACAGAAAACAACTACTGACCTGATGCCCTGCCAGAACCAGTTTCAGCTGCCCTTAAATGCCCCCCTGCGTCAAATCAGTGTGGACGCGCTAGTTCGAATTAGCAAAATGCTAATTCGAACTAGTTTTTAGTTCTAGATGCGCTAGTTCGAATTAGCTTAGTTCGAATTAGCGCTGTAGTGTAGACATACCCTTAGTGACAGATAAGCCTGAGACGGTCTGGGGAAATTCTGGATTACTCACCAGAATTTTCCATTCTTCTTCAAGTGCTTGCTCCTGTCCATTCCAATACGTGTGTGCATGTTCCATGCACATAATCACTAGGGCTGTGTCTAGACTGGCAAGTTTTTCCGCAAAATCATCTGCTTTTGCGGAAAAACTTGCCCGCTGTCTACACTGGCCGCTTGAATTTCCGCAAAAGCACTGACGATCTCATGTAAGATTGTCAGGTCTTTTGCCGAAATACTATGCTGCTCCCGTTCGGGCAAAAGTCTTTTTCCGAAAAACTTTTGCGCAAAAGGGCCAGTGTAGACAGCAGAGATTTGTTTTCCGCAAAAAAGCCCCAATCGCGAAAATGGTGATTGGGGCTTTTTTGCGGAAAAGCGTGTCTAGATTTGCCACAGACACTTTTCCACAAAAAGTGATTTTGTGGAAAAGCGTCCGTGCCAATCTAGACGTTCTTTTCCAAAGATGCTTTTAACGGAAAACTTTTCTGTTAAAAGCATTTCCGGAAAATCATGCCAGTATAGACATAGATTTTTTTTTTTTTTACTAGCAGTACTGTTGGATCAGATTTGGAAACTTCTAGAGTGGCGCTTTCAGGGTGAGCAATGTATGTTGATCCCTCCTGAACTGATCAGCCGTCCAGGTCCTTCCTACCGCCAGTGATGGTCTTTGGAGAATTTGATTTCATGTTTTGCAAGGCATCTCTTGCTGTAGTTGTTGTACGTTGTATTGTCCTTTCTGTCTTCCAAAATTGGTGTTATCCCTAAATGGGCCTGGTTGCCACAAGGAGCAACAATAAGTGCATCCAGTTCTGTTCCTTCCAGACCCACAGTTGTGGATCGGTAGCAGATGCAATCAAGATATCGTGGTCCAGTCACCTGGTGTACATGTCTCTGCTCTTTCCTCTAGTACACAAGGTTCTCCTCAAGATCTGGCAGGACAAGGCGGAACTCATCCTCAGAGCAGCAGTGTAGCTGCAGCAGCATAGGCTCAGCAGCCTGGTGAACCAATTTGTAGACAGACCGATAATCCTTCTGCTCCATATCCTGATTTCATCACCGAGGACCATCACCAGTTACAGCACCCTCACCCGGGGCACCTCCATTTCATGGTGCAGAAACTCCATGGTTAAACCAGCTCGAGCTACAGTGCTCAGACTCCATTAGAAAGGTTCTGTTGGGCAGGAGGCAACCCTCCCCTTGGGCAACATACCTAACAATCTGGAAGTGATTTTCAGTTTGGTCCCTCGAAAAGTACATCCCCCTACAAGAAACCTCCATCTCCCTTGTGCTTGACTACTTTTTATACCTTAACCAGTGCCAGGGACTGACACTGTCATCCATTAACGTCCACGTAGTGGTTATTTGCCTTCCATCCTGGGGCTGGGGAAAGATCTCTGTTCAGCAATGCTATGCTGGGATGTTTCCTTAAGGGTTTGGAGAGGCTGTATCCCCAGGTCAGACATCCCCATTTCACAGTGGGACCTTAACCTGGTCCTCTCTAGACTTATGGGACTGCTGTCTGAGCTCCTAGCAATCTGCCCTCTAGCTTGCCTCTCTTGGAAGGTGGTCTTTGTGGTGGCTATAACCTTGGCTAGTTAGGTCTCAGAGCTCCGGGCCTTTACCTATGAGTTTCCATACACTGTCATTTGTAAGGACAAAGTGCAGCTCTGTCCGCATCTGGTGTTCCTACCCAAGGTTGTCTCCCTCTTCCATCTAAACCAGGACATTTTCCTCTTGGTTTTCTTCCCAAAACATCATGCCAACCATGTGTCAGACAGACCCTACCCTAGCCTTCTACGCTGAATGCACAAAGCCATTTTGTAAATCACCACAGCTCTTTATTGTCATGGCTGAAGGAATGAAGGGACTTCTCATCTCATCCCAGTATATTTCATTGTGGATATTTCCTGTTATTACTTTGCCAAAATTCCAGCGCCATCAGCTCACTCCACCAGAGCACAGGCATCTTTGGCAGCGTTCCTCCTACAGATTCCCATTGAGGATATTTGCAGGGCAGCAACGTGTTCCTCTATTTGCACCGTCATGTCACACCACACCATCACCCAACAGGTAAGGGGTGATGTGATGTTTCAATTAATTCTGGCTCCCTCCTCCATGGGAACTGCTTGGGTGTCATCTATCAGAATAGACATGAGCAAGCCCTCGAAAAAGAAACAAACCAGTTACCTACCTTTTTGTAACTGCTGTTCGAGATGTGTGGTCATGTCCTTTCCAAATCCCACCCCTCCCCACTGTCAGAGTAGGCTGGCATGAAGGAACTGGATGGACAGTAGGTCAGCAGGGACCTATATATGTCTCCATGAAGGCTCTCTTGTGAGGTTTCCAGTATAACCTGGCTGCTGTTCAAAATTTGGATCTCCTGCTGACTTCAATGGGAGTTGAGGGTATGACTTTGGAAACTGACAGAGGTTGCGGGGTGCATAGAATTGCCAGGATCCTCTAGAGCTGATCTCTACATTTCAGTTCATCAAAGAGTATCATGTAAAGCCTCTGCTGGCCACACTGATCATCATAATCATTGCAAAATGTCTGGATGGATAATATATAAGGCCTTCTGGACAGGCCTTACAAGCTGCGTGTCTGCATGGCCACGCACAATAAATTTTAAGCCCACACACCTCGCCTGCAGAGCCACGCAGCAGCACTCTCCTCTCACTGTCCTGCTGGATCGGAAGGTGAGTGGTGACAGAGGCAGTTTAGCAGGGCTGCATGATGGCAAGCAGGCTGCCCTGCCCCTGTTTGCTCCGGCTGGAGCCAGGGCATGGTGAGGCTTTCGCTGCTCCAGTTCCAGCTGGAGTGGACAGGCCACCATGGCCCCGTTGGTGGGGCCAGATGGCCAGGGGTAGCTGCTTGGACGGCCGGGGCTCGAGCCGCGTGGCCAGTGGTGGCTGCCAGCAGCGACTGTTTGGGTGGCTTTGGCCGCCCTCCTAACTTTCCAGTAATAAGCTGAGGCAGGACCTATCACCTTCATCACAAACAAGTAACATCACAAATACCTCAGTCCTCTGCTATCCCTTCAGTGGAGTTTGGATACTGCAGTGGGATCTGGCAAGCATCTTGGGTTTAATTTCCTCATGTTGCGACGTATGGGCTCTGCTGAGCTACTCAAGCTTGGCTCCTGAATTGGCTTGTACTGGATACTTTGGGCACAGAAACCCAGTTTCGTCAGTTCTGTTGGGCCCTGAGGGATTGGCTTCTCTTAGTAGGGATCAAGAGTCCCTCAGGCTCTGTTCCTTCTTTCTGGTTTGATGGCTTTACAGGTCAAATTGAAGACATAAATTATGGTAACCAGCTGCCACTCACTCATTAGACCAAAGTGAAGTGCCTTTCAGAATATGCTATGAATGATGTCCTCACTATATTACATGCTTTGTATGAGCAACACAATAACCAATGAATACATTTAAATATCATCACTGGGCATCCAACTTAATTCATGATTGACCCAAATAAGGCAATTCATGTGTAGCAGAGCTATTTTTTATGATTCTCTGAAAATACGTGCAGCTATCACCACGTCTCTTAGTTGCACTTGCTTCACATTTTAAAGAGTCTTCACAACTACAGCTCTTTGAAAAAACCTGAATTTTTAAAATTTCAACTACTTTGGGGGTTTTAAGAGGTTTTTTTTAAATTGTACAAATGTGCTTTTTCAAGTAGGTTAGAATGCACACTATTTTAAGTATCACCATAATGTTTTGCAAACTTTAAAAAGAACAGACATTTCTTTTCTGCACACTTTTTAAAAAGTTATGATTTGAGAGAATATGATGGCAGTCTGAAGAAAGAAAAAGACTGCATATATATATACAGTATATATATGTATGTTAATAACTGGTAGGTGCCACAGCAGCGCACAAGACAAAACTCATTCCGTTCATGGATCGGAAATCTCAGGGTGTGTCTAGACTACAGGGTTTTTTCGATAAAAGTGGCCTTTTCTTGAAAAACTTCCTCTGCATATAGACTGTCACTGCATTCTTTTGAAATTAAATTGAAAGAATGCAGCCGTTTTTTCGACCACGGTAAACCTCATTTTACAAGGAATAAGGCTTTTTTTTGAAAAGAGGTGTTATTGAATGCAAATGGGGCTTTTTCGAAAAAAGGCTTTATTGAATGCAAATGGAGCTTTTTCGAAAGAGAGCATCCAGATTGCCTGGGTGCTCTCTTTCAAAAAAACGGCTCGCTTTTTTGAAATAAGTGGTTGCAGTCTAGATGTTCTCTTTCAAAAGAGGCTTGCAGTCTAGACGTAGCCTTAGAGGGAATACTACTTCTGGATGTATACTGAAAATTTATGCTTTTGAGGTCTATGAGTTGAGGCTGGTCACCAGAAGGTGAAAAGCAACTTTGTCTGGCTGTATGTAGACTGAGTAATTATTCACAATGGATGTTAATTCTACATGCAAGGCACTACATTTAGCCGTTTGGAATGGAAATCCATCAACCATATGAACTGCATTTTGCTTCAACTACCCCAGACTAACACGGCTACATTTCTATCACTATTCTGGATGTTAATTGACTGAGAAAATTCTAATTAAGTGATTGCAAAGTCTCCAGAGGCGACTCTATCCAAGAAAACCAAACAATAGGGGATACCTGTTTACTAGTGAGATGCTTGAAACTATTTTGGGAGGTCCAGAGGTATCCTGTACCAGTTATCCTTCATCTAGGGAATAAGCTGCCAACTTGCTTGACTTAGGAGGATCACATTTGGTCTGGGTGCTTCAAGCTGGGAGAGCTATCCTTTGTGAGACAGAGGAATGTTTGGTTATCTAAGTTTAACCTTTAGGAAGTGTGTGGTGATTTTACTTTTACGTAATCTTTGTTTACATTAATTCTGCTTGCTGCTTCTCAAATTTCCATTCTTTGTGAATGAAACTCTACTTATTTTCACTGTATATGCACCTAAGAGCGGTGTGTTAAATGGATCAGTGATGCTGAGGTGAAAATAGTAAGGTGGTAAGTAGTAAACCTGTGAATTCTGGGAGTGTCCAGTGGAACAGGGGCTGGACCTTCTGGGAATATGTAGAGGGTGTGATGATTGAAGCATGCCTATTGCTTATCTGCAGGACAGCAAAGCTGGGTCCGGGTGAGAAGGGTGTGCTTGCATTTCCTGTGTCTGGCAGAGTCAGGAGCTGACACCTGGCAGGCATAGAGAATGCTTCCTCATGCCAAGGGCAGGTGGTAGTGAGATACCTCACAACCCTGCATACCCGCAGAAAGTGTTATGAAGAGTCTGTAGCACTTCAGAGAAGGTGCTTGGCTCTTTGTTAATGATGGCCCATTGATCAAAGTTCACTAGACCTATCCTCTGTCTGCTATAAAATCAATGGTCAGATCTCATTCTCCAATTTGCTGTGCATCTGAGTTTGGGGACTGAGCAGAATCATAAGGCAAAGGTTAAAGAACAACCGGCAGAGGAAGTCTGGGTTGTCAATGCTCATAGTTCTCAATAGGGAAATAATCTTCCTATGACACCTGAATATTGGAATGGTTACAACAGAGAACAAGGAAGGGAAAAAACTCTCAAGCCCCAACCAAAAATTCTTTCAATAAACCAGCTCTTGTTTTACACACAGTTCCTCAGAACATCTCTGGAGCAGATAAATGACAATGCCTGGAGCAGCCAGCTAAGCTCTGAGTTGAGCCAGCAGATGGCCGGCTATGCCAGCCCCTCCAAAGAGAAGGTTTGTTCTCTGTTAAGGTTTAGTTTCTAGTTAATTGCTCTTGGAATTCTTGTTGGAGGGCTGCATGAGACTTCTCTCTGCTTCATTGGTTTTTTTGTGTATAAAATTTGTGTTTGCTTGTTCCCTGCTCTTCCCCTGCTGGCATTTGCTTGGAGCAGCTATTGGTACTGAATTGTTCCCTAAATGGGTGGCGGAAGATGATGGGATGTGCCTGCAGCAGGGATGCTTGGTCTTGGCTCGGTTGTTTTTTCCTGTGTCAGTGTGTGTTGCTGGGTTGGTTCTATACTGACAAGCATGTGGTATTCTTGATATCTCAATGCTGGCCTCTTTCTTTCAGTGTTTCCTGTATAAGGCACTAGGAATTTGCTTGGCAGTTTGTCAGGACCCGGTCCATATTAAATCACAGATTCAGAAGTTTCTGAAGAAAACAGATTACATGGAAGTCCCTGATAGACTGGTAAGGACCCTGCCCCTCTCCCTACCTTATCATGTACCCTCTGAATGTCCCCTGGGCAACTCAGCTCTCAGTTTTCCCGGGACAGATGCCATTTTGCTTCATGTCCTCTTTGTTGCTATTTCACTCACCCTTTGCTCCCCCTCCCATGGGTCTCAGGCCTAATTGGCACTTTACACTACTTTGGGTGAAAGGAATTGACTTGTGGGGGTCTATTGGGCACCTGGTCAGATTCACTAACCAATATTTTTCTTGAGTAACAGGGAGTCATTTCCATCCTTTCATTCTCTGCCGAGAGCCACTTGGACCTCATCTTGAACACACTTCAGGAGTTTGGGGCAGCAATGAACAAACTTACGATTTCTGGGTTTATTGGTTGCCTGAAGGTAAAGGAGCCAGGGGGTTCTCTCAAACTTCCTCTCCCTCTAAACTAGAGACAGTATCTCCTGCCCCCGGTAGAGTCTCATTGGTCAGCTAACCCTGTCCCCCAATGGATGTGCTCTGTGTGATGCTTACATTTAAGCAGAGAGGAGCACAGTCTGGATCCGTGGCTCTCTCAACTGATTTTTAGCATGTGATGTTTCATGGCTTGAATGCCTCTCCTATGCACAGTGTGTAGGAACTATACCAGTTAATTATATGGAAAAGTGTTGAATGTATTTGTAGCTGTTTTTTAAATCCAGGTTAGTAGCTGTAAAGGAGGAGGTGTTGCAAGCAACATGTGACTAACCAACCTGCTCTCTGGACAACTGTTATGGACCCTGTGCTCTAGAGCAGCGGTTCTAAAACTTTCCGCACTAATATACCCATTTTAGAAATCTGATTTGTCTAGTGTGCCCCAAGTTTCACCTCATTTTAAACCTTCTTTCTTAGAAAATCAGGCATAAAAATACAAAAAAGTGTCACAACACACTATTACTGAAAAATTGCTTAATTTCCCATTTTTATATGCCATACCAATTAAAATAAATTAATTTAAATATAAATATGTTCCTTACATTTCAATGTGCAGTATATAGAGCAGTGTAAATAGGTCATTGTGTGTATGAAATTTTAGTTTGTAACTTTGCTAGTGCTTTTTAGGTAGCCTGCTCTAAAACTAGGCAAATATCGAAATGATCTGATCTGTCCCCCTCGAAAACTTCTGCGTACCTTTGGTTGAGAACCATTTATCCAGAGGATAAAACAGCATATTAGGTCTCTTGGCCACCATTGCCAGATTTGCTGTTTACTCACTGTGCAGATCTAGGCATATCATTTAGCACCTAATTCTGTGCCTATCAGTGTCAATGACAAATCTCCCATTTATTTCACTGGGGTAGGGTCAAAACTTTGGGCTCTCTGTGTCAGAATTATCCAATCAGTATGTTTGAGACACCAATACCTCTGTGCCTCACGCAGTTATGGTTTGGCTTAAATACATTTTTCAAGTACAAGCTATTATCGCTGCCAAAAGCAATTCCTCAGTCAGCAACAGATCAGAATGTCAAGGCAAAATGAATCAGAAGTAATTGTCTCTTGTGACATTTCCAATTGTCCAGGACTACCATCATGGGAAAAGAGCCAAGACCCGCAGCACGCTGATGCTGACATACAGCAAAGTGGCTATGCATGCTCCAAAAGAGCAACTTCTGTCTCGGGTGGAGGCAGACATCACAGAGAACATCCTACACCATTATAGAACCGGTTGCCAAGTAAGAGTTTTTGCATAAGTGTTGGGGATATTACTCTGAAGTTAGATCAGTGCCTCCACTGGACCTGAGTTTACTAAGAGAGGGCTTATTTTTCTAAAAATCTCCTTTGAACAACCGTTTGTCATGTGCATCAAATCTAAAACCTTCATGGATGGAGTGTGAGCTGTAACAAATATCTTATTTGTTGCTGTTGTTTGTATTTTCTCTAGTTTTTCTGTGTTCTTCTGAAATTCTCTAGGTCACAGTTACATAGTATTTCAGATGCAGTCACACTCAGGCTGTGCAGTATAACACTCTAAGGTTATGTTTACACTGTGAACCTATTTCAGGGTATCAGAAGTATCCCGAAATAGCTATTCCGCATCTTTTGAGTGCGCCCGTTATTTTGAAATCTAACGGGCTCACTATCCCAACATCCCTGTGAACCTTGTTCCACGAGGGTTAAGGGACTTTTTGGAATAGTGCTTGTATTTAGTTTATTTGCTATCACTGTTTCTTGGACTATCTACTTCCCTTTCCCCATATCTGTCTTCCTATTTGTCTGCCTGCTCATTATTTCTGCTCCTTAGATATATGGCTGTCCACTTGCCAGCCCTGATTCTGGTCTCAGTGCATAGTTCTAATCTCTCCACATCACTTTGCCATTCCATTCTACTCTGTCTAAGGCTATGTCTAGGCTGCAGTACTTTTCCAGGATCCCAGAGGTATCCCAGAAAAGCAATACCGCATCCACTTTTTGGAAAAGTGGATGCGTTCTTTCACCATCCCTGTAAACCTTGATTTATGAGGAAGGAAGGGATGGCTTGAAAGAGCAGGTTTTTCCAAATTTCGAAAAAGCCTTTTTTGAAAGAAAAGCAGAGAAAGATTTATACTTTGCGTATCTTTTTCAGACTTTGCAGTCTAGACTTAGCCTAACTGAGACTCTCATTGTCAAAAAAAGTTGATCACAAATGAACCAAGTTGACATTTTCCAGTAGTTCACAAATACAAATATTAAGAACTATGGCCCCTGATATTGTCCACTGCAACACACCCAGACTGGGCACATTTCCTACTTTTTTGGAAGAGTCAGTAATAGTGATTTCTCTCTACTTCATGTTCATTAACCAGGATATTTGTAGAATGTGCATAATGTGGCACAATAGAAATGGCTAGTAGCGGTTTTACATTTTGTTTTTCAGGTGTTGGGGATCAATGTTGCGAACAAGTTAAATTCTAAATAATCTGCCCTCGTATCTTGTGCATTTACTAGGCACAAGTTTCTTGTTTAAATTGCATAAAATTTGTTTTCCCTCCCACATCAAGCAGGAGTCATGACTACTCTGTGTAAATGGACCTGGGTTTACTTGATCAACCTGGGCCTTTTCTTTTTCTGAGATGGGTGTAGAGCTGAGGTTCTCTGTCTTCTGGGGTCTGCAGACACTTCTCCTGAGACTAGATCTAATTTCTACTCTTCTGGAATCTGATTCTCTCAGTTTCTCACCCACATCCTCTTGTTTTTCCTGGAAATGTAGGACATGGACCTGAAATCAACCCTCATCCAGAATGCAACAGAGATTAGCTGTGCAGTTTTGAAGACTGGAGACTCCCAGGCATTTGAATTCTCTTACAAACTGGAGCTCCTTGATTACATGATGGTGAGTGATTAGGAACTTTGAAGCCTGAGCTACAAGGGATTTTGTTATTATGTAATGAGACTGATTGTCCGGGTAGATGTTATTCTTTCCATTGGCTGTAGCTATACTACTGCAGTGTCATGATTTACCTGCCTGGCACCCAGAATGCTGGGTCCACTGTGCTTGGCCGGGATGCTGGCATATTGTGGGCTGTAACTGGAAGGAATGGATAGTGTCTGATGAGTTACCAGGATACAGCTTGCTGACCTGTGTATAGCAGATGTCTCTACGGTCCATTTCTGAGGCAGAGAGCCACTGAAACAGTGTCTGTTTCTTACAGGTCTGGTATAAAGCCCTGTTTCAGAAGGTGAGGGGGAGGCTTCTCTGCCTTTCAAACCCACTTCCTATTTTTATGTCTCTGTTCATGCATTTCAGGACTTCATTAAAAAGGAACCATTGGATTCCCTGGTGTCTCCAGTTCGTTACGAGGCAATGTTTGCGATTGGACAACTGTGGTAGGATATTCTATGCCATATTTCTTGGCACTGTGATGTCTTCTCATTTGTTAATTCATGAGTGTCAGGTTGGGAGCAGGCTGATGCTCACATGGTGTTTTTGTTTTGAGGGTTTGAATGCGTCATGTCTGTTTGGAGATTTGTGCTTGAAAGGCACAAGAGTGGAGGTTGTGGGGCATGCCATACTACGGAGAAGAGTTCAGGTGGGGATGGAGGTTTCTGGCTAGCTGGCAGGGGGAAGGAAGCTGGTGGATTTCTCTAAAAAGGGAATTGAAGTTTTAGCTTTACTTCTAGATGAGCAAATAATTAACAGAGGTACAAAGAGGTGCACAGCTGCAAAGTGAAGGGCTGTTTGCATTTGGGGTTCTAGATTGGGATAATCTTTATTCATTTAACCCATTTTTTACTTGGCTATGGTATTGAATCTAACACGTGACTTCTCTTTCTGTCTTCTGACAGCAAACTCAAACCATCTCTGACCCTGGAGGAAAACCGTGAGATCCTTGATCTGTGTTTTAAAAGTGTATTTCCCCTTCCTCCCTTGGAGAAGATGAAAGAGGAAGGCAAGAAACTAGAGGATACTCTGCACATAGAGGTATATGACACCAATTCCCCTCTGGCAGACTCCACTGAGATCTCTGCCCAGCAAGCACTGGGTGATAGCAGCCACACATGGCCTCCCTGCAAAGTCATGGCTAACTTCACCTCCACCTCCTGCAGAAATTATCTGGTGTTGAGCCTCACTCCTTCTCTTCTGGTTTCAGTTGATGTATGAGTGCTCCTTCGAAGCCCTTAGTGAGCTAATGAAGATCCTGCTTGAGGAAGAACCAACCCCAGACTGGTTCCAGGAAATGTTTCATGTGAGTAGCCCATAGGACCAGGGTGATAATTGTTTCTTGTGTTATAGCAGGGATGATGCTCAAGCTTCTGTTGTGGAGGAATTTTCCGCAGCGGGTGAATTTTAGGGAGAAAGCATCAATTTTTTCCTGAAGTAAGTGGGAATGTGTCCCATTGAAATCCATGGGAGCTGTTCCATTTTATGCCAGTGGTGGACTGAGATCTAGTTTTTCCAGTATAGTTAACACTACATGGACAGGAAAGAAAATCATCAGTGCAGTAACCAAATTCAAGAGGACCAGTGAGAACTGGTCACCTCTTGTAAAAGGAATGAATTAGTATTGAGTTAAGCTCTGTGTATGGAAACTCATTCACCAAAGACTTCCTGCTCTTCAGACATAAACAGAATAGTTTGAAGAGCTGAGGGGAGGGGAGTTAGGTGCAACGTTGGTATGAAAATAAAGTTATAAAAGGAGCTGGGCTGGGGAGACTTCTCTGCTCCTCTCTGTCATTTGCCACTCAGCATGGGAGAAGCTGTCCAGGAAAGAGAACACAGCACCGGACCCCAAACTGCATGCAATGTGCTAGACAGCTGCCATCAGACAGTCTACAGAAGCCCTCACATACACAGAGCCAGACTCATCTCTCATGTAACTCCTTTGGCTTTGATGGAGTTATGTACACCAGAGGTGAATCTGGTCCCTGGGACTTGTATATACAAGGGTCTCTTTTTGGAGACATATAAATCTTTTGCTATATGGAAGTTAAATGCTTTGGAGAGGGATTTTAGTGACAATCAAACCTATTTAAAAGAAACGTTTGGAAGGGTTTTTTGGTACTAACTTTGTCCATTCTCCTGCTTTGCCAACAGCTACTAGAGACCTGGCTCAGTTCAGAGAAGGAGTGGGAGAGAGAAAGGGCCTTGCAGGCCAGTGTCTGGCTGCTAACTGCCTATCAGGAGATAGTTAATAGCACAGTGAGTATAGTTCTACTCTTCCTTGAGCTGACTTTCCCACTTAAATCAAATCTGACATTCAACGTGAATGCATGAGAAATTCTACTAGGCCTGCAGCTGGGGCCTCAAAGTGACTAAGATCCCTCTGCTTCCATAAGAGAAAGGTTTCCATAAGAGTGCTGTGACAGCACTCAGGCCAGACTGTAAGAAACAGGGCAGGCAGTTCCCCAGACGAGTGATTTTATAATTAGATTCACCAAACCAGTAAGAAAAGAGCTTCTACTCTGGTTAACAAAATACCAAACAATAGTACCCTTTAGGCATTCCAGATCTTGGTTCCCATCTAGACAACTAAGTCTAATATAATCACCAATCACAAAGGACTAGACACTTATCCTTAGGTTAATATGAATCACAGGTCTTCCCTAAATATCAGCCAATCCTTAATAACCGAATATCAGATTTGTTGTTAAAAGGAAAAAGAAGAGAGTTACAAATGGTTAAGTGATAGATATTTGTTAAAATGACTTTCACTTTTCATAGTTCAGGATCACAACCATGGTGGAATAAACGGCTGGCTTGTAAAAGTCTCTCTGGAATCATGCTAACCGGTCAACATCCAAAGCCAGTTTAGATGCAAAGGCTGTTAGTTTTTCCATGCATTTCCCAGACTATTCCAAATAATTATTTGGAAGATCTATGTCCTATGGCTTACACGTCCCCTGTTCAAAGTTTAAGCAGACTGGAGAGAGAAGATCAGTCCCATAACTTGTCTTTTATAGCTATTCTAGCCGGTTGGCAAGCCTCCTCACAGAAATTGTCTAAGCAGGATCTCTCCCTGAGAAAGAATAGGTCATGCAGATCTCCTGTCGTGCTTTGTTTTGAAGTTAATTTTCTATTTCCTATGCATACACTGGTAAATGGGTGATACCATCTGCTTTGTCAACAAAACCCTGTAGTCTAGACACAACCCTACATGCAATAACACCTTCTGTCGACAGAAATCTGTCGACAGAAGGTGTTATGCCTCGTAAAATGAGGTTTACCAGCGTCGACAAAACTGCTGAGTTCTGTCGACGTTATGTCGACAGAACTCAGCGGTAGTGTAGACGCAGGTATAGTTTTGTCGACAAAACTCAGTAGTCTAGACACACCCTTTGAAATAACATATAAGTGACTTGTCTTGATACAATTGCAGTGCCGCTTGTTAAGTTATTGTGGGTCACACATAGGTTGGCTGTGTCAGTGTCATAGATGCCTTCTTATACTCTCAGGCTGTTAAAGTTGAATTTCTATTTCTATTTAATCAGATAAGAACATAAAACATGAATGGCCATTCTGGATCCCCCAGACAAATGGTTCATGTATCCTGTCTTCTGGCAGTGGTGGGTGTTATATGCATCAGAGGGAACAAACAGAACAAGGCAATTGTTGAGTGATCTCTCCCCTGTTGTCCAGTCCCAGCCCCAGGCAGTCAGAGATATAGGGACACCCATATCATGCATCTCTGATCATCTTATATGGCTCTATCATACCCCCCTGTAAGCATCTCTTTTCTAAGATGAATGGTCCCAGTCCTTTTAACTTCTCCTTGTACGAGTTATCCCATATCCCATATCATTTTTGTTGCTTTTCTCTGAACTTTTTCCAATTATAACCTAACTTTATATAAGTTGGAGGACTACAATTGCTTGCAGTATTCAAGGTGTGGGTGTACCATGGATTTGAAACAGTGGCATGATAAGAACATAAGAACATAAGAACATAAAAACGGCCGTACTGGGTCAGACCAAAGGTCCATCTAGCCCAGTATCCTGACTACCGACAGTGGCCAGCACCAGGTGCCCCAGAGAGGGTGGACCGAAGACAGTGATCAAGCGATTTGTCTCCTGCCATCCCTCTCCAGCCTCTGACAAACAGAGGCCAAGGACACCATTTTATCCCTTGGCTAATAGCCTTTCATGCACCTAGCCTCCATGAAATTATCTAGCTTCTCTTTAAACTCTATTATAGTCCTAGCCTTCACAGCCTGATCTGGCAAGGAGTTCCACAGGTTGACTACACGCTGTGTGAAGAAGAACTTCTTTTATTAGTTTTAAACCTGCTACCCATTAATTTCATTTGGTGTCCTCTAGTTCTTCTATTTAGGGAACTAATAAATAACTTTTCTTTATCGGCCCTCTCCACACCACTCATGATTTTATAGACCTCTATCATATCCCCCCTCAGTCTCCTCTTTTCTAAACTGAAAAGTCCCAGTCGCTTTAACCTCTCCTCATATGGGACCCGTTCCAAACCCCTAATCATTTTAGTTGCCCTTTTCTGAACCCTTTCCAAGGCCAAAATATCTTTTTTGAGGTGAGGAGACCACATCTGTACACAGTATTCAAGATGTGGACGTACCATAGTTTTATACAGGGGTAGTAAGATATTCTGGGTCTTATTTTCTATCCCTTTCTTAATAATTCCCAGCATTCTATTTTCCTTTTTGACCGCTGCTGCACACTGCGTGGAAGTTTTCAGAGAACTGTCCACAATAACTCCAAGATCCCTTTCCTGATTTGTCGTAGCCAAATTAGCCCCCATCATACTGTATGTATAGTTGGGGTTATTTTTCCCGATGTGCATTACTTTACATTTATCCACATTAAATTTCATTTGCCATTTTGTTGCCCAATCACTCAGTTTGGTGAGATCTTTTTGGAGTCCCTCACAGTCTGCTTCTGTCTTGACTATCCTAAACAGTTTTGTATCATCTGCAAACTTTACCACCTCACTGCTTACCCCTTTCTCCAGATCATTTATAAATAAGTTGAAAAGGATTGGTCCCAGGACTGACCCTTGGGGTACACCACTAGTTACCCCTGTCCAATCTGAAAATTTACCATTTATTCCTACCCTTTGTTTCCTGTCATTTAACCAGTTCGCAATCCAAGAAAGGACCTTCCCTCTTATCCCTTGGCCATGTAATTTACACAAGAGCCTTTGGTGAGGGACCTTGTCAAAGGCTTTCTGAAAATCCAAGTATACTATATCTACTGGATCCCCCTTGTCTGCATGTTTGTTGACCCCTTCAAAGAACTCTAACAGATTAGTAAGACAGGATTTCCTTTTACAGAAACCATGTTGACTTTTGTCCAATAAATTATGCTCTTCTACATGCTTCACAATTTTATTCTTTACTATTGTTTCTACTAATTTGCCCGGTACTGAAGTTAGACTTACCGGTCTGTAATTTCCAGGATCGCCTCTAGAGCCCTTTTTAAATATTGGTGTCACGTTAGCTACCTTCCAGTCATTAGGTACGGAAGCCGATTTAAAGGATAGGTTACAAACTACAGATAATAGCTCACCAATTTCCCATTTGAGTTCTTTTAGAACCCTTGGATGAATGCCATCTGGTCCCGGAGATTTGTTAACATTAAGTTTTTCTATTTGTTCCAAAACCTCCTCTAAAGACACTTCAATCCGGGACAGTTCCTCAGATTCATCACCCACAAAGGACGGTGCAGATTCAGGAATCTCCCCAACGTCCTCAGCCGTGAAGACTGAAGCAAAGAAATCATTTAGTTTCTTCGCAATGGCTTTATCGTCCTTGATTGCTTCTTTTATAGCTCAATCATCTAGGGGACCCTCAGTTTTTTTAGCAGGCTTCCTGCTTCTAATGTACTTAAAAAACATTTTGTTATTTCTTTTTGAGTTTTTGGCTAGCTGTTCCTCAAAATCTTTTTTTGCTTTTCTTATTACATTTTTACACTTGATTTGACAGTGTTTATGTTCCTTTCTATTTATCTCACTAGGACTGGACTTCCACTTCTGAAAAGATACCTTTTTGTCCCTCACTGCTTCTTTTACATGGTGGTTAAGCCGCGGTGACTCTTTTTTAGGTCTCTTGCTATGTTTTTTAATTTGGGGTATACATTTAAGTTGGGCCCCTGTTATGGTGTCTTTAAAAAGTTTCCATGCAGCTTTCAGGGACTTTGCTCTAGTCACTGTGCCTTTTAATTTCTGTTTCACTAACCTCCTCATTTTTGTGTAATTCCCCTTTTTGAAATTAAATGCCAGGGTGCTGGACTGCTGAGGTGTTCTTCCCACCACAGGAATGTTGAATGTTATTATATTATGGTCACTATTCCCAAGCGGTCCGGTAACGGTTATATCCTGGACCTGATCCTGCACTCCACTCAGGACTAAATCGAGAATTGCCTCTCCCCTTGTGGGTTCCAAGAAGCAGTCATTTAAGCCATTGAGAAATTTTATCTCTGCTTCTCTTCCTGAGGTGACATGTATCCAGTCAATATGGCGGTAATTAAAATCCCCCATTATTATAGAGTTCTTTATTTTGGTAGCCTCTCTAATCTCCCTCAGCATTTCAATGTCAGTATCGCTGTCCTGGTCAGGTGGTTGGTAATATATCCCTACTGCTAATTTCTTATTATTTATCATATTATTATTCATCCCTTTTCCTAGTGGTTCCTAACATACCATTAGCATTTTTAAGTGCAGCTGCGTGTTGAACAGATGTTTTTAGAGGACTATCCACAATGACTCTGAGATTTTTCTTGAGTGCTACAGCTAATTTAGACCCCATCAATTTGCATGTACAATAAGGATTATGTTTTCCAATGTGCCGTACCCAGGTACAGTAATGGAGTTCACAATAAGGAAGGCAAATAATGTCCAGTATAGCCGGAGAACTTTCATTCTTCATTCTTTTTAAATTAGCCTCAGGAAACTTTTCATCAGTTTGGATATCTGATTGGGCTATTAGCACCATATACCTGTGCTTCAGTAACAACATCGCGTCAGTTGGTGGTTGACTGTATCAACTGTCTTCTCAATATACAAGGTGAGGAGACCATGAGCAGGTGTAAGTAACCCTTCACTTTCTTTCATTGTTGTAATGACCCTTTTTTCCATCTGTAATTCTTTCTGTCTTGTTAGCGACACTTATATAACAGAATAATTGGGGCCTTGTAAGTACATTGCTGGAAGAGAACTGCACAAATAATAAATAATCTGCAAATATTAGAGGGTGGGCAAAATATAGCACACAGGCCAGATCTGCCCTTCTCCCCAGAATTTCTGTCTGGAGCGCTCAGCTGATTAGCAAGCATGCCAGCAGCATGTGTTCAGCTGCCCCTCTCCGACTTGCTCCATCCTATCTGCTGCTAGTGGTGTGTGGAGGGGAGGTGAGCAGGGAGGTGTGCAGAAGTCAGGGTGACCCCTTTGCCCCTGTCATCATCTCTGCAGAGCAGAGTTTGGGGAGAGGGACACATACAATAGTGCTGCTCCAGGTGAGTAACGGAGTGCCTATCTAAAGAGGCAGTGCACTGTTTCTAAGATTTCTCTGGCAGCCAGCATGTCCCTCTCTCTCTCTCTCTCTCTCTCACATACACACACACACACACACACATTGTCTCACACACACTCTCTCCCCCGCCATATGCCCATATGCCCCCCCTCTGCAGAGTAGGGTGGGGAGAGGGAGATGACAGAGCAGGACAGCTTTCCTTTAAAGAGACAGTTCATGATTTAGAAGTGAGCGAAGAGCCTGGGTTTCCTACCTAAGCTTTTGGTCAGCCCCATCTCTTTTACAATGAGAGTTCAGTGGAGGAATTCTCCTCCAAATCAGAACCTCAGATCAATCTACATGAGTTCTGCTTGACTATGAGATTAGATTTAAATACTGAGAGCAGAATGGCTACTGAAACCAGATATACAGAGAAAAAGGCTCCACACAGAATACAGTGCCTGTTTAACCCTGTATGAATCAGAATGAATCACATGCCATTACTGTTAACTTTCAGACATAGGGGCTACGTCTAGACTACATCCCTTTTTCGGAGGGATAAGGGATCTTTCGGAAAAGGCTTAATTTTCCGCAAGATCAGCATCTAGACTGGCGCTTTTCTCCGGCAAAGCTCCGTGCCGAAAAAAGCTGCAGCCATTTTTATGCTAATGAAGCGGGGGAGATTTAAATCCCCGCTTCATTAGGAATTGCGATACATCTAATTTACATCCCTTTTCCGAAAAAGGGATGTAGTCTAGACATAGCCTGACGGTAAAATTCTGACTCCATTAAAGTCAACAAGAATTTCGTCATTGGCTTTAGTGGGGCCAAAATTTCACACACAGCTGGTAATAACATACCCCATAGATCCTCCTGTATGATTATCTATGGATCAGAGGTTCAGTTTTATTAAATGTTGCCATACTTTTTCTCCTTTTCTCTATCCTAGGTCAGTGCACAAACCTGGGATCAGCAGACGAGGAGCTGAGATGTCTCCGTGAGGCACTAACAACTCCAGACCCTGAGGCTCTGTTTCAAACCTCTTGCAAAATGGCTAAGGTAACAGACACTAGGTGACTGTCCTAATGGTTGTGCACCATTCATTTTCCCTTGTCCAGAGGACTGGAAAAGGGCAAATATAGTGCCCATCTATAAAAAGGGAAATAAGAACAACCCAGGAAACTACAGACCAGTTAGTTTAACTTCTGTGCCTGGGAAGATAATGGAGCAAGTAATTAAGGAAATCGTCTGTAAACACTTGGAAAGTGGCAAGGTGATAGGGAACAGCCAGCCTGGATTTGTAAAGAACAAATCATGTCAAACCAATCTGATAGTTTTCTTTGATAGGATAACGAGTCTTGTGGATAAGGGAGAAGTGGTGGATGTGGTATACCTAGATTTTAGTAAGGCATTTGATACAGTCTCGCATGATATTCTTATCAATAAACTAGGTAAATACAACTTAGATGGGGCTACTATAAGGTGGGTGCATAACTGGCTGGATAACCATACTCAGAGAGTAGTTATTAATGGTTCACAATCCTGCTGGAAAGGCATAACAAGTGGGGTTCCACAGGGGTCTGTTTTGGGACTGGCTTTGTTCAATATCTTCATCAACGATTTAGATATTGGTATATAAAGTACGCTTATTAAGTTTGTAGACGATACCAAGCTGGGAGGGGTTGCGACTAATCTGCAGGATAGGGTCATAATTCAAAATGACTTGGACAAATTGGAGAAATGGTCTGAGGTAAATAGGATGAAGTTTAAGACAAATGCCAAGTTCTCCACTTAGGAAGGAACAATCAGTTTCATACATACAGAATGGGAAGCGACTGTCTGGGAAGGAGTACGGCAGAAAGGGATCTAGGGGTTATAGTGGACCACAAGTTGAATATGAGTCAGCAGTGTGATGCCATTGCAAAGAAAGCAAACATGATTCTGGGATGCATTAACAGGGGTGTTGTGAGCAAGACATGAGAAGTCATTCTTCCGCTCTACTCTGCACTGGTTAGGCCTCAATTGGAGTATTGTGTTCAGTTCTGAGCACCGCATTTCAAGAAAGATGTGGAGAAATTGGAGAGGGTCCAGAGAAGAGCAACGAGAATGATGAAAGGTCTAGAGAACATGACCTATGAGGGAAGGCTGAAGGAATTAGGTTTGTTTAGTTTAGAAAAGAGAAGATCGAGGGGGATAGCAGTTTTCAGATATCTAAAAGGGTGCCATAAGGAGGAGGGAGAAAACTTGTTCATCTTGGCCTATGGGGATAGAACAAGAAGCAATGGGCTTAAACTGCAGCAAGGGAGATTTAGATTGGACATTAGGAAAAAGTTCCTAATTGTCAGGGTAGTCAAACACTGGAATAAATTGCCCAGGGAGGTTGTGGAATCTCCATCTCTGGAGATATTTAGGAGTAGGTTAGATAAATGTCTATCAGGGATGGTCTAGACAGTATTTGGTCCTGCCATGAGGGCAGGGGATCGGACTCGATGACCTCTCAAGGTCCCTTCCAGTCCTAGTATTCTATGATTCTATGATTGTTTTATGCTTTTGTGATGTCTTTCCACACTTGGAGCGAGCTATGGGAGTGAGGCATTCGTGGGTAATCAGTAACATGCTTTTCATAGATATATGCTATGAATGCCATGTAAAAAACAGATTCCAGACAGTTGCATGAACATGCCCATGCATGTGCGCGCGCACATCCATCCATCCATCCATCCAGGGGGAAAATATGTGAGCGGGACATCAAGCTGAGAAACCAGTCTTGTCACCTTGTGTGTTTACCTGAACCTATATTTGTGTGCATGCATCTCTTTGCATATTTTTATATTTTGTGAAAAGATGTCATGTACATCATAGAATATAAACTGGAAATTTACATCCTGTTTGTCCCATACAATGTTGTGCTAACTGTATAACCTAAGATCTAACCTGATATTATTAGTGTAGAATAGAGATGTGGTAGCTAGAAAGATTACAGAGAAAATTTTAATTGCAACTGCCTTGCCAGATATGAGCCCAATTAGCAATTTGCTGATGAATACATTATTTTCCTATACAGCTCTTAGGCCTCCTTTCTTAAAAGTACTGGAGCCGACTATCATTGCAATCTTTCCTGTTTTTGATCTGTCCACAGGTGGTTAGTAAGTACTTTCCCTCTGACCAAGCCACAGATTTTATTGAGGCCATACTGGATGGTATGCTGTCTGCTAGCCCCTCCTGTGCCACAGCAGCCGGTCTGTGGATGAAAATCATCCTGAAGGAGTGTGGAAGTGCCATGCTGGATGAGGTAAAATAGAAGCTGGAGAGGTTTTTCTGGCTAACCTGCAGGCTTTCAGGTCTTTGCCATCATTTGCAGTGAATACAAGTCTTGCTGTTTCTCCCCCTGGGATTGGAAGGTAATTCCATCTGTGTTCCTATCCTGAGTCAGGCAATGAGGGAATCAACAGCAGAAGACAGAGATAATCTAACGATACATCTGCACTAGCTCGTTAGTTCGAGCTGGGTAGGGTAATGAGGGCAAGCGGAGTTGCAAATGAAGCCCGAGATTTAAATATCCCGGGCTTCCTTTGCATGTTCCCTGGCGCCACCATTTTTAAATCCCCCTTAGTCCGAACTCCGTGCCCGCGGCTACATGCGGCATGGACTAGGTAGTTCAAATTAAAGATCCTAATTCGAACTACCGTTACCCCTCATGGAATTAGGATCTTTAATTAGAACTACCTACTCCATGCCTTGTGTAGCCGCAGGCACTGTGTTCGGATTAAGGGGGATTTTAAAATGGCAGCACCCGGGAACATGCAAATGAAGCCCGGGATATTTAAATCCTGGGCTTCATTTGCAACTCTGCTTGCCCTCATTACCCTACCTAGCTCGAACTAACAAGCTAGTGTAGCCGTACCCCAAGTGAAAAGGAAGATGCTTGATTATTTGTCTATCTTGTTGTCACAGTTTCCAGCCATGAAAGGCTTGGAAAAATTAGACTCCGAGTAAAATGCAAAAAGAGAATATCCGGCCCCAAGAGACAAGCTAAGTGAACTACATCTTAGGGCCTCAGATAATGAGGGGTCTCTAAAAATACCCCAAAATTGCTAGTTTTTACTTGCCTCTTTGCCTATGTACAGATAGATAGATAGATAGATAGATAACTTTATTATTTCTATTTTCATTGTCATTTCTGTTAGAATAATACATGTTGTTTTGGAAATGCAGTGAGGCCTCTTTAACTTGACATAGCTTAGGGCCTCAGCATGTTTTAACCCGGTGTTACAGCCAGGTATGGGCAGTGATATGTATAATTTTTGTGGGTTAAATCTATGCAGCCATGTCTAAATACTTGTTTTTTGAAGGGAGGATTTTCTACAAGAACAGCAAATTGCTAAACGACTAAATAAACGTTTTGGTTCTGCAGAATGAATGGAGAGAATGGAAAAAGGACATTTTTTCTGGTTTTATTCTGTCCAGGTGCCAGATATCCTGAGTATAATATATATACATATGCCTACCATCGAGCAGGGTAGCTTGAGGCAGTTCCTGGTGGAGTCAGTGTCCATTCTTGCTCACCATCACCTAGAGGCAGTGATCTTCAGCCTCCTCATCAAACATCTGCCGATGGACAGGTATATACTGCTCCTTACAGTGTTCATTTTGGTAACCATGGATCCCACGGCTTCACTGGAAGATGTAAGGCTTCATTTAAGCCACAGACAGTTTGAGATAATTCCTAAAGGTTAATAGCTTGGGTCTTTCTGCAGAAAGGTCCAAGACCATGTCAAGGTGGGTGCAGGGAGAAATTAAGTGTCATTCTGTTTCCATTAATTAATAGTTGCTTTGGCATCCTAAAGACTTCCCTTTACTGGCATCACTGGAGTGGATTTTTGCCTCTCCAGACCCCTGAACTAACATCACCCTGGAAATTGCCAGTGACTGTTCATTTTCTGGTAGCATGAAAGCTTCAAATCCAAATTCCTGGCTGATTAGCAAGGATAGGGCACCAGGCTTTTGGTATCAGCAAGCGCATGGCTGCTGGAATGGAGTTTTCATTCTTGGTACTTCAAGACAGGGCGGTAAGCATATCTATCATTTCATTCAAACATCCCTAGCTGAATTATCAGTCATCAGTGCTGGAATCTAAGAACATAAGAACGGCTGTAGTGGGTCAGACCAAATGTCCATCTAGCCCAGGATCCTGTCTTCAGACAGTGGCCAATGCCAGGTGCCCCATAGGGAGTGAACAGAACATGCCCATTCTGGCAAATAGAGGCCAGGGAATGCCATTTGTGAAGAGGTCATGGGCTAGCCACAAATATTTGTTCTCGTAGTTGTACATCCAGTTAGTAGGAAGATCATTTTTCTTTCTTCAACTTGTCTCCCAGGCCCCAGATCTTTGGGCATCATATGCTCATGATTCCATATCTACTGAGAAGTAGGAAAACAGGAACTGTGATTAGAGCTCTGTGTCCTTTCCTTCTGAAGTCTAGCATTAATGGTTATGGTGCAGTAAGACTAGGGTTGTGTCTATACAGCACCCTAAACTTGAAATAAGATGCACAATTTGCACTCCGCAAATTGCGTATCATATTTTGCATAGCCTATTTTGAAATGTGGCGCTTCTACACAGCACCAAATGTCGAAATAATGTGCTATTTCAAGCCATCCCTTATCCTTCATGCAACAAAGTTTCTTGGGATGGCAAAATAGTGTGCCCATTATTTTGAAAAATATTTCAAAATAACGGGCTGCTTGTGTAAATGTGGGGTAGCTATTTCGGGATACCTCCAGGATCCCAAAACAGTCATGCACTGTAGAAATGTAACCTGAAATGTAACTTAACTTAGTTCTGTAACTAGAAACTCAATATGTAAAACATGAGGACCATATAAGGAGGACAGCACTCTGAACTTGCTCATCATAGGGAGGGCTTGACAAATAATACAATCTACTCACCCATGGCGTGTAGATTTTAACCTGGAAGAGCCAGGTTCGGGCGACCTGTGCATGCGCAGAACGATCTGTGCATGCACAGATCGCCGGACAGCGCGGTTGGTGAGCCCTGATCATAGTCAAGGAGAAAATTTGTTCTTTACTTGAATATGATGCATATAGTCAGAGCCACAAAAGTCTCCAGGGGTCACATATAACTTATGTTAAATTGCAGTGACACCACTGAGCTGTGGAGATCTCTGGGGACAGATCCCTTGCTCGCCCCTCAAGTCCTGAAGGTCCTAATAGAAAAAATAAAGACTCCAACAAGTCAAGAAGGAAGGATGACCTCAGAGACAGAAACAGACCTGCATTTAGCAGCTGCTGAACCTCTCATAGTAAGTTAGACGACAGACATGTATTTCTCTGCCTTGTGACAAACATGCTGATGGAAAGCTAGATGAGTGGTATAATATTGTCATATGGGCACTTCTTTTCTGAAGTACTGTTTCCTGGATTCCAGCTGTGCTTTCTGTGGAACAACAGATGGCAGATTTAGAGCATGTGGCTGATTCACTTAATACTATCTGGCAATTAGAAAGTCTTTGAATCAGATTTCTTACAGTGCTTTGCAGATGTTTTGTACAACTCACAACATGCTTTGATAGGTCGTACACATTTTTACAGCTATGGGACGCTAAGGCACACATGGAGTGAATTGCTCTCGGTCATTCATCAAGTTAGTGACAGGAGTGAGAATTTAGTCCAGCAGGTATCAGAAGGGGAGAGAGTGTGATAGTGTTAGGAAGAGACCTCTTCTTTTACCATGCTCTCCTTTCAGGCAACATGTGCCATCTTTGAAGTGGTGTCAGCATTGCAGCTGAGCAAAACTGTGCAGGAGCTGTTCCCGGAGTTGTTTACTGTTCTCCTGCAGCAGATCAGCCAAACCCTAGGACAAAAGATGCCTTTGCCCAGGATGAGCAGCCGAAGGAGGTTATTCAGAAAAGGACAACAACTATGTGAGGGCAACCCTTGCAGGTAATTAGAAGAAAGGGAGCAAAACAAAGAGAATCCCAGTCCATTTGTGTGACACTCCCCAGGAGTTCTCAGGGTTATGAGGCACCTTACCATCACCTGCTTTTAATATGAGAAAGTCTTGTTTGTGCTTGCTATAGGTCAGTTCCCTGAAACCACCAACCTCTGGCAACACAAACACTACTATCTAGGCCTCCTCAGGCCTCAGTCTCTTTGTCCTCTCTTTCTGACTACAGCTTAGAGAATCTCTATCAATGGATTCTCCTCTAAGAGAAGTCTCCCTGCGATGTACGTGCATCTCCGCACCAATCAGCGTTCCCCCATCTCTTAGTTTAAAAACTGCTCTACGGCCTTTTAATGTTTAGTGCCAGTAGTCTGGTTCCACCCTGGTTTAGGTGGAGCCCATCCTTCCTGTATAGGCTCCCCCTCTCCCAAAAGTGTCCCCAGTTCCTGATAAATCCAAACCCCTCTTCCCTACACCATCGTCTCATCCACGCATTGAGACTCTGAAGCTTTGCCTGCCTACCTGGTCCTGCGTGTGGAACTGGAAGCATTTCCAAGAATGCCACCATAGAGGTCCTGGATTTCAGTCTCTTTCCTAGCAACCTAAATTTGGCCTCCAGGACATCTCTCCTACCCTTCCCTATGTCATTGATACCTACATGTACCACAACCACCGGCTCCTCCCCAGCACTAGACATAAGTCTATCTAGATACCTCGAGAGATCCACAACCTTTGCACCAGGCAGTCATGTGACCATACAGTTCTCCCGGTCATCACAAACCCAACTATCTATGTTTCTAACGATCGAATCACTCACTACTAACACCTGCCTCTTCCTAACATCTGGCATTCCCTCCCCCTCAGAGGTATCGTTGGTGCGAGAGGATACCGCAACATCCTCGGGAAGGAGGGTCCCAACTACGGGATGGTTTCCCTCTGCTCCCATTGAATTCTCTGTTCCCTTGAGACTTTCATCCTCCTTAAGAGCACTGGGACTCTCAGACTGGAGGTGGGACAGTACTACAGTGTCCTGGAAAGTCTCATCAACATAGCTCTCTACCTCTGTTAGCTCCTCCAGTTCAGCCACCCTGGCCTCCAAAGCCCGAACTCGGTCTCTGAGGGCCAGGAGCTCCTTGCAACAGGTGCACACATACGCCATTCGCCCACAGGGCAGGTAATCATACATGTTACACTCGACGTAATAAACAGGATAGCCCCCACTCTGCTGCTGGGCTTCTGTCTCCATTTTTTTATGAATAAATTTAAGTAAAAACTGGGCTTATTAAATCTCTGGAATATAGATTATTATAAAAGTTAGGTTTAAAGAAGATCAGAAGTCACTAGTGCCCTCTAAACTCCCACTCCAAAGTCCCTCTCCAAGCTCCCTGTTCGCGGACTCACAGGCTTATATAGCTCTGGTAGCCCCTCCCCCGACTGAGGCTCAGCCAATTAACATAGGCTTCTAGATTTCAAACCTTTTAGAAGCTCCTTCAAACAAACAAACAAACAAACAAACAAACAAACAAACAAACAAACAAAGAAACACAAGCTCAGCACACAACAAATAACCCCCCCCCCACACACACACAAACACACTCCCTTTTCATCCATCTCACACACAACAGTCTTGAGCCCCCACTCAGTAGCTTGGGAAATTCACACACCTCTGGACGCCTCTGAGAGGCAATGCTTCCCCACTTGCAAGCACAGAGTCTGAGTGTAGAAAAGAAACTTTTAATGAAAGAGAGAGAGAGAGGTCACATGGCATTAGCTTGGGAAAATACCACAGCCAGAGTTCATAACCAACCCACGAGTAACCATCCCAGCTCAAATGGATTGAGCAATGTCCTTTGCCCCTCAGGCTCACTAGTCCAACAATTTAAGGGTCCCATTCACTTACCCAAACTTTCTCCATACCCCACTTCAAACGCCCCACTTACAGCTCTGTCAGTACAGTCCCAGACACATCACCCTGATGACTCCACCCATTGAGCCTGAGGCCATGCCACCTTCGTGCTGCTCTTGTGGTCTGCTGCTCCACCAGCCGCTCTGCTGGCTGCCTGCCACTGCTCCTCTCCAGCTGCCCTGCTGGCCACCCTCTGGTCTCTCCCACCAGCCCCTCTGCTGACCGCAATGGGTCTGGCTCCAGGCCAAACCAGTGACTTCACCTCTTAGTGATTTCAACTCTTTAGCTACCACCTAGGCTGGCAAAAAGTTTCTAGCTTCCACTGGAATAACAAAAAGACTCCTAATGGAGTCTGCTTTAGGTCTACCCTTAGAAGGCGGGGGGCGGGGGGGGGGGGGGGAGAGACAGGTTGAACCAGCCTTACAGCTGACACCTGGCAGGCATGAAGCAGGCTGGCTCAAGCCCTTTGTCCCCAACTCAGTTCACTCAGCTCTGGAAGGGGGAGGCTTGTTTATCTGAGACCCCTTACAATGATGGTGTCTCTCCTGCAAGCACTGGTGTCATATTTTACAGTTCCTACATTTAGGGGTAGCATGGTTTGTGACCCCACAACAGCCAAATTAGTTACAATACATCACATTCCATTCTGACAACCAGTCCTCCATCAGCCCTGGCTGAATTGGATTTATATAACCACACCCCAGATTCCTTCCCCATCCCAGCATGAAGCAGTTAATTATCATACAGGCCTGTATTTATATATCAACAGTTAATTATCTTACAGGGCTAAACAATTTGAGTGAGCATGCCCACCCCCAAAATGTGGTGTATTCTCTCCTTTTCGCTGGCTGATTGCAAGCAGTAGTTCAGCCCCTGCTTACACTTATACTTTAGAACTCAGCTCTGGAAAACATACAACACTTAGATGTATTTATAGGGAAAACAAGAACTGGTATATTATCAAAGAACAGAGATGTCAGTGATAATGAGTTAGAATACAGGCAAAAAATGGTTAGAGCCCTGCGCGAATACAAACATCTACCCCTGGACACGGAGATCTGCAGATAGACATTGGGTTCTGCACATCCACAGGGCTCTGCTCCCAAGAGCCATTGTGACCAACAGAGAGGCGCATGGCCCTGTCATGCCTGGGAACCAGTGTCCTGCACCAGCAGCTCCTCCCATCCGCACTGCTGTGTGGTGTCAGTTGAAGGGCACACATTGCTCTGTGTCTCGCAGGTCCACCTGCTGCTCTTTTAAGGGTAGCCAAAACTACATCAGGGTTATTTTCAGGCCCCACTTTGCAGAACGCTACCTTCTGTGGCTGGTTTCCATTTCCTGTCATAAACTCTCCAAACTTCGGAGGAGTCGTTGCCATCCCTGGGCTTGTTCCCATATAAATTCCTGCTGGTTCTTTTGCTGCTAAGCCTAGCAGGCAAACAAGGACTGGTTTTCTGCATGGTGGGATTGTTGGAAGGTCTGCAGGGCCTTCTACTCCTGCAATTTTCAACTGGGTTTATTTCAAGGGCTAAGAAGCAGGGCTGGCATTAGACTAGCGGCAGCTCAGGGCAGAATGCTGAAGCTCTGAGCCCAGATGGGCTGGAGCATTGAGGCCCAGCACCTTGCAGTAAATCCTGAGCCCCAATGTCCTGTGGGGTTACAGACTGGAGCTGGAAGTCCTAAGCCCCAGTGCCTAGCATGACAGAGGCTTGGAACCGGGCTGTGGAGTATTAAATTAAATTAATGGAGATTGCCTATCTCCTAGAACTGGAAGGGACCATATTGGAGGGGACCTCAGAAAGAGAGGTTGAGAACCCATGTCCTACACCTCTCTTTGCTGCTCTAGAACCCTTTTGCAGTGTTCTCTCCAGTACCCAGACTTCTACATCTTCTCAGCCACGTTCTCAGTTTGCATAGATAAAAGGAAATCCTGGATGAGCCCCCCCAGCTGGGACAGGGTGGGAAGGTCTTCCACAAACACAGGTGTTCCGTGAACACAGCCCGTGTTGAGACTTTCTTGTCTGTACCTACCGATGTGTAGACTATTTCCAGTGTTTTAATCCACCTGTCCATGCATAGCACCGTTACATTATATCTCAGCTTTCTAGTCCCTCCTCCAGATGGAGGGAAAGTGTTTCCATTCAGAGAACTCCCTTTGAAAGGCTCTCCTAGCATTTTGCTCTCTGTTTC
This sequence comes from Pelodiscus sinensis, assembly GCF_049634645.1. Taxonomy (NCBI): domain Eukaryota; kingdom Metazoa; phylum Chordata; order Testudines; family Trionychidae; genus Pelodiscus; species Pelodiscus sinensis. The sequence goes on from NW_027465914.1 coordinate 238,432, forward strand.
CCTCAAACACTCCTCTGTGTGTCCCTTTAGGCAGATTCCTTATTAATGGGATAATAGGTTTGTTGATTCTATAGCCCCACTTTAGCCAGGCAATCAGGTACATTTCTATCCAATTAGGCTTTCTCTGGGGAAGCTAATTAGTAGTAGTAGTTACCAGAGTGCTGACCCCAAGTACAAGCTCTCAGCACCCTGTCACATCTCGCTGGAGATAAGGCCCCAAAATATCCATTAGTGATCACTAATCTCTCTGTGTCCCAGCTTTTGGGGTCTGATTGTGAATTTTTTCCATATTACTGTACTGTGCTAGTGCCCATACGCCTTGCAGATAGGAGAAAGTGACTGCAAAATGTTGTCCATAGCAACACTAGTAATATGAGATGTATGAGACTGAAATACCTCCTGGGATTAAGTCCTTCCAAAAACAGTGGTCCCCAGGATACTGTCAATGGATGAACTGTCAATGAACAACAGACCTGACAAGTAACTGGGGTTTCCTGACTGCTTAGGCTGTGCCTTTCTATTGGTTACTACAGTTCTGTGCCTCTTTTCCCCCAGGCTTTCTATTGAAGCATTAGAGGCTGTGCTTTTCAAGGCTGTGAATGAGAAGCTGATAAGAACACTCTGGAAGCAGAGAACTTGGATGCTTCTTGAAAATCCGCAGACTCACCACGAGGGGGTGTGTTTGCTGGTGAGGTAAGAGATCTAGGAGACAGCATTTCATCCTCAGGGATCGGCAACAAATAGAGTGACTGACAGGGAACTTTCAGGTATAGCTTTGTGCGGGGTGTCCTGGGTGAGAAACACAGAGCTTCCATGCGTAGCTTTTAGAGTTGTATGGTCATAGCAGCTAAGCTTTTGAAGTGCACAGTCTGCCCCATAAGTGGTTCCTTTTGTCTTCCAGTGTTCTGCAAAGATCTGGACTAATAACAGTGGAGATCATACAGAGCCTCAGGTATGAGCAGTTCCACCATTAGGCTGTTATCTGTTGTTTACCTTTCTCTGAGGAGTTGTACAGTTCAGTTCATAGGAATTCATTTTAGATAGTAGAATGTGTCCTTTGTAAGGAAATCTCACAAGGAACTTCATTACACCTTTCTTAATCATTTTCTCTAGCCTGGCCTAGCTGCCTATTCTAATTGCTGGTTAAGAGAGAGTGAGAAAGATATAGATAGGCTACGTCTACATTGGCAAGATTTTGCGCAAATAAGTTATGTCTAACCTACAGCACTAATTCAAATTAACTTAATTCGAATTAGTTAATTCAAAATAAGCTAATTTGAATGAGTGCATCTAGACCTAAAAACTAATTCGAATTAGCATTTTGCTAATTCGAAATAGCATGTCCACATTGAGTGGACCCTGAACCGAAGTTAAGGCTGGCCAGAACCAGTGCCGTCAGGGCATCAGGTTAGGACTTAAGGTTTGGAGCTGCTTCCTCAGGCTAGCCGAGGGCTGTGCTTAAAAGGACCCGACCCCCACCCCGGACAGACAGTTCTCAGGATTCCCCGCTTGCTTGTCTAACTCGATGGGGACAACAAAGCAGTCCTGTCTTGGAGTGCCCTGAATGCCCACACTCGGCACATTACAGCACTCGACCATCAGCCCGGCTGCACTTGCCGCAGGCTGCCATCCGGGGGAGGTCAATCAGGGGGCTGTCAGGATCCAGGAGGCCCTACAGGAAAGCTTCCACCCCGAGGAGCCCGCAGAGCCACCCCAGTCCTCCCCATCGGGGGCTCGTGCCCCATTCCTCCCTCACCTCCTTCCACTTACCCTTCCCGAGCCCCCTCTTCCTGATGTAAAAAATAAAGGACACGTGTTCAAAAATAGAAACTCTCTTTATTTAACAAAACTGGGGACGCGGGAGGGGTGAGTTAACCTCTGGGGGACTGGGAAAAGGAGGTGGGAGAGGGGAAGAAAGAGGGTGGGAGAGGGGAGGTGGAAACCTGGGAGGAGGGAGCTGGAAGGGGGAAGCCAGGGGAAGAAGGAGGAGGGGAAGTATAAAACTATGGTACGCCATATCTTCAGAACTGTGTACAGATGTGGTCTTCTCACCTCAAAAAAGATATGGCCTTGGAAAGGGTTCAGAAAAGGGCAAGTACAATGATTAGGGGTTTGGAACAGGTCCCATATGAAGAGAGGCTAAAGAGACTGGGACTTTTCAGCTTAGAAAAGAGGAGACTGAGGGGTGATATGATAGAGGTCTATAAAATCATGAGTGGTATGGAGAGGGTGCATAAAGAAAAGTTCTTCATTAGTTCCCATAATATAAGGACTAGAGGACACCAAATGAAATGAATGGACATCAGGTTTAAAACTAATAAAAGAAAGTTCTTCTTCACACAAAGTTCTTCTTATAGTCAACCTGTGGAACTCCTTGCCACAGGAGGCTGTGAAGCCTAGAACTATAACAGAGTTTAAAGAGAAGTTAGATAAATTCATGGAGGTTGGTTCCGTGGAGTGCTATTAGCCAGGGGGTAGGAATGGTGTCCCTGGCCTCTGTTTGTGGAAGGCTGAAGATGGATGGCACGAGACAAATCGCTTGGTCATTGTCTTCGGTCCATCCCCTCTGGGGTACCTGGTGTTGGCCGCTGTCGGCAGACAGGCTACTGGACTAGATGGACCTTTGGTCTGACTCAGTACGGCCATTCTTATGTTCTTATGTTCTAAGCGCAGGGCTCAGGGTCGGGGGTCTCACTGGAACAACTTGATTTTCATGCAAACCTGCTCCTGGTTTTGGATGTGGCCTTTGGTGGCCAGGCTGCAGCTATCCTGCCCTAGACGGCTGCATTCCTGTGCCTAGTGTGGAGGTCATGGACGCTGGAGGCCTCCCCCCCAAACCTCGATAATGTCCACGATCTCCGCACTAGACCAGGTGGGCACCTGCCTCTTGTGGCCCTGGGCAGGCTCCTAGGAGCCGCCAGCCTGGTCCTGGGAAGAGGCGGAGGGCTGGGTGGCAGCGGGTGGCTGGCTCATGCCATGCCAGGTGCAGGGTCTGCTGGCTGGGTGCTGGCAGGCTTGCAACTGGCACAGGCACTGTAGCCAGACCGTGCCCCTTTAAGGGCTCTGGGGCTAGGAGAGGGGCAGAAAAGTTTCCCTGGCTTGGCCCAGAGTGGCCATCAGGGCAACCCGATTAAGGTTAGCCTCCCACTAGTTTGAATTTAGTGGCTACACAGCCCTTAATTTGAACTACCTAATTCGAACGAGGCGTTAGTCCTCGTAGAATGAGGTTTACCTAGTTCGAATTAAGCGCTACGCTAGTTCGATTGAAATTCGAACTAGCAGTTTATATGTATAGCCGCTATTAAAGTTAATTTGAACTAACGGCTGTTAGTTCGAATTAACTTTGTAGTGTAGACATACCCATACTTTTAACGCAAGAGTTTTTGCGTTAGAATATTTGCACAAGAGAGCGTCTACACTGGCATGTGCTGTTGCGCTAAGAGGCGCTTTTGTGCAAAATCATCCGTGCCAGTGTAGACGCTCTCTTGCGCAAGAAAGCTCCGATGGCCATTTTAGCCATTGGGCTTTCTTGCACAAGAAATTAATGTGGCCTGTCTACACTGCCCTCTTGCGCAAGAACAGTTGCACAGGAGGGCTTTTTCCTGAGCGGGAGCATCATAGTTTTTGAGCAAGAAGCACTGATTTTATACATTAGAATGTCAGTGTTCTTGCGCAAGAACTCCCCGCCAGTGTAGACAGGCAGCTGCTTTTGCGCAAAATCATGCCAATGTTGCAGCCAAGTTAGCTGGTGAGAGAAAGTGTGCCGTGTCCCTTTTGGTATTCCCTTTGAGGTAGACAGAAAAAGTCCCTGTGTGCAGCACTGAGCTACTATTAATCTCTCCGTGCTGTGACTTCTCATGCATAAATGGAGATGTTAATGTTCTCCTACTTCTCCAGTGTGGTGTTAGGAGGAATTTGTAATTTGCAATAGAATGCTTTGAGATGGCGCAGTCATTTAGTAGCAGAGGCTGGCACACTGTCACGTAGGGTATGTTTATTCTCCGATCAAACTAGTGTGCTAAAAATAGAGTAGCTGTGGCAGGAGTAGCAGGAGGGGTTAACTATTCCAAGGATGATCCCATCCAAACCCAAAAGTCTGTTCTCAAGGTGGCTAGCTCCTCCGACTGCTTCTGTCATCTTACCTGCACTCTATTTTTAGTAGTCAGAGTTAGTGTGGACTCAAACTATAGACCTAAGCTCAGTGTTGTTCACTGTTCCTTACTGGTGCTTCATCACTGGGAGGTAGGCAGGCCACCGCCACACAGTGCCTGCTGTTGCAGGTTCCTGATTGCCTTGCCCAGGAAGCACTAGATTCCTCCCCTTTGGCCCTGTGCCATCCGTTCCTTAGCACACCCATGCAAGCCAGGCAAGCATTGTGGCCTAATTAATTTATCCATGTGAGATCCTTGCTTAGTACGCACTTATTCCTGGCCCCAGCCCCTTTGTTCACACCACTAGATTAATACACTATCCTAGTATATCTCCAATAACTGACAGCAGTGGCAAGAGGAACATAGATTGTTTAAAGCAAATGAGGTTTTATGTAAACATTCTTAATTTTTTTCTCTTATTCTCTTCAGTGTGGACGCTAAACTTTTCTAGTATTTTCTTGCCTACAGCTCACCTTAGACCCACAATAGAAGCCAAAGGGCCAATGTTATCACCTTGCACTTAACAAGAGAAGGTTTTTTATTGATGTTTATTTTACACTGCTTATTTAGGCATCATCCTGGAACATACGGACACCAAAAATATGAAATGGCTGGACATGGAACATCTGTTGACCTGTAAGTAACAAATACAGGTGAAATCCTATTCATTAGTGAGTTATAAAGAAATTTAGCTGACAAGCAAGCAGTAACTGATACCACAGGTGTGAAGTGCATCAGCCACACATCAAAGGACAGATTCAGCTTTAGTCTGCTCTGAAAGAGGTACGTCTACACTACAGCGTTAATTCAAGTTAACTTAATTCGAAATTGTTCATTTGAATTAAGCTAATTCGAATTATGCATCTATACACAAAACCTATTTCAAAATAGCATTTTGTTATTTTGAAATAGCGCGTCCACACTGAGTGGACCCTGAACCGAAGTTCAGGCTGGCCGGAACCAGTGCTGGCAGGGCATCAGGTTAGGACATAGTGTGTGGGGCTGCTGCCTCAGGCTAACTGAGCTCCGTGCTTCACGGGACCCTAACCCCACCCCGAACAGACAGTTCTCAGGGTTCCCCGCTCGCTTGTCTACCCCGATGAGGGACAACAAAGCAGTCCTGTCTTGGAGTGCCCTGAGTGCCTGCACTCGGGACACCACAGCACTCGGCCACATGGAGCCAGAGCTGCCCCTGGGCACACCGATGCGTCTCGTAGGGTTGTTGCCATCAGCCCAGCTGCACTTGCTGCAGGCTACCGTCCGGGGAGTCCATCGGGGGGCTGTCAGGATCCAGGAGGCCCTGCAGGAGAGTGTCCACCCCGAGGAGCCCTCAGAACCACCCCGGTCCTCCCCACCGGGGGCTCGTGCCCCATTCCTCCCTCACGTCCATCTACTTACTCCTCCCTAGCCTCCCTTCCTGATGTCAAATAAAAGACATGTATGTTCAAAAATAGAAACTGGGTTTATTGAACAACAGGGTGAACCTCTGGGGAGACTGGGAAAAGGAGGTGGGAGAGAGGAATAGAGTGGGTGGGAGAGGGGAGGGTGAAACCTGGGAGGAGGAAGTTGGAAGGGAGAAGCAAAGGGAAAAAAGGAGAAGGGAAGATCAGGGCCCAAGGTTGGGGGTCTCACCGCACCAACTTGATTGTCATGCAAACCTGCTCCTGGGTTCGCATGTGGCCTTTGGTGGCCAGGCTGGCAGCTATCCTGCCATTGACGGCCGTGTTCCTCTGTCTAGTGCGGAGATCATGGATGCTGGGGCATCCCTCCCAAACCTGAATAAGGTCCATGATCTCCACCCTGGACCAGGAAGGCACCCGCCTTCTCCAGCCCCTGTCAGGCTCCTGGGTGCTGGCAGACTGCTCCTGAGGAGCAGTGGAGGGTTGGCTGCCAGTGCCTTGCTGGCTCACGTTTTGTGGCTACTGGCTCAGGGGCCCCGGTGGCCACTGCTGGCTCTTGGCTGGTAGGCTTGGATCTGGCACGGGCCAGGGTCTATCCCTTTAATGGCTCTGGGGCCAGAGGGAGAGGAGAGCAAGTTTTCCTGGTTGTGCCCAGAGTGGCCACCAGGGCTCCCTGGGAAGGGCTGGAGGCCCCCTATTTTGAATTAATTGTCTACACAGCACTTAATTTGAAATAGCTATTTCAAATTTGGTGTTACTCCTCGTAGAATGAGGTTTACCAAATTTGAATTAAGCGCTCTGCTATTTCGAATTAATTTCGAAATAGCGGTTTGCATGTATAGATGCTATTAAAGTTAATTCAAAATAACAGCTGTTATTTTGAATTAACTTTGCGGTGTAGACGTACCTGGAGGAAACTGCAGCCAGTGTGATATAAGTCAGTGCATCTCCTGGCTATCCTGGCAATGCCTCTTCCCAACCTGTGTGATCCACTCTTTGGGCTCCATCGGCTCCCTGGGAGCCACTTTTTGCTACCCCAAACTCCACACCATCAGATTTATTTCTGTCAGGAGATGTAAAATAACTTAAAAGCAGAAGCTATTGAGTCAATGGAGCACCTTCCAATTGGATGAGTTTCTGGTAGGGTCAGGGTCTCCCCTCTCCCCCCTCCTCCATCTCAGTTTGGAGCTTGGAAGGATCCCAATGGAGGAACCTAAAGCTTTGTTTGGACAGAGAGCTGCTGTAGCTTGGTACTCACTGGTACTAAATCTCCAGCTACTGCAGGCATAGGTGACTATATGAAAAGTGAGTCATATTCTCTGTAATTCCAGCTCTCCAGGTCCTACAGAATGACCCAAGTCCCATTGTCCAGCTGGTGGCAACTCAGGTCCTAAGAGACATCTGACCTGGATGAGTGCTCGGGGAATGAAGCACAGACAACTAGATCAAAGAGCTCCTGCTACCTTGAATGGGAACAAGAGAGGGATTGCTGGAGGACAATGTGCTCTGTCTGTGCCAGCTTGTTTCCAGCTTGCACCTCATATACTTCGGTGGGAAGCTAGACATTGGTGGTATGCGGCCAGCTCTGCTATGGGGTAGGAGAGTAGTATAAGGGCCCTACCATCAATCAAACATTAGCCCCGCCACCTGACCCTGGAAGTCCCCCCCCCCCCGACTCCCCGGAAGTTCCTTCTCCCTTGTCACCGGCAGTCCCGCCCCTGGAGGGTAGTACATCCGGGTCGAGAGGGACAGGTGACCGGAAGCAAAAAAAGGATGTCATGTGACCCCCGTTAGGCCCGTCCCCTGTCACCGGAAGTCCCGCCCTTGGGGGTAATACATCCGGGGTCAAGAGGGGCAGGTGACCGGAAGTAAGGGGTGTCATGTGACCCCTCTAAGGACTTGCCCCGCCTCCCTCTACCAATCAGGAAGGGCTTTCCCCGTAGGACCGCCCCGCGAACCGCTTTGACCAATCGGGGGGAAGTTCCGGGACCGGATGACCCGCCCAGAAGTGGGTCGTGTGATCCCTCTAAGAACTCGCCCCGCCTCCCTCCACCAATCAGGAGGGGGTTTTTCCCTGTAGGACCGCCTCGTGAACTGCTTTGACCAATCAGGGGGCAGTTCTGGGACCGGATGACCCGCCCAGCAGTGGGTTGTGTGACCCCTCTAAGAACTCACCCTGCCTCCCTCTACCAATCAGGAGGGTTTTTTTCCCTGTAGGACCGCCCCACAAATCGCTTTGACCATTCGGGGGGTGCAGTTCCGGGACCCGTTGACCAGACCAGAAGCTGGTCGTGTGACCCCTCTAAGAGCTTCCCGTGACACCCTCTGTCAATCAGAGCATAGCACTTCCCCATAAGTTCTAGCGCCACACAAAAGAGGCCATCTTGTTCCAAGAGCGCATGTTTCAGAGAGTGTGCAAACGCTGAGCGGAAACATGGACTCCTTCACCACCCCCACCAGAAGTTTGGAGTTTGTTTTGGTGACGAGGGCCTTCCACCACATGAGAAGAAAGTGCCACATTAGCAACAGTTCCGAGGACGAGGGAGAGGCGAAAAGGGGCCCTTTGCCCCCTCTGCTATTGGATACACCAGAATCTGATCCCGAAACCCAACTCCTCCCACGGCAGCCTGACGAGCTAGACGGCCTCTCGTTATCTGTCCCTGTGGAGGATGCTGCCCATCTCTCCCAGGAGTCGGACAAGGTGAACGGAAAAGAAGTCAAACAGGTAAATGAAAAAATCGAGGTGGGGGGCATCATGGGTGTTTTGTGAATCTAAAAACCAGCAGCTGTAGCTTATTCTCTTTTTTGACAATCTCTTGCCAGGTCGACGATGACTTTCTAGAAACCTTTGAGAAATTGCACATCGGTAATCCTGTGGGAGTAAATCTATCTTGTGCCCGCTTTTTTTGCTCATATCTGACACATGGATCTCGAGAACAAACGTGCAAGAATGAATTAACTCGGACTCCCTAATAGCGATAGTGGTGGGGGTGTCATGGTGCCCATTTGCAGATGGCTGTAAAAGGGTGTGTTAATCCAGATGCTTAATAAAACTTGTATGAAATGTGCTGGTGTGAATGTGTTCCTTCCATACTTACAGCATCTTTTACTAACACAAATAACAGTCATGTCTACGCAGATTGCTCTGTTAGAGAAAATATATTACACCCCCAGGGAAGCTGGCAGCTTTGGTGGGGTGAACCCTCTGTTTCAAGCAGTCAAAAAGCACAGTAAAACTTTGAACAGAAGACAGGTAACATCATGGCTTTCAGACCAAGACGCTTACTCTTTGCACAAGCCTGCTCAAATACATTTTAAAAGAGACAAGACCATTGTCTCAGACATGGATGCACAATGGCAAGCAGATTTGGTGGATATGCACGGGTTCTCCAAACGCAACAGCAGTTTTAAGTATATTTTAACAGTGATAGACATTTTATCAAAATATGCCTGGGCCTTAGGCCTAAAGGACAAGACGGGCAAGGAGGTAGCCAAGGCCTTTAAAGCTATTTTCAGCGAAGGTCGCGTGCCTCAAAAATTACAAACGGATCGGGGAAAAGAATTTTTAAACAAACCTTTAAGTGGATTGTTAAAGCGGCATGGTGTCCACCATTTTGTTCCTAACAATGAAGTCAAAGCGGGGGTTGTGGAGCGATTTAACAGAACTTTAAAATCTAGGATGTGGAGATATTTTACAGCCCACAATACCTTTCGCTACATTGACATATTATCTGAGTTTATAAAGAGTTACAGCTGGAGCTTTCACAGAACTATACGGACCAGACCTGCTGATGTGAACCCCGCAAATTCTCTGAAGGTCTGGAAAACTGTTTATGGAGATGATGTTAAAATAAAACAGGCTGTTGTTCCTTTTAGAAAAGGGGACCACGTGAGACTCTCTAAAACCAAAGGTGCCTTTAAAAATGGTTATGAACAAACATTTACCGATGAGATATTCATAGTGGATGAAGCCTTAACCAGGGGTGAGAGACCTGTCTACCGATTAAAAGATTACGAGGGTGAGACAGTGACGGGGTCGTTTTACCCTGAAGAATTACAAAAGGTGAACCCCAAACAAGACAGGATTTACAGGATTGAAAAAGTTCTAGCAGAGAAAGGGAAAGGAAGAAAAAAGCAGCTATTGGTGAAATGGCTGGGGTGGCCCAACAAATTTAACAGTTGGGTAGAAGCTTCTCAACTCTGTAACGTTTAAGCGAGAATAAAAACAATCCCACCTGCAAGGAGAGAAATGGAGGACGGGGGCTTCTACATCACTCTGCCCAGCAACGCCAGCTCTGGGGTTTTTCCCCAAAACACCAGCTCGGCCTTTACAATACAGCTAATAAAGTCGTTGGATCTCCCGGGGGCCTAGGAAGTGGGGTTAGCGGAAATACAATATCCAAACAGCTGGAACAACATTACTGAGGACACCCCTTTCCAAATCACCTTTGGAGATAAACCATGGAGTTATATCCTACGGCGAGGTTATTACTCAACTATACCCGAATTATTGGAACATATGAATAGCATTGTGGCACGTCATTCTGGACCGCCTGATGTTATCATGAATTATGACCCTGTGAGTAGAAAATGTAGACTTAAATCCACCGATGCTACTGCTACGTTTTCTACCCTCGGGGAGCTAGCTAACATTCTGGGTTTGGCCCCCGGGCACAGTGTCCAGAAGAGTCCCTTCTCAGCAGACATCACAGGGGGTTTCAACTCCTTGTATCTATACACGGATATTGTAGAACACCAGTTTGTGGGGGACTTTTCTGTCCCCCTGTTACGCTGCGTCCCTGTCAGAGGAAATAACAATGAGTTTGTTACCATCACCTACGATAAGCCTCATTACGTACCCATCAGTCAACACCACATCGACACCATCACCATTGAAATAAAGACGGATCAAAACAGATGCGTTTCATTTTGCTTTGGCAAGGTGATTGTGAAGCTGCACCTGCGTTCCCGGAAAGAGCGAGGTTTCTAAAAAGCAAAACACTATTATGGCGATCGTAAAAAATTACGGTGACTCCAAAGTCTACAGCAACTATTACAAAGCCCAGGCTGGATATGCCCTTCCTGGATATCATGGAGCCCCTGTGATGTACGGGGCCGGCGTGGGCGGTATATTCCGTAGCCTTTTTTGAAAAGCTGTACCCCTTTTGCGAAGAGGGCTAGAGATTATTAAACCCCACATAAAAACAGCCGCTCAAAACATAGCCAGAGATGTGGTAGGCCACGTTTCCCAGGCTGTCTTGGAGAAGGTGGGGAATCCGGCTAAACAGGAAGGGTCAGGGCTGATGTATATTAAAAGGAGGAAGAGAAAGAGAAATGCGTCATATCCGCGACGCACAGGACCCCCGAAACCCTTTAAAAGAAGAGCCTTGACACGCAGGACAGGCCATAAGCAAAAGTCCAAGAGGAAGCCAGGGAGAAAGAGGACACGCTCTGTACCTGGTAAAAGAGATATATTTTAGTCAACATGGCTTTCGTTCACTGCGGGTCGGAAGAGTGCACCAAATCTGAACTAGACTTGTTTCAGATAGCCCCTACTCAGACCAGCATTGAGAAAAGCATCTACATCGAGGTGCCGCCTCTGTCAGCCGTGACAGAAACTGCCCCCATCGACTTTTTTATAGCAGGGAATGGCATAGATTATATGGATTTAAACAACATCCTACTCTACCTTTGTTGCAAGATAGTAAAAGGCGATGGGACTGCACTCCCCAGGGATGCCGCGGTAGGCCTGGTGAATTACCCAGTGGCCTCTATTTTCAGTCAATTGGACGTTACATTGGGAGACCGCCTAGTAAGCAATTTTCCGCCTGACTGTTTTACAAAGACACTCCTGGACAACACGAAAAAACAGCTGGATGGTGAGAATCTAGGATTTGTGAGGTGTGCAAGGCTGACGTCCCAGAGCAGGACAATGGAGTTGTTGGGTCATCTACACAGCGACCTGTTTTTTCAAGAAAAACTTTTGTTGAACGGGGTGGATGTGAAAATTAAATTGACACGCAGTAAAGCACCCCAGGTGAGGGGTTTAAAGGCAACTGATGGTTGTTTTTCTTAATTTTTCTTCTTAAAAACAATGAACAATTCAGAAAAAATACCTAGACATAATATATATATATTAAATAGATATTCTATATATAGAGAAGTGTTTTATTTAAAGCAAAATGTGATCAAGTTCAAAAATTATTTTTAGAACATGACAAACTTCACACACTGAGCCAGTCAGACAGTTTAGCCAATTTTTGTTTTTTAGAAGGCAAAAAAGGAGTTGGTGTTTCTCGATCCATCCCAGCGTCAGTGGCTGAGGCCTTCAGGCGTTCCAAAAGAACTCTGTTGTCTGCACTGCCCATGATGGAAGATGGAACGTTTAGTTCTGCCATGGCATTGATAAACACATCCCATCCTTTAGGTACATGTCTGCTAGGGACAGAACGCGTCTGGGTGACGGCTCTGACTAAGTCAAGCATGTTAGAACCATTCACCACCGAGCCTTTGTACACAAATGCACCTTTATCATTCCAGGAAGCGATAGTTTTATCCTGGCCCAGCTTATTTAGCAACACTGAGGCGTTTTTCTTATAACGCTTATTCACGTTATCCAACACCTCCTGAACCACAGAGTCTGAGGTGTTTTCTGTTTCTGGAGGTTTGGCGGTGTCACTCTGTTCTGGTAGAAACAGACTTATTTTCCTTTTATCTGCATCACTTTGCTTCACGTACGTTAGGTATCTCTGAAGCACAGCGCTGTAGAGTTTAGCCTTTTCGTATTCGGCTAAGTCAGTCCTTTGAAGAACAGACTTCATTTCAGCATCCAGTAAGCGAGTTGCAGTTGTTCTGATATTTTCCTCCACTGGAGGGGGAGCCCTTAATTGCTCCAGCTGATGGCTGGGCACCAGGTACATTTTTTCTGCATACTCCATTATCGGTTATTCAAAAGCCCCGTTATCAGAGGGACAGCAAAACTTAACAAAGGGCCGATAAACCCCCCAGACTGCTTCACCAGATGCTTCTTTCTTTTAAGCGAGACCCTTTTATTAGACAATGTTTTTATAAGCGTGCGTTTCTTTTTCAGCACGCTCACTTGATTCTGCGTCAAAGGCACGTTTCCTTTTAAGGTATTGAGTGCTAGTTCTGAGATGGCCGCTACTAAATCGTCAGAGGCCGAACACAGTATAGCCTTCCTTTGCTGCGGGGGTGATTTGCTAAGTAATTTTAAAAGAGCCAGGTTTCTCTTCACGCAGCTAGACATGTTTTCGGTCGGCAACCCCCAGCTGTTAAAAAGGGTCTGCCGATAAATCATCTCTTTTTATACCCGGCGGTTGTTCTTTTCAAAGTAGAAGCCACCGGCCAGTCTGGAGGGAAAAGACCAGTTCTTAGTCTATAAGCTTCTGGCGTGGACGCATTTAAATCCACCACCAGGTAGCCATAAGGTCTTTTGGTAGCATCCTCAAAAGCTTCTAGAAAGAATTGAGCCTTGCCGGGGTAAATTTGCCGAGCAAGCGTAGCGATTTGCAGTTTATCCCTGGGGTTTTTGAACAGAACCATGTACTTAGTGTTTAGGTTAATCGTACGGCTCTTTTTCCCCTGACAAAATACGTTCTGAACGATATACATAATGCTCAATTTCCTGTGGTGCACGTACTTGGTAAAGGCTTTCTCAATTTCATCGCTTTCACAAGCAGAGTTCATCAGATCATCCACGATAATCAGATTCACTTTATTAGTAGGAAACAAATGGTCATCGTCAAAAGCATTAGGCAGACCCTCCACAAAATTAGTAAAGGGATATTTACAGAGCAGTTCTTTATACAGAGGTTGCCAACAACTGTAACACCACAAAATATTCTCAGGCATAACAGACAGTGTGTGTTTGGCATTATCCAATACGTTTTTTATAAAGTAACTTTTCCCACAGTTGCTAGGCCCTGCGAGAATTGCAGAAAAGGGGTGTTTCCACCTCGTATCCATTTTTCAAAAGCCGAAGGGCCGGGTTTTAAACCCTTCTCCTAGGACCCTCTTGTTATAAACACCTTTGTGTTTTTTAAGGGTTTTTGTCTCTATTTGCCACTGATTTTTGTTTCTTACAATCGAGGGCTGTTGCACCTCTATCTTTTTTGAGGTGTTTTCTTGCAGACCCGTGCAATAGTCCAGGACTAGATCTTTCAAACTGTCAAAGTTGATCTTTTCACAGTTTGCTACGTTTAGGGTAATTCCTTTGACTTTCATACAGGCCTTTCCTCCCGACAGCTTATACCCGTAGGTTTTCGGGCCTGCCGACACAAACTCAGTGATGTGTTGATCTGACGGGATCTCGCTCGTGAGGTCCCCTAAATAATCCCCCAGAGGGGGATTCCAGTCACCTTCCCTTTTCACAAATATCACTGAGTCAGTGTCATGGTATAGGCACCGCTCTTGCAACCCATCTAGGAGACTGTATAATTCTAAGTGGGCATAAGCGGTGGTGAAACAGGCTATGAAAACATTGGTATTGCCAGAGACAGAGTACCGGTCTTTTGCGTGCTTCCAAGACACGCATGCTGTTTCATTGTCGATAAACTCGCAGGATGAAACCTCGTAATTGGGGGAAAACAGGTACCGAAAGAGTTCATCAGGGTCTCTTACGATGCTGGTGTTGGGTAGGTTTGTTCTTTGGCCGAATTTACCCCACAGAGAATTTAAAAACAGTTTAGCAATTTGGCGTTTAGCTGGGTTCGACCTGATCTCGTGTTGGCGTAAACGCACGCCTTCTTTTTGGTAAAAATCGTTAACGTACTTATTTTGTTTTTGTTCGTCTGTGCACCAGCCGGGATACCCTGAAGCCTCTTGTTCCTGACGGAGGTGTAATTTGATATACTCTGACAAGAGTTTGTCAGATTTGTCACTGAAATGCCAGATTTCACAGATTTTAGCCACTGTATACCCCTTTGCTATGGCCACAGTCAATTCCACCGTGCACCATGTCCCCAGGATAGCTCTCTCCTCATCAGTATGGGTGCACGTCTCCCGCTGCTCGGTTTCCGCACATGTTTGGCATAGCGGGAACATAAGCTTGCCACCCACTCTGACAGGTAACAATGGGAAAAAGAGGCCTCGCGGGGGGTACACCTTAACTTTTGCAATTCCAAAATAATTTGCAAGGGGTCCAAAGTTGTCATAAACTATATCGGGGTGTCCAATAGGGTATTCTTTGGTTTTGTTTACGAAAGGGTAAAATCATAATAGTGGATTTCTTCCCCGGGGTTAGGCTTGTAATATAGGCGGATAGCGTTTGTCCTCCCCCCGAAAAGAGCATCCCTAGGCCTGAGAGGCTGGGGTAACTGGGCTCGGTTTAAAAAGCCTGCAAGCTCCCTGTCTGTTTCTTTCATCACCTCCCACTCGTGCTCCCAGAGAGTCCTCACTACAAAACCAAGTCGTTTTAGATAGTCAGTCTTAAGCTGCGTCTTGTAATAAAGAAACCCAAAAGTTGTCCCTGTCATAGGGTTTTGTGCTTTTTCACAATAACAGGTGACACAGCCATGGAAAAAACACCCGTTAAACTCAAAGGCCGTGCGTACCCCGTCAACATTGGCATAACCGTCTAAAAAGTAGGGGCCTACCTGTAGTGCCCCACCCTGTAAAGCATGCCGTATTTGTATATTTTCTTTGTAAGAGGTATACAGCAGCCACTGAATAGATGGGGTCGAATATCTCTTTTTCTGCCGGTGGTAATTGTCTGGAGGGAGAAGAGCTACCGTGTTAGGCTCCAAAAGCATAAACCTGTACATCGCCATGCAGATGGAGGCCAGCGTGATGTACTGGAAAGGATCGATATACAGGTTTATCTCAGTGAATTTACCAGGGCCTCTCTCTGCTACATCCCCCATCTCTGTCATGTTCATAATCTCTTTTCTATATAGAATACAAGCCTGTCTCAAAATGTTAACATCCTGTTGACAGTAATACGCGAGCTCTTTCTGCAAGTCAAACGTCTCATAGCTGTGGTCCCGATACCAGTCGAGAAACTCTGCTTTTTCCCTGGGCATCATACTGTCTACACCATAGTGTCCCACACCAGGCATAGGCCCCACGTAATTTTGGTGTGAAAAAAATGTGGAAAATACCCTTTGCACCCTTCAAACCCCATCGCCTGCAGTAGCTTGCTAAGCTTCATGGGCAAGAAGTTTAAAGAGTCTATAAAACGAATGTCCAGGGCCTTAACTTTCACACACATTAGTTTACTACCCTGAGTGATCAGCTCTAGGCACATCTTTTCCTTCAGTAGCTGTCTCACGACAAAGTACGCATCGTAACCTTTGGAATTGTGCGCTATGAATGTGTAGTCACGGAACTCTTTGCCAATAAAGGTCTTAACGAACATAGAAAGACACTTGCTACCCTTAAATTCCCAGGATTTTTCTGGCTTTAGGGCCAGAGCAAAAATGTAATTGGGAGTGTGCAACCCCGTCTCCTGCGTGCATTCGAAATCATAAAAAATATACTTTTCTGAGGCTTCGGGCTTTCTAAGGCTGTCCATAAAACAGAAATGATTGTCAATGTTGCCAACAAGCAAGCCCTTACACTGCTTACAGCGTCGCCCTTTACAGCGGTGCCGCTTGTCCATGTAAGACTGACACACATCACACAAAGTTTTAGACAGGCATTCAACTTGTTTTTTCGATGCGCAGTCTATGTGTCTGACTAAGCACTCTTTGGCTCGACAAAATAGTCTACAGCTAGGACACCGCAGCGGCACGCCCACGCTGTCTGAGCACATTCCGCTCAAGCAGAGGCGGCAACAATACCTGCAAGAGTGGTCATGACTGTACACTGTGTGGCAAAACTCACAATAATTTTTCGCTCCGAACAACTTTTTCACATCCAGAACCCCATAATAATGCTCATCTCCGCCAAGCACCGCGCGCCCGGGGCCGGCACCCCCACCCTCAAGCACCACGCGCCCGGGGCCAGCGCGCCCCCCCCCCGCGCAAGCGCCACACGCTATGTACCCAGGGCCAGGTCAACCCCAAGCACCTGGCAGGTGCATGCAAATGCCCCTGCGGGCGCCATGGCGCCCGCGGGCACCGTGTTGGGGACCACGGACCTACGGCAATAACAGTATTTAATAAGCTTTCCAAACACAGTTCAGCACATAGGCCCCGGAGCTTGCAGTTTATACCCTCTGGAGTCCAAGTCAAACAGTCATGGTACTGCTGGGCTGGCGCATTTATGACACAACCCTCACAATCCTCAAAAAGCTTTTCCCTAAGACAGTGACTAAGGACGGTATAAACACCAACGCGTACAATAGAGCGCATAACTTTTTTACGCTTATGATGTGGCACTGGCTCAACTAGGTCAATGCACAGCCACCTCCTGAATTCTTCATGGCCGTCATCCTTGGCGTTCTCTTCAATGCTTTGTATCAGTGTTGAGCAAAAACAAGGTGGGCCCGGTTCGTCTTCCTCGTCCGATGCAATGCTGTCCCGGGTCTGACGGTCAGCTAGAAAGGCATCGTCAAGCTGTCAAAAGATTGCCAGAAAGAAATAATGTAAGACGCTCTGGTCATTTTTTTTTTAAAGTTTACAAAATCCCGGTTTCCTAACCCCATGATGCCCCAACTTCGATCTTTCATTTACCTATTTGGCTTCTTTTCCAAGCGTCTTGTCCGACTCCTGAGAGCCATGGGCACCTTCTTCCTCCAGGCCATCTAGCTTGTCTGGCTGCATCGTGAGCGGTTGGGTTTCGGCGTCAGATATTGGTGTATCCATCAGCGGCTGGGCCAAAGGGCTCCCTTCAACTTCTCCTTCCTCCTCGGAACTGTCGCTGATGTAGCGCTTTCTTCTCGGCACCAAAACAAAGTTGGTGAAAGAAGCCATGTTTCCGCTCAGCGTTTGCACGCTCTCTGAAACACGCGCTCTTGGAACAAGATGGCCTCTTTTGTGTGGCGCTAGAACTTACGGGGAAGTGCTATGCTCTGATTGGCAAAGGGTGTCACGGGAAGCTCTTAGAGGGGTCACACGACCCGCCTCAGGTCTGGTCAACGGGTCCCGGAACTGCACTCCCCGGATTGGTCAAAGCGATTCGTGGGGCGGTCCTACAGGGAAAAAACCCCTCCTGATTGGTAGAGGGAGGTGGGGCGAGTTCTTAGAGGGGTCACACAACCCACTGCTGGGCGGGTCATCCGGTCCCAAAACTGCCCCCCGTTTGGTCAAAGGGGTTCGCGGGGCGGTCCTACAGGGAAAAACCCCCTCCTGATTGGTAGAGGGAGGCGGGACAAGTTCTTAGAGGGGTCACACGACCCACTGCTGGGCGGGTCATCGGGTCCCAGAACTGCCCCCCCGCTTGGTTAAAGCGGTTCGCGGGGCGGTCCTACAGGGGAAAACCCCTTCCTGATTGGTTGAGGGAGGCGGGGCGAGTCCTTAGAGGGGTCACATGACACTCCTTACTTCCGGTCACCTGCCCCTCTTGACCCCGGATGAATTACCCCAAAGGGCGGGACTTCCGGTGACAGGGGACGGGCCTAACGGGGGTCACATGACACCCGGTCAGCTGTCCCTCTTGACCCGGATGTACTACCATCCAGTGGCCGGCCTTCCGGTGACAGGGGAGAAGGGAATTCTGGCGGTCAGGGGGCGGGACTTCCGGGGTCAGGGGGCAGGGCTAACGTTTGATTGATGGTAGGGCCCTTATACTACTTAGGGGATTACACATGCCGGGGGAATTCACTAAGGGTGGCTTTAATTGGCATTTAAGCATCTAACTGTGGATTTTGGTGATTTCCTTTAGATATCCAGGGCCTTTAACTGTGCTTGTATTGTCCAGTCCCATAAGTTGCTGAGTGTCCTCAAACTCCCTCTGATGTTATTGGGAGTTCAGAACACTCTGCCCTTCAAAGAAGGTACTCAGCAGATATCATTCGTCCTCCAAATTTAGAGGCTATGATCCTCCACCTCATAGCAAAAGTTTCCTGAATAGTTAGGTTTCTAGTCTCTCTCAGCACTTTACTCTTGCCCTCCTGGGTTCTGGGCCTATGAGGAGTCACCAGACAACAGTTAGCAAAGGAGGGTAAAAGGCTGAGGGGGTCTGGGATATCATTGTCTGTGGTTCTCAATGGGGAGAGAATCTTCCTGTGATGGCTGAATATGGGAAGGGGATCAGTGTTTTCCCCTGTTGAATTGACACTTTCTGATAATTCACTATATTAGGTAATAGGAGTTCCCCTAATCTTGTGGTGTTTCCTGTTTTGGAGATTGTTTTCCATTCCATATCCAGCAGCTTAATCCCAACCCATGTTATTATATTTATTAAGGGGCATTGTACAAATGCTGATGACTCTTTAAGTTTATTTCTCAGGTGCTGGCCATGCTGTGTCTCACAAACAGTCACCTGTAAATAACCCTCCCCTGTAAATAATATAGTGTTTGTATTTACTGTGCACATATCATTCGTCCACCAAATTTAGAGGCTATGATCCTCCACCTTATAGAAAAAGTTTCCTGAATAGTTAGGTTTCTAGTCTCTCTCAGCACTTTACTCTTGCCCTCCTGGGTTCTGGGCCTATGAGGAGTCACCAGACAACAGTTAGCAAAGGAGGGTAAAAGGCTGAGGGGGTCTGGGATATCATTGTCTGTGGTTCTCAATGGGGAGAGACTCTTCCTGTGATGGCTGAATATGGGAAGGGGATCAATGGAGACCCCCTGTTGAACTGACACTTTCTGATAATTCACTATATTAGGTAATAGGAGTTCCCCTAATCTTGTGGTGTTTCCTGTTTTGGAGATTGTTTTCCATTCCATATCCAGCAGCTTAATCCCAACCCATGTTATTATATTTATTAAGGGGCATTGTACAAATGCTGATGACTCTTTAAGTTTATTTCTCAGGTGCTGGCCATGCTGTGTCTCACAAACAGTCACCTGTAAATAACCCTCCCCTGTAAATAATATAGTGTTTGTATTTACTGTGCACATGTTTCCAATTAAACTCTTTGAAGTATCTGTTTCAATTACTCAGGGGCCTGATTTCTTCTTTCAGAGTATGTCTACACTACAGCATTATTTCAAACTATCTTATTTCGAAATAGCGCGTCTACACACAAAATGCATTTTGAAATAGCGTTTTGCTATTTCGAAATAGCGCGTCCACACTGAGTGTACGGTGAATCGCATTTAAGGCCGGACAGAACCAGGTCCGGCAGGGCATCAGGTCAGGAGTTACTTTGTGTGGCTGCTGCCTGAGGCTGTCTGAGGCCTGTGCTTAAAGGCACCCCCCTGGACAGCCAGTTCTCAGGTTTCCCTGCTTGCTTGCCTACCTCCATGAGGGACAGGAAACCATTTTGTCTCTGTGTGCTCTGGTTGCCTTCACTCGGGACATCACAGCACTCTGCGACATGAAGCCAGAGCTGCCCCTGGGCACTCTGGTGCTTTTCGTGGACGCGTTGCTGCGGACCTGTCTGAACTTTCTGCAGGCTGCCATCTGAGAGGTCCATCAGGGGGCTGTCAGTATCCAGGAGGCCCTGCGGGAGAGCTTCCATCCTGAGGAGCCCTCAGAGCCTCTCTGGTCTGCCCCACTGGGGGCTTGTGCCTCATTCCTCCCTCACGTCCTTCCACTTACCTCTCCCTCTGCCCCCTTCCTGATGTCAAATAAAATACACGTATTTTCATGAACACAAACTATCTTTATTTAACAAAACCCCGGGGGAGAGGGGGGAGAATGAAACTCTGGTGAGACTGGGGAAAGGAGGCGGGAGACGGGAGAAGAGAGGGGGGGAGAGGGAAGGGGGAAAACTTGGGGGGAGGAAGAAAGGGGAGGAGAAGGTCAAGGCTCAGGGTTGGGGTGCTCTCCAGACCAACTTGATTTTCATGCAAACTTGCTCCTGGGTTCACATGTGGCCTTTAGGGCCAGGCTGGCAGCTATCCTGCCATTGATGGCCGCATTCCTCTCTCTAGTGCAGAGATCATGGACATTGGGGGCAATCCCCCCAAACCTGAATAAGGTCCATGAT
The DNA here is from genome assembly GCF_049634645.1 of Pelodiscus sinensis. NCBI lineage: Eukaryota > Metazoa > Chordata > Testudines > Trionychidae > Pelodiscus > Pelodiscus sinensis. The sequence continues at coordinate 258,984 of NW_027465914.1, forward strand.
CTCCACCCTGGACCAGGAAGGCGCCCGCCTTCTCCAGCCCCTGTCAGGCTCCTGGGAGCTGGCAGACTGCTCCTGGCGAGTGGTGGAGGGCTGGCTGCCAGTCTTTGCTGGCTCATGTTTTGGGGCCACTGGGTCAGGGGTAGTGACTGCTGGCTCTGGCCTGGCAGGCTTGGAACTGGCACAGACACTGTGGCCAGAGTCAACCCCTAAAGGCTCCGGGGAGGGAGGAAGGAGAGGAGTGATCTTGGTTGAGACTGGAGTGGCCACCAGGGCACCCTGGGAAGGCTGGAGGCCCCCTATTTCAATGTGTCTACACAGCACTTATTATGAAATAGCTATTTTGAATTTGGCTTTATTCCTCATGGAATGAGGTTTACCAAATTTGGAATAAGTGCTCCGCTATTTCAAATGAATTTCAAAATAGCAGTTTGGCTGTGTAGATGCTAGTGAAGTTATTTTGAAATAATGGCTGTTTTTTCAAAATAACTTTGCTGCGAAGACATACCCTCAGAGAAGTTGAGGTTTCCAGAAGATCCACTGTAAGTAACCAGTATGCAGGGTTTCTCCCTTGCCCTTTCTCCACTAAGATGGTAGAAGACCCTCAGTCCAGTGCCTCTTGGGGGTCTCTAACCACTCTTCTGTGATACACACCAAGCTAGATCTAAACCCTATAGCTAGTGATATGGGGTCTGGTTTTTTTTATCATCTTCACTTTGTCTTTCTGGGAATTCAGTGTTGCTGATGAATTCTGGGCTGTAAGTGGCATTGACTGTTCAGGTGTGTTACCCTCCCTCTTGTCTAGCCTCTTTCTGGGTCAGAAGGCTATCTGAGAACTGCATGGGCTCGTCTACATTGGCCCCTTTTCCGGAAGGGGCATGTTAATTTCAGAGGTCGTAATAGGGAAATCCGCGGGGGATTTAAATATCCCCCGCGGCATTTAAATAAAAATGTCCGCCGCTTTTTTCCGGCTTTTAGAAAAGCCGGAAAAGAGCGTCTACACTGGCCCCGATCCTCCGGAAAAAGCACCCTTTTCCGGAGGATCTTATTCCTACTTATTCAAAAAAGGGTGCTTTTTCCGGAGGATCGGGGCCAGTGTAGACGCTCTTTTCTAAAAGCCGGAAAAAAGCGTTGGACATTTTTATTTAAATCCCCCACGGATTTCCCTATTACGACCTCTGAAATTAACATGCCCCTTCCAGAAAAGGGGCCAATGTAGACATCGCCCATGTGTTTACTTACAGACTTAGGATAGGTGCCTGTAATAGTGATTGAGGGAAGGCATCTCTGCTTTTTTAAGCTAAGTCCCTGTTTGTGCTTTGCAGACCTTTATCAGGGAGGAACGATTGGATCCCCTAGCTTCCCCCACTGTTCTATGAGGGAATGGCTGTCCTGAGATATCACTGACAGGGCTGCTAGGCTCACTGGTCTTATGACTTCTCTATATCAGGGACCAGCTCATTTGTTAATAATTCACGTTGGACGGGAGCTGGGTGAAGGCTGGAGGGTCAGTTTTGCTGTGATGATCACCAGTTAAGCTCTACAGAGAATCATAGAAATGCAGGGTGGAAGTGACCTAGAAAGACCCCCTAGTCCAGCTCCCTGTGCTGAGGCAGGACCAAGTATTCCTACACACTTTTGTCTAACTGGTTCTTAAAAACCTCCAGTGATGGAGATTCCAGAACCTCCCTTTGAAGCCTACTCCGTAGCTTAACTGTTTTTATAGTTACTTAGAAAGTTTCTCCTAATATTGAACCTAAATCTCCCTTGCTGCAGATTAAGCTGATTGCTACTTCTCCTACTTTCAGTCCACATACTGTCTAGACCATCCCTGAGTTGACTTGATGTTAACTCGATAACACCACCAGTCCGTGAGCCACCCATCCAATCTTCTCAAGGCTCTGCCAGCCCTTACTTTACCTTGCAGGGTAAAAAGTAATGGTGCCTGATGGGAATGGGAGTGTGAAGTTTGGATATGAAGGTGGGGCGGAGGGGACGACACTTACCTGGCTCTGTACCTCCTGTCGCTCTCAGGCACCATGAATCTGGCCAATGGAAGCAGCAGGGAAAGCTTTCAGGTGAACAGTTTCTTGGACTGCCAATCCCCCTGCTCAGAGGAGGAGGAGTGGGAGTGCATGGAGCTGCTTCCTGTCCCCATGAGCTAGATCTGGCCCATGAGGATCCTCCCCCAAGAGGGGAGCTGCAGAGCTGGAGCACCAGTGTAGGCTCCCCAGTATAGGGGTGTGTGAACCCAGAGCCTGCAGCTTACCTGCAAGATGGTTGCAGACCACACTTTGTGAACCACTCACTGCCTTACATGCTTTCTCTGGGCCTTGTGGAGGGTACTCAGAGTCTGGGTATGTATATGCAGTAAGGAGGAGAAGGGAATGGGCTGGGAACAGAGAGCCTAAGTCGTGATGTTAGATGCACTTCAAGCACCCACCTGACAATTTTTGTCCTGCATGCATTGACCATATAGTAGTCACCGAGCCCCCCAGTGAAATGCAAACCACCAGCGTTTGACAGACAGGAATGTAGGATGGCAGAATAGTGCTGGGAGAATTTTTATTTTCATAGAAACTACTGAATACATTTAAAGAGGTTTTCAAATCTCAGTAAAGGTGCATCTCCACTGCACCCGTAGGTCAAAATAAGCTACGCAATTTGAGCTACGCAAATTGCATATCTTATTTCAATCTAATTTTGAAATAGATTATTTTGAAATTTCAGAATAAAGCGCTATTCCAGCAAGTCCCTTAACCTTCATGGAACGAGGGCTACAGGGACACCGGAATATATTCCGAAGTAATGGGTGCATTTAAAGATGCGAAATAGCTATTTGTGGATACTTTTGATATCCCAAAATAGAACTGCTGTCTAGACGTAGCCTAAATGTATAGGAGCAGAAATTGATCTTCAAACATTTGCCATTTAAAGAAATAAAATGAAACATTTCTGGTGTGAAAGAAAAGTACACTTGCTGACTTCTTCATTCTCTTTAAAAACACCATGGTTCTTTAGAAGTTTTCTCTTTTTCTGCCTGTGGAATAGAAATACGGAAATAATAAGGTATTTGTTTGAGACAAAATTCAGAGAAATATGTACCATGATTGCTGTCCCTTTGTGAAGTGTCTGATGGAAGCAAATGTTCACACACAAGTGCCATAGTTTTAGAGCATAGTTTTGCCACTGTAACTTAGAATGAGTAGGTCCTGACTCCGAGAACAGTGATGTGAGGGCCAGATTCTGCCATACTTACAGGCTACGTCTAGACTGGCATGATTTCCGGAAATGCTTTTAATGGAAAAGTTTTCTGTTAAAAGCATTTTCAGAAAAGAGCATCTAGATTGGCGTGGACGCTTTTCCGCAAAAGCACTTTTTGCGGAAAAGCATCTGTGCCAATCTAGACGCGCTTTTGCGCAAAAAAGCCCCGATCGCCATTTTAGCCATCAGGGCTTTTTTGTGCAAAACAGTACTGTGCTGTCTACACTGGCCCTCTTGCGCAAATGATTTGCGCAAGAGGGCTTTTGCCCAAACTGGAGCAGCATAGTATTTCCGCAAGAACAATGACAATCTTACATGAGATCGTCAGTGTTCTTGCAGAAATTCAAGCAGCCAGTGTAGACAGCTAGCAAGTTTTTCTGCAAAAGCAGCTGTTTTTGCGGAAAAACTGGCCAGTCTAGACACAGCCACATTGCACAATCTCACATTCAGCAAGCAGCCATACTGCTTTCAATATCCTCTTTGGTAGAGCAAGGTACTACTCACTGGCAGTTAGGTTAGCAGCATGCCATCATTGATTTCTGCAAAGCACTGGTGTGTAGGGGACCCTTTGTCAGTCCCGGTCTATAACTCCATTAGGTGGTTTTGCGATATGGACAGCTTACTCTTAGACTCCAGAAAGAATAGGCGGAAGGGATAAAGTATATCATGTTGGCTTGATCTAAGTTTAGGTACTCTCACTGAGTAGTACCTTGCTCAGAGAGTAGACCATTCAAACCAGTTTGGCTGTCTGAGTAAGGGACTTAAAGTATGACAAAATCTGTCCCTTTTTGGTATTTTTTTATATCAAAATTAACATCTGACACTGAAATTACCATATAATCGCTGAATTCCTTGTCTGTCGTCATCTGGAAGGACGAAGGTGTTTGGATCCCAGTAGCGATAAATAGGGTACGTCAGAGCACCTTGAACATTTGAATGACCCAGTCCCAAAGAATGGCCAAATTCATGAGCAGCAACAAGGAACAAATTTGTTCCTAAATTTTTCATATAATAAAAAGAGGAAAAGAATTGTTAACATACAATGGAACGGAGAATCACAAGCAGAAGAATTCACATCTTTTCATTGTGATGAAATCCTATAGGTTTAATTTAAGTTTATCTGCTCTCCCATGTTTTAGTAAGAATTTTTCAGAGGCCATGAATGGGAAGTCAGGAAACCTGCAATCTATTCCTGACTCTCCTTTTGTTAATGGAGATCACTTTTGACAATCACTTAAAGTTGTGTCTAACTTACAAAAACACCAGGATAATATTGCTCTCCCACTTTTGTAAAGTGATTTGAGCTCCACAGAATACAGACCTTATATATATGCTCTGGCAGGCAAAGGTAAGTATGTTACATTATATATGAGAGAGAGGGACAAACAGTTATAGGAAGAAAATGCTGAATTTGTTGCGACGGGCACAGGAAATACTTTACCTATATGATTTTGTGACCATTTCTCAGCTTCATCAAAATGAGCATCTCCTCCTATCCCTGGGCTTGGTGCAAAGGCATGAGCCAGTACTCCTCCCCTTCCATCAAAGGGAGATTGGTCGCCGTGTGCTGCATAGGAAAGGAAATTAATATGTCATCAATTAACACAATGATTCATTTTAAACACAGTTACATATCTTGAAGTTTAGAATTTGCTTTTATTCATTGTAGATAATAATATATTAAAATGAGACTAAAATAATGTTAAGGTTGCAAAGTCAAACATTCAAAAGGTAGGAAATGTCACACTTAAGATTGCCTGTTCAATGAACTCAGCTCCCATGTGTGTGCACATTATGGTACGGTTTTTAATTCCATGATTGCAAACTATTTTTTCCCATGGACTTCTGTCTTATGGAGGGCATTTTCTCAGTAATGGCTGAATCATCTTCTCTGAAACTTTCCAAAATTTCAGCCTGAGGCTGAAACCAAGTGAGAAAATGTCTGGCTTAAGTTTTGCAAAGTTATAAGCATCTGAAGGCAAGGTCCTAGAATTGAGAGCATTGGGCAATAATAAGGATAGATTATGCTACCTGCACTACCTGTGCTACTTCAAGTGAATGATTTTAGGGAACCACTGCTTTGAAAAACTGAGCCTCTCATTTGGTAAACTAATTTAATGTGTCTTCTGTTAGAATCTCCCGTAAGAGTGGCTGAGGTGTCTGGATCTTCAGCTGGAGTGGAGGTTGGATGGAAAAGGTTGACTCTCCTCTTCTGCCTACAACATTATTGTACTATTGGATGTTTGGGAATGAATCTTTAAGGGTTTGGCTACACTCAGAATGCTACAGCTGCACCACTGTAGCACTTCAGCATAAGTAGTGCCCACAGTAATAGGAGTTCTCTCCTTGGTGGAGGTACATCACCTCCCCAAGAAGGGGTAGCTAGGTCAATGGGAGAAGTCTCCTCTTGACCTAGCACTAGTCTACACTGGCTAGTATAGATGACTCTCAAGGGTCAGGATTTTTCACACGGCCGACCGAGGGACATAGCTTTATCAAAATAAAAATCTAGTGTAAACAGCACTTAAGAGGAGGACTAACACTTGTATGTCTACACTGCATCTCTTTAGCACAAAAGCCTATGCAAACAAAGTGCAGATTAGCATATTTCCTTGCTTCATTTGCATAATTAATCAGGGGACATTTTTGCACAAGAGGCTTTTGCACAAAAAGTAGCCCTCTACACAGCTCCTTTTTGGGCAAAAACACCCTCTTTCACAAGAGCCATTCTTCTCAATTTTTTCAGAAAGAATAGCTCTTGCGCAAGAGGGTGTTTTTGTGCAAAAAGGAGCTGTGTAGATGGCTCTTTTTTGCACAAAGACTCTTGCGCAAAAATGGCCACTAATGAATTATGCAAATGAAGCATGACAATATGCTAATCGGTGCTTCAGTTGCATAGGCTTTTGTGAAAGAGGGGTGCCCTGTAGTTGTAGTGAGAGAGGAACTAAAGTATGTGCATGTGTGCGTATACACACACATTCTCCCCCTTTCAGACTTCTTAGAAGCCTAAAATAAAACTGTAATCCAAAATAGTCCCCCTTGCGTTGGACTACAGTGGAAAGAAGCTCTGTTGTATTTGTGTTTGTCTCTAATGAGGCAAAAAAAATGTTTTGAGGCATATGACCAAGGTGTTTAAACCGTTCACAAGTGTGAAGACTCCTTGTTTGCTCATATATAGGAATAATGATCTTAGCAGAGGAGTACTTTTACAATCACATATACGTTGACACTATTTTCCTCATTTTACAGTTTGAACTTCCAAGGGATTTTGTGATGGTTGATTAGTTAAACTGATACACAAATATAAAACTGCAGGACATGATAAAGATCGGATGAACTCAGAATGAAAATAATTGTTCTCTCTTCAGCCTTTGGGTATGAAAACATGTAAGCTTTTAAAGTATAGCTTCAACTTTAAATAAATGTAATTCATGGATTCTTAAAAACATAGCAGTAGCCTCACCACCATGTGCAAAACGAATTAGGATATCCGCTTCTCCCCTGGCAACGTTTTGAAATCTCAGTGGAGTCACATCACTCCACACCTGAAATGCCTTTTTGATCGCTTTCACCACCATAGAACGAGGCAGATCAGGTGTATAATTCAGAATCCTTTCAGCAGCAAAAGAAAAGAAATTATTGTCATTTAAGGCATGGAATAATATGCCAGCATTAAAACAAAACAAAATGCACAAAAGTGGCATATAACCAAGCTGTAAGTCAATACATTCTTCCTCCATCTTGGAGTTCCTGGAAATGTGCTGTAATCTAATACATCGGGGACTCCACACCTTGGCCGTGCCATCATTTCTTCTGTTTGTGAATTTAATTTTCCTGTTACAGTCAGGTGGAAAAATTTCTGCATCTCTTTAATTTTCTCTTCTAAGTCCCAACCACCTACTTTATTAATAGATGGAAAGAACCTGTGCAGATAATCCTGAAAATAAAAAGAAACTTTAGATTCAGGGTTCATCTCCAGTTGTGTTCTCTTATACCTTAAAGAATCAATTTGTCGGCAAGTATAAGATCCAGATCCTTGACTATACTTCAATTACTAGATCCCTAGAAAATCACAGTACTCTGTCATAAAAGGGAAACAGTTCAGACAGATATGAGACCACTTTTCCAATATAAATGAACACTAGGGGCTCGTCTACATTGGCCCCTTTTCCGGTAGGGGCATGGTAATTTTTGAGATCATAATAGGGAAATCCACGGGGGATTTAAATATTCCTACTTCGAAGTAGGAATAAGATCCTCCGGAAAAGGGCGCTTTTTCCGGAGGATCGGGGCCAGTGTAGACGCTCTTTTCCGGCTTTTCTAAAAGCCGGAAAAAAGCGGCAGACATTTTGATTTAAATGCCGCGGGGGATATTTAAATCCCCCGCAGATTTCCCTATTACGATCTCTGAAATTACCATGCCCCTTTCGGAAAAGGGGCCAGTGTAGACGTAGCCTAGGAGAAGACACAATGGGCTTAAACTGCAGCAAGGAAAGTTTAGGTTAGACATTAGGAAAACTTCCTAACTGTCAGGGTGGTTAAACACTGGAATAAATTGCCTAGGGAGGTTGTGGAATCTCCATCTCTGGAGATATTTAAGAGCAGGTTAGATAGACATCTCTCAGGGATGGTCTAGATGGTACTGGGCCCTGCCGTGAGGGCAGGGGACTGGACTCAATGACCTCTCGGGGTCCCTTCCAGTTGTAGTATTCTATGATTCTAAAATAACAATGTGGATTTGTGTTAAAATTGTCACTACCTTTCTCCTTTGAGAACTCTGTACTTAATCTTACTTCATATCAAAATGCTGCAGTGCTCTATTCTGTCTTTTATGAAATACACAAAAGAGTGTTGTGCAAGGGTTAGTTAGTTCTGGATTTGAGTAATTGCTTATGCCTGGACCTTTTCAGGCCTAAGAACTTAGGCTCCTACTTCTCATTTACACCAGTGCCTTTTGTACACCATTTTGGTAGTGTAAAGGGATCTTAAAATGGGTGTAAATTTACATTCATTGTAAAGTCCCTTTATATTACCCATCTGGTATTATAAAAGACCCTTAGTGGTCATGAGAATCATACCACCCTGTCATTTATAAATAATATTAAGGATAAGATTTTTTCATGGACATTTTTGTAAAAGTCACAGAGAGGACATGGGCAAAAAAGAAAAATTGATGGAAGCTTTTCCTGACTTTTACTAAAAATAGCCATGATCTCTCTCTCTCTCTCGCTCTCTCTCTCTCATCTTTGGGTAATTTTATATCTTTAATACCTGGTCCTAATTCACTTTTGCAATTTCACATAGGGGGCTTTCAAAATTTTACTTTATACCTTCTATTTTTTGTCAACTGACTTGTAACAACTACATACCACTGAAATAAAATACAATGTCACCTGCTCTCTGGAAAGAAATATAATTATTAAGATGTAGACTTACAATGGAAAAGCAGTATATTTGCGGGTTAGTTGAACAGCCTGACAGATAGCCCATTCATGACATACCTCTATACGCTTCTGGTTGTTGGAGTTCCATGGCTCTGGTTTAAGCGAACCTGGGAGACCAAGAATTCCAGGCAAGAACGGTGCAATGCAGAGAAGGATGTATTTCATGGTGTTATCAGATGGTCACTGCTGAAAAAGGAAAATCTGAGGTCTTCTGTGTCTGATGGTCACAGCTATAAAGCTTATATAGGCCTGGACTGGTGTGTGTGTGTGGTAACAGGTTTCATGAGTCATTTTTAGGCTTCCTCTGTGGTTTTGTTATTTGCTGTAATGCTTTTAAGGTGTCTTTATTCCAAAATGTAAATGAAGAAACATTAACTTTTTGATGACAGCACAGCTGATGTCACACTGACAGAACAGGCAGTCAACTCTCTTTATCTCCCTTTCATATGATTCAGGTGCAAAAACCACAGGGGCAGAGGGATGTTAGTTTTCTTAACCTCAGGCAACACATTTGCTTGCTGACCAATCTCAGCTTTCCAACATTACCTTGGTGCCATTAATGCACATTGCAACACACTTCTGGCTTGATATTTAGTCTACATGTGTTGATTGACTGCAGAGGACGTGACTACATAAGTGTAAGTGCCGTGCGAGCGAAATCACTGAAAACTACATGCTTTGTAATACCTGCCCGTGTGAAAGTTTCTATTTAAGCATTCTAGTACAAATTCTGAAAATCCAGAGGAAATTTAGTGATGCTAGTAAGGTTTGTCCAGATTTAACTAAGCTCTGAATCTGGCCACTTCTATATGTGGAAAGATTATGGAGTCCCTTAAAGTTTTTTTACCTCAAATCTGATGAGCTCTGATGAATCAGTCTTTAAAAAGGATTATTTAGTATAAAATAAAGGAGCTAGAATTATCCTATGTGGAAAAAAATCCCAGATGCTTCTACGGAAGAGTAAGGAGCCATACTCAGTTATGGTGGATTTCAGTGAGCAGCAGGCCTCATTTGCGCTCCATGGAATGCTACAGCAAGCAATGGATGAATTTATTTCATAGGGTACTTCAGCCGAATATCAGCGTACTGTTGCATTTTGGGTGCACAGCTTAGTGACAATGGAGCTAAGCTGCAGCACAAGGAGAAATAGCCCTCCTCCCAGCAGTATCCGGCACTGTGACTGCGTAAGAGGTATCTGTTGTATTTCACCATGGAACTACTCACATGCATAAAGTTAAGCGTGTATTTAACTGCAGAAGAGGGCCCCTAGGGCCCCATTGTATTCTGACTGAAGCTAATACAAAGATGCCTGTGGCTGAGCTGTGCTTTGGCACAGCTGAAAATGGGTGATACTTAAAAGACAGATGTAAGCCACTTTGTGCTCTGTCATTCTGAGGAATTGTCATTCAGGGAAATGATCTTGTTCCTCATACAAATCAGAAAAATTCCAAGGTCAATGAAGCCCATGACTAGCCCACACTAATTAGAGCAGCATCTAGGATTCTCTTACAGGGGCAAGGGCCAAAGCTGAACCAGAGAATCAGGGAGCCACAACCAGCTCACTAGCACCCCTCACTCTGCTGTACTTAATGGAAACCTAGGGCAGTAGAAAGTCTGGCCCCAAATTGGGAAATTTCAACCTCGGAGATGAAAGTTATTGAAAGCGATAGCATGTTAGACTAAAAGCTGTTCTGTGATATTTATTTTGTAATATTTGTTTTCCACACAATGAAGCATCTTAATACTATATTAAAAAAGCTCATGACCTTGCCATCTAAAGCTTCATACCTAGGGTCTTTATGCTGGTAAGTAATCATTCTATGAGAAACAATGCTTGTTGAATAGTCCCACTGACTGAGCAGGGAATTTTAGTGCTGTAGGCAAAAGTGCCTATCAGCATTTCCCCATTGAACTAGGAACTATGTATAATTTCTGATACAATACATTCTATATTTTGTCATTCAGTGTTTTTAATCTTCTTCAGTTATGTGAAAAAGTGAAGTAGAATCTAGTGATTCACTGTTGAATATTCACTGGTCATTGTGTTGGATGAGAGAACTGAGACAAGTTCTGAATACATGTATTTTAGGCAACACTTGACCCTGTCCTTAATGAAGAGTTCAAGAGTGACTCGAGTGTATTGGCTGATGCTCAGAAGAAAGAATTACCATAAAAAGTCATGAAATCATGAGAAACGTTTCTGTTAGCCCACTTGTGAACTTTATTATACTGTACATCTGTTATTACAAGACTTTTGATAGCTAAGACATTCAATCCTTTTTGCTATGCTGTCTGAGTATTCAGTCTGACAAATATATTTTTCATATCTGCATTTATTAAATTCACCAGGAAAAGCTACAGTTCACATTTTTATTTATGAAAAATTGACCATTTATGAAGATTATATTCAGAGTCTGCTCCTACATTCTGAGCCTGCTGGAAGTTTTACATGGAGCAAAATTGTCATTCACCTTCCAATCTCGCCTTTATACCCATCAAATGGCAAATTTTCTGTCCTTCCACTTTTATTGCTGGAGATGACGAAGATTACAAATGCAGAGTCATAAGAGGGAGATTAGATGTAGAGCTGATTACAGTAATCTCACAACATTTTAAGTGTTCTACATGAATAATATTTTTGTGTCCTTCAGTTTGGTCTTCCTTCCATATTTGGGCCTGGTAAGTGGTAAGTTAGGACCCCGTACAATTAAGTAATGGTAGAGTAGACTCATTGAATGCTTATGATCTTTCCTGAAATGAGGCTCGTCCATTTTATAGGCCTGCTCCAAAGTTCACTGAAGTAAACAGAAAAACTTCCATTGTCTTCAGTAAGCTTTGGAGCAGGTCTTATACACACTAGGTGCCAAATGAAGCTGCACTACTTCATTTTCAGAACTTCCTCCATAGGCTGAAATGAAGAACTTATTCTGTTAATTTTTTTACTCACTTTTGCTTTTGTGTTCTCTAACTATTCTTAACCAAGTTTATTTCAGCAGAGGCAACCCCCACAAGATTTCCCATGCATTAACTTCACACTGGGTGCCACTTATTCATTACTCTGTTTGTTTTTCTAATCCTTATCACGGTATGCAAAATGTTTCTTTCTTTTTTTTAGGAGAAAATGTTTAGTTGGCTTATGGGTTTTTTGTTGTTTGTGATTATTGCATCTGTCACAAGCAGCTCAGTCAAATAAATGAGTTTGCATTTCTTGCTGCAAGTGGGGAGAAGTCTGTGATCAGACTTATTTCTTGCAAGAGTGAATTCCATAGGTTAACTTCAGCTTCTATGTAAACTGTCTCCCTTTGTTGCAAACATCTCCACTATTATAACCCCAGTGCGTAGGATTCTTCCCTTTTTAACAGGTTTTTAAGCTTCCTTTTGGCTACGTCTACACTATTCGTTTTTTGCAGAAGTGGAAATGCAAATGAAGTGTGCATTAGCAAATCTTACGCTCTCATTTGCATATGCGGAAGAGGTTTTTATGGAAAAAATGCAGTGTAAATGGGGACATTTTTTGGAAAAAAAAAAAACCTTTTGCGCAAGAACCCTTATTCCTATTCACTGTGGGGTTTTTTGTTTTTTTTTCAAAAACCTCTTCCACAAAAAGGATCGGAAGAGAATGTGCAAATGAGAGTGCAAGATTTGCTAATGAGCACTTCACTTGCATTTCCTTTTCTGCAAAAAACGAACAGTGTAGAAGTAGCCTTTGGAAGCTCATGACTTTCAAGAACCCACATAGATTTTATGGAACTGAACAAAATCTATGTTTAAAATAAATGATGTGGGAGGGGTAATTTTTTCAGTATGGTGAATCTACCTAAGAAGTCTGAGCATGTGGTTAAATCATTGTTCCTGGCCTTCCGGGTTTGATGCCTGGGTTTGCTACAAAGTTCCTGTGTGACCTAGACTAAGTTACTTAAATGACTCTGCCTCAGTTCCTCATTTGTAAAATAGGGATCAGATTGCTTCTTTTCTCCCTCACTTCCGCTGATCTATTTAGATTGAAAGTTCCTCAGGCGAGGTGTAGTTTCCATACTTGCACAATTCCTATTTGAATGAGTCTCTGATCTTATCTGGGGTCTCTAGGCATTACTGGGATGCTGTTGTTAATAATAAAAGTTTTTCATGTCGGTTTTATGCCAATTATGAGTACATATATTATTTCCTAATTGCCATCCATACAAATTCTATCCTGGAATAGGAACTCAGGTTATGTTCTTTCTAGTTTGCTCATTGTCTCCAGTAATAAAGACTTTGCAGGTCTGATGATAACTCTGCTACACTTATTCAATACCATTGTTTTCAATATGTGTGTTCAGTTACACCCACAGAAGCTCATTGTCTTTATTGGAGCTGGGAAGGAAAAGCTAAGCACATGCACAGGAAACTTAATTAACTGCTCCATTAGAAGTGGATGAACCAGGGCAGCCACATTAGACTCTCCCATATCTGTATTGGTTTTGCAGTGGTACCTGGTGTTAAAGATGGTAAAAATGTATTTTGGGAAGTAAGGAAGTGAATATTGCTTTGACTGGACAGATTGACAGAACAGATGAGTGTGGAGGCACTTTTAAATAGTTTGTCTACATTTAAACTATAGTGGCACCACTGCAGGAGACCCGTTGTAGCAGGTAAGTGTAGATACTACTTATGCCAACCAAAGGGATTACCGTGCCAAAGTAGGTGATCCGCCCTCCCATGAGGCAGTAGCTAGTTCTGTCACCTCACTCCACTCAGAAGTGTGGATTCTTCACACCTCTGTCTGAAGTAGTTAAACTGGTCTAATATTCTAGTGTAAACCACCTCATAGTAATGTTGGGGAAAAAAAATTAACTTAACACTGACTTTCACTGTACACCAAAGGATTCTCAGGGAGGGAAAGGACAGCTGTCTTCTCAAACTCACATTCTTTCAGCAGATATGCCCATTTCTAGCTATCTAACAATTAGAAATACAGTAGAACCTCAGAGTTACAAACACCAGAATTACAAACTTACCAGTCAAACCCCAGACCTCATTTGGAACTGAAACTGTTCAATCAGGCAGCAGAAGGGACAAAAAAAAACACCCAAAAACCCCCCCCCCCCAAAAAAAATACAGTCTAGTACCATGAAAAATGTTTAGGACTAAAACAATAAAGGGGGGAAATTAAAGAAAATGAGAAGGTAAGGAAATTGTTTCTGTGCTTGTTCATGTGCATTAAGATGATTAAAAGCAGCATTTTTCTTCTGTCTAGTAAATTTTCAAAGTTATACTTGTCTGTGCTCAGTTGTACATTTTTGAAAGAACAACCATATTGTTTTGTTCAGTAGTACGAATATTTCAGTTATAATCTCCATTCCCAGACTGTGCCCGTAACTCTGAGGTTCTACTGTTGTTCGATTCTGTAGGTGACAAGTAACAGGGTGTCAACTTTATAGTCTGTTTTGCCAGCAGAACCAGAGAGTGTCATTGTGCTCTAACTAAATTAAGCTCAAGACTGATTTGAATCCTTTGCTGAAGGGCTACGTCTAGACTGGCATGATTTTCCGCAAATGCTTTTAACGGAAAAGTTTTTCCGTTAAAAGCATTTGTGGAAAAGAGCGTCTAGATTGGCACGGACGCTTTTCCACAAAAGCACTTTTTGAGGAAAAGCATCCATACCAATCTAGATGCGGATTTGTGCAAGAAAGCCCCGATCGCCATTTTTACCATCGGGGCTTTATTGCTCAAAACAGTTTTTAGCTGTCTACACTGGCCCTTTTGCGCAAAAACATTTCCGGAAAAGGGCTTTTGCCCAAATGGGAACATCAAAGCATTTGTGCAAGAAGCACTGATTTCGGACTGTAGGACGTCAGTGCTTTTGCGCAAAATCAAGCGGCCAGTGTAGACAGCTGGCAAGTTTTTGCATAAAAGCACATGGTTTTGTGGAAAAACTTTCCAGTCTAGATGCAGCCAAGATGTTGTGCAATGCTGGTCTCTCACCATCATTATTTACTACATTACATGCCTCATCTTCTAGAAAGGTGTTTAGTAGTCACCTTCCCTCAAGAAGGCTTGGAGGCACTGTCCCTGCTTGTGTAAGATATTTAAGTGCCAAACTCCCCTTGGATTTCAATGGGAATTAGGTGCCTAAATATCTTGAGAATATGGGCCAGTGTGCTTGTCCTTTGCCTAGTTTGGGGGCTAGTAAGGAGGCCACCTTCTCCCCTAAATCCTCTAGCCTCCCCTAAATCCTCTTTCTGCACATTCTATTGCAATAAGGCCCCAAAATCTTCTCTGAGACCACTCCTGTTACTATGACACTGGAGAAACACTTGAGCCCTCACTAATTAAGCAATAGGGCAGAATGTCTTTCACCCTATGGATTCACAATCTTCTTATCGTATTTGCAGTCATTTGTTGTTAATGGAGGTATGGCAGTGCAAGTGAGTTTTGTCTATAAAACAAAATGCCTAAATACAGCAGTATCTTTTTGCAATAATCAAATTAAGCAATAAACCACAACAGGATGTGCATTCCTGAAAATGTTACCTACGTTATACCTAGATCTGATATTTTATCTATTTCATTTTGTACTTCCTTGATCATCTACAGTTGGGTTGGGGCCATTGACCCACAGAAAAGCCAGCTGGGAACTACACACAAGAGAGAAGCAAAAAAAAAAAAAAAAAAAAAAAAGGAAGATGGGAACCCTGAGTCTTGGGGCCAGATCAAGGCAAGACCCTGATCTACATAGACATCTAATCTCTTTATTTCATGGTGACAGACCCATACCAGCGTTATATAAGATTTTTTTTTCTGGAAAGCAATTTTTGTTGTATTAAATTTGATTTGGAAGCAGAAAGAATAGCCACACAAAAAAGGATTGGCAGGAATGGTAAAGAATCTATAATTCAATGTCTATTTGTCCAATAACCTAAGCTTAGACTGTTAGCTGTTTGGAGCAGGGATGATTCTTTCTTTTCTGCCTGGAAAGTACCTATTACATACTGGAATTTTTTAAAAATAGCTTTGTGCATCAAACAGCAAGTTACTGGCATATTTTAAAAGTTGCAAGCATTTTCTTAGTCTTTATAGAGTCACATTAGGAATTTCACCAATGTAATTAAAAATAAATTACAAAATAAAGATTCAGAGGGGTAACTATGTTAGTCTGTATCTGCAGAAACAACAAGGAATCTTGTGGCACCTCACAAACTAACATTTATTTGGGCATACACTTTCGTGGGCAAAGACCCACTTCATCAGATGTGTGTCTTTGCCCACGAAAACATATGTCCAAATAAATCTGTTCGTCTAAAATAAAGACAGTATGTTATTTGGGTCATGAGCATCCTTTTGATTCTGTGTTTATACAGTGCTTAGTACAGTGGGGGCTAAGGCTGGGGCTGTAGGCATGACCGCAATACCATTAATAATAATGCAAAAATAAATGACAGACTCTGGCAAATACGGAATAGTCAGAATCAGCCACAGAGGCCCAAAGCCTGAAAGTTCTGTAGGGGCCTAACTCCTACCCTAGAGGATCTGGGCTTGTCTATTAAGAGACAAAGTGTGTGGCTTGCTAAGGTGAATATTGAGAGTGCTATGGAACTTTTAGTATGTGGCTGCAGGATTTTTCATTCGGAGATCTGGTTACACCATTTTAATTTATTCTTTTAATCCTACTATCCTGATTGGCAACCATGTTGTGAAATTTATTCTGAAAAATTCTATGGGGCTTTTATTTTTAGAAAATTGAGGAGCTAAAACTAAATTCGGCTTCATTAATTTGATCAGCATCCAATGAAAGATTCCTAGATCTCACTCCCGAATTTCTAGAGAGAGCAGAGGAGCATGAAGAAGAAAACCCTCCAAATGAACTCGACTCAGAGTGACTCTTCTCTTCACTGAAGTTCTGGATGGCACATTGTTCTCTATAAGGGTAGGCCAGGGAATACTACCTAGAGCCATAGTTTTAAACTACTGTAGTTGGGGAGTAGTTGTGCAACTTGCCCCTATAACAGTAAACAGTAATTCATACTCAGGACTATGTAGCACTTTAAAGACTAACAAGATGGTTTATTAGATGATGAGCTTTCGTGGGCCAGACACACTTCCTCAGATTAAAAAAAAAAAAAAAAGTGGGTCTGGCCCACGAAAACTCATCATCTAATAACTCATAGACTCATAGACTTTAAGGTCAGAAGGGACCATTATGATCATCTAGTCTGACCCCCTGCACAGTGCAGGCCACAGAATCTCGCCCACCCCTCTTAGAATAATCCTCTCACCTATGTCTCAGATATTGAAGCCTTCAAATACTTTGAAGGCCCCAACATGCAGAGAGTCCTTCAGCTGTGATCTGTGCCCAATGCTACAGAGGAAGGCGAAAAACCTCCTGGGCCTCTGCCAATCTACCCATCTTATTAGTCTTTAAAGTGCTACATAGTCCTGTATTTTGCTTCAGCTACACCAGACTAACACGGCTACATTTCTATCAGTAATTCATGACTGTCTGACTAACTTCAATGGTACTGAGTATGTAACTGCTCACTAGCATGGCCAAGGGCCACACTATCAGGCCCTAAAGAAATCAAGTAGTCACAAAAAAAAGGAGATGAAATTTCAGAAAATCAGAGCAGAAGCATCCATATACAACCAAAGTGGCTAATTGCCATAACAACAAGGGAATTCTTCTATAACTTTCCTTTTATGTGGTAAGGTCTTTGGGGCAAGCTCAATCTTTGTGTATTACACGTAGCAGAGTGGAGTCCTGCAGGGTGACTGGTTTCTAGGCACTAGAGTAACACAAATAATAGATATTATAGGGTACCTCTCCTACATGATGTTTTAAGATTGCTAGAGAATCAGCTTAAGCAACAATGGAAGTGAGCTGAAAATAAACCCGAATGTTTAATTGGATGCTAACAGAATTAATTAACATACACACAAGAATACAGATCTTGTCTACACTTGCAATTAAACCACTTCCAGCAACACTTCAGTAACAGGGATGTTTCTTTGGCTACATAACAATGAACTGGGCTATAATTCACAATTGTGAAGCTATCGTTCTATGAACAGTTCTAATTTTAATGGAAAAGACGTCAGTGAAAGGGACATTTCAATAGTTGGTCTTTCTGTGGAATCAGTTACAAAAATTAACACATTTGGGTCAGATTGTAATGTCAGTTATCTCAGTAAACTATACACCTGGAGCCATGCCACACAGTTCACATAATTACTCCATAATAACACCAGCGTGTTCAGAGTCTGGGTATGTCTTGACTACATGTCTTCATCGACGGAGCCATGTTGATGAGTTTACTAGAAATAGGAAAATGAGGCAGCAATTTAAATAATCGCTGCTTCATTTACACCAAAATGGCTGCCGTGCTGTGCCCATCAGCTGTTTGGTTGCACAGCACAGTAGTCTGGACGCTCCGCAATCGACAATGGAAGCCTTTGTCGACCGCTCCATTATGCCTCGTGGAATGAGGTTTACGGGAGTGGTCGACAAAGGCTTCCATTGTCAACCGCGGAGTGTCCAGACTACCATGCTGTGCCGCCAAACAGCCATGTAGTCTAGACATACCCTCTGTGTCTTCATATTGGCTATGGGAGATTTTTCTTTCCTCATCTCTGCCTCAGGCAAATGAATGATGGTATCTTGGGTCTCATAGGGCAAAGTTCTTTATCTTCAACATGGGTGGAATGTGGGTTGCTGGGAAGAGGTATACATTCTAATGTCCTTTGTGGCTTCTGTTTCTGTGGGCTAAAGCAATCCGGCAGACAAAACCATATATCATAGGGTGTGTCTAGACTACATGCCTCCGTCGACGGAGGCATGTAGATTAGCCAGATCGGCAGAGGGAAATGAAGCCGCGATTA
This sequence comes from Pelodiscus sinensis, assembly GCF_049634645.1. Taxonomy (NCBI): domain Eukaryota; kingdom Metazoa; phylum Chordata; order Testudines; family Trionychidae; genus Pelodiscus; species Pelodiscus sinensis. The sequence continues at coordinate 277,544 of NW_027465914.1, forward strand.
AAATAATCGCGGCTTCATTTAAATTTAAATGGCTGCCCCGCTCTGCCGATCAGCTGTTTGTCGGCAGATCGGGGCAGTCTAGACGCGCCGCGACGACAAAGAAGCCTTTCTTGATGGGCACAGGTAAACCTGGTTTCACGAGGCATACCTGTACCGATCAAGAAAGGCTTTCTTTGTCGTAGCCAAATTAGCCCCCATCATACTGTACGTATAGTTGGGGTTATTTTTCCCAATGTGCATTACTTTACACTTATCCACATTAAATTTCATTTGCCATTTTGTTGCCCAATCACTCAGTTTGGTGAGATCTTCTTGGAGTCCTTCACAGTCTGCTTCTGTCTTGACTATCCTAGAAAGTTTTGTATCATCTGCAAACTTTACTACCTCACTCCTTACCCCTTTCTCCAGACCATTTATGAATAAGTTGAAAAGGATTGGTCCCAGGACTGACCCTTGGGGTACACCACTAGTTACCCCTCTCCAATCTGAAAATTTACCATTTATTCCTACCCTTTGTTTCCTGTCTTTTAACTAGTTCGCAATCCAAGAAAGGACCTTCCCTCTTATCCCATGGCCTTGTAATTTACACAAGAGCCTTTGGTGAGGGACCTTGTCAAAGGCTTTCTGAAAATCCAAGTATACTATATCTACTGGATCCCCCTTGCCCGCATGTTTGTTAACCTCTTCAAAGAACTCTAAGGGTATGTCTACACTACAAAGTTAGTTCAAACTAACGGACGTTAGTTTGAACTAACTTTCATAGGCGCTACACTAGCGCTCCGTTAGTTCGAATTTAAATCGAACTAGCGGAGCGCTTAGTTCGAACTAGGAAACCCTCATTTTACAAGGATTAAGCCTAGCTCGAACTAGCTAGTTCCAATTAAGGGGTGTGTAGCCCCTTAATTCGAAATAGTGGGAGGCTAGCCCTCCCCAGCTTTCCCTGCTGGCCACTCTGGCCAACACCAGGGAAACTCGTCTGCCCCCCTCCCGGCCCCAGACTCTTTAAAGGGGTATGGGCTGGCTACGGTGCCCGTGCCAGGTGCAAGCCTGCCAGCACCCAGCTAGCAGACCCTGCACCTGGCACGGATCGAGCCCCCCAGCCCTCCCCCTCTTCCCAGGACCAGGCTGGCGGCTCCCGGGAGCTTGCCCGGGACCGCAAGAGGCGGGCACCTGCCTGGGCTAGTGCGGACATCGTGGACCTCGTCCACGATCTCCGCACTAGGCACAGGACAGTGGCCGTCTAGGGCACGAGAGCTGCCAGCCTGGCCACCCAGGAGCAGGTGTGCATGAAAATCAAGGTGGTCCACTGAGACCCCTGACCCTGAGCCCACAATGGCCGTACTAGATCAGACCAAAGGTCCATCTAGCCCAATAGCCTGTCTGCCGACAGTGGCCAACACTAGGGACCCTGGAGGAGATGGACCGAAACAATGACCAAGCCATTTTTCTCCTGCCATCCATCTCCAGCCTTCCACAAACTTTGGGCAGGGACACCACTCCTACCCCCTGGCTAATACCACTCCATGGACCCAACCTCCATCACTTTATCTCACTTCTCTTTAAACTCTGTTCTAGTTGTAGCCTTCACAGCCTCCTGCAGCAAGGAGTTCCACAGGTTGACTCTTTGCTTTGTGAAGAACAACTTTGAGTTACTAGTTTGAAGCCTGTTACCCATTCCTTTTCTTTGGTGTCCTCTAGTCCTTCTAGTATGGGAACTAATGAAGAACTTTTCTGTATGCACCCTCTCCACATCACTCCTGCTTTTAGAGACCTCTATTCTGTCCCCCCTCCCTCTCCTCTTTTCTAAGCTGAAAAGTTCCAGTCTCTTTAGCCTCTCTTCATATGGGACTTTTCCAAACCCTTAATCATTGTAGTTGCCCTCCACTCTCCCACCCTCTCTCTTCCCCTCTCCCACCTCCTTTTCCTGGTCTCCCCCACTTTTCTTCAATAAAGACAGATTCCATTTTGGAAGACACGTGTCCTTTATTTTGTACATCAAGAAGAGGGGCTAGGGAGGGGTAAGTGGAAGGAGGTGAGGGAGGAATGGGGCACGAGCCCCCGATGGGGAGGACTGGGCTGGCTCTGCGGGCTTCTGGGGGTGGAAGCTCTCCTGAGGCCCCCCAATTGCCCCCTCTCCCCAGATGGCAGCCTGCGGCAAGTGCAGCCGGTCTGATGGCCGAGTGCTGTGATGTGCTCAGTGTGGGTAGTTGTAGCCAGACACAAACCCCATCTTGTTTGTCCACAAACCCCATCTTGTTCCCCCCCCCCAGAGAGCAAGAGAAAGGCAGTCAGCCTTTGATGCCCTGGGAACGCAGGTGTGCTGCCTGTCCCTGACTCTACCATAAACAGAAACCAGACAGTAAATGGGCTAGCTGACGACCCGGGACCTCCCGTCACCCTGATGGCTAGTACCAGTAATTGACACGCCTGCACTGTCCCAGGAGAGGAATCTTCGCCCATCACATACCAGAGGTGCCCATTGTCTGCATTTTCCCAGGTGTAAATTATGCTTTGCACCCTTCGTGGGAAACTTGGCATTAAAAGCCATTTTTCCTAATTGGCCACATGAGCCTAGGAAGAAGCCTTCATGACCCAAGGGGTATAAAAGAGGTTCAGCAGCCCACCCCATTTGAGCTCCAATCATCTATACCTGCTGGCAGGTATTGATTGTCTCCCGAGGTCTGTGGGACGCCCAACCTCGCCCTACTTCTTCCCGAGGGATTGAGAGAAAGACGCTGGCCATGCCAAGTCTGGAACGCAGGGGTGAGAATATATACCTGCTATGTGTCTATTTTGCATGCATTTAATAAGAGCTCAGAGAACCAAAGGGTTTCATGGTACCTGTAAGTGACTTATTAGTGTAATTTCTGTCCTGTCCTTTGTAGTGTCTGTGTTATCTGTAACACAGTAGTAGCATTTAACAACTAAGTTTACCCTGTAACAATAAAATAGTAACTGTTTAAGCTTTAACCTGACTCCTTCAGTTGCTGTAACAGAACCAAGCACAGTTTAAAAAGAACTTCAGCCGGTCATAAGGGACTCACTGCCCTGACCGTCGGCTGACAGAATTGGCGTAGTCGGCAGGATTGTGCTACTGGTTCACATACAGCAACATGAAGCCTGTCATGATAGACATGGATTTTAGTGGTATAGAAAAAGGGTTTGCCCAGGAAGGTTGGGGCAACCCAAAATTGGATAGAGAAATGTTAGAAGAGGATTGGGGAAATCCTGAGGAGTTGTGGGTGCACTTCTGTAAGTATAGAACTGCCTGCAAGCTAAAGAATGGGACAAAGCCTGAGTCTGTGGAAAGGAGCCACTTTCCATTTAGCAAGAAAAACAGGATCAGGCCCAGACAAGCAGGCAGGAATGGAAAACAGGATCAGGCCCAGGCAAGCAGGCAGAAAAGGAAAACAGGATCAGGCCCAGACAAGCAGGCAGGTAACAGATAAGATTGAAAGCCTTGTGGAGAACTGAGAAAAAGGCTGTAAGTACTGGAAATCTAAATCCTTAAACATACTTACAAGTGTAATATCTGAAACAAGGCCAGTTTTTATTTTAGAGATAAGAAAGTGTTTTAAGAAAAGAGAAACAGAAAATTTAAACTCTGCAGAGAATGGAGAGAATTGAGCAGTTGTGCAAATGCTAAAATGGTGTAGATAGAAAACTGTGGTTTCTTTACAGTCATTCTGAAGGAAAAATGGGCCCTTTTTCCAAAGGAATGTCTGTAAATAACCCAGGCAAATTTGACTCAAATCTGAACATTTGATTAGAGAGACTGCTAAAAGAACTCTAAAGGGAGGGGGTTCTATTGGAACTGAACTACCCCAATGAATAAAAAGGGAATGTAATTGTTGTACAGCTATGTAGAAGTAGTGTAAGAAAGGTTCAGAGAGAATGTATGTGTAACTGTGTAGATATATATATATATATATATATATAGTGTAAATAAATGAAGTTTTAAGGTCCAGTAATCTTGTTTGTTTGTAGGTTTAAAACAAATTGGTTTGGTTTATTTTCAGTAAGACCATTTTAGTCCAAGTTGTTTAATGAAGGTACAAAAAAACTGTAAGCATAAAGAAAGAGTTACACTCTATGCAAAGTTTAATGTGGCTAAGTAGTGTTGTAAACAAAGATTGCACACTTTCCTGTAACATGCCATGTACACTATAGAATGAGTAAAAACTGCAAAAATGTAAAAACCCTCTGCTGCAGAAGTGGAGAGGTAGAAATGCATGTCTCTCAGTACCCAGACAGAGCTAGATTCCCTTGAGGATGGGTGCTGAGAGTTAAAGCAACTCTCAGATTTATTTTTTTTTCTTCCCTCAGGAATATGTTTAAGAAAAGGACCAGGAGGTATGAGGCTTAGTAAACAAGCTCACCCTCCTTACCAAATTAATAGTAGACAAACATGTGTCATTGTAAAAAGTCATTTAGCAGGAATTAGGATGGACCATAAGAAGGGGAAAGCAAAAAGTTTGGAGCCCTATGGGCATAGTTGAAGGAATAAGGAAAGTAGAGCAAACATTGGAAAGTTACTAGGAATGAGAAACATTTTCTTTGAAAGGACAAAGCAAGTGATTTGAGGGAATGTGAAGATAAAGGTGGACTCCATGGGAGTGTGGAAGGAACTAAGTGGTGGTTGTAATATGTAAAGGGAAATCTTGTTTTAAAATGACACCTTGTTTCTTTGCAGCCTCTTCCTTAAGCACTGTGCAAATCATGTAGGCAAAGAAACAATCAAATGTAAACATTTTGTCTATGGACACCTTTGTTAAATCTGCAAAGGAAAATTAAGGATTCTACTGAAACTTAATTGGTTAACTGCATAAAGAATGAGCTCTATATATTGTAACCCTATTTTGTGGGTTTCAAATGAACTAGTTTTATTTTGTTTTGGATAATGTCCTCTTGCTTAAAATTGCAAACAGACAAGGCACAAATTAGTTAGTGCTTGTGTTGGGCATTCAACTTTTAAGGACATTTAACTTTCTAGAAACCAACTTATTAGTTTAAAAACTCAAGCTTTAAAACTTAACTGTCTCTTTCAAGGCTGAGTTGATAACACTTTTGGCTTGCTTTTAAATTCAACATTATATGTGAATACAGGCTGCCTGGCTATTTCAAAGGAAAGTGGACAGGGAAGGCTGTTGCTGTTTCAGCAGACACATCCACTGCACCCCTGTCCACAAACATAGAAGGAACAGCTCAGCTTGCAGAGCTGGCAGCAATCAATTAGCTTGTGAGGCAGGGGCCAGTACCATCTACATTAACTCCTATGCTGTATGGGCTGGAGCCACCCAGTGGATAACTAATTGGAAGAATAATAACTGGGAAATAGGAAAACCTGTTTGGAGATTGGAATATTGGAAATGGATATACCAGCATGCAACCCCACATGCGTTAAGCATAAGTCATGTGTCCAAAAGAATAATACTCTAGCTGCACAGCTAAATAACCTAGCAGATGCAGCAGTACAAATTTTTGCTGTCCAGGTGGATTGGGAACGCCTGTACATTTGGCTACATGAAACCTTGGGACACACAGAGAGCGATAAGCTGGTGCGGCAGGCACATGCCAGGGGGTGGCCTATCACCCACAAACAAGCCAGAAATCTGGTACAAGCTTGCACCCTATGTGCTGAACTCAGAAACATATAACAGAAAGGCAATGATTTGCCAGGCTAAGAGATGGAAAAATGCTATGGGCAACCTGGCAAGTAGAGTATATTGGTCCACCGCCCAGCAGTAAGCAAGGGTGGGAGTATGTTTTAACTGGAGTAAAAATTGTTTCAGGAATTGGTTTTGCTTATTCAACCCCAGTGGCAACAGGGTTGTTTACAGTCATGGGACTAAACCACTTAATAGCCCTGGTCCCAACACCCCAGTTTGGGAACACAAACCCATTTACTGCACTCCTACAAGGGAAAAGGAGTCTGGACCACTGCAGATGCTGGGCTAACACCAATAACCATTACTGAGGCTTGGATTGTATCCAAGACCGGCGAACCTTATGTTTTATCACAGGAAACTGAGGCAATGACCCTGAACAGTGCTCCAGTGGGATGGATCCCTCCCAATGCTGGTGTGGATCCGGGAAACCACCATGAACTTTTGTATATATATATACACCGCTTGCTGTTGTAGCGCTTGCAACCACTGTTGTTAGTTACAGACTATTGAAATGAGACATGGCACTCCAACTCGCCATGGTCTTCTTCCTCATCCCAACTGCTACTGCTGTACCAGAACACCTTACTTGACTCCTCTACTGGACTGGGAATCGAGTTTGTCCCTCTCAGCCCAAATGACTGGTGAAACAAAGTGACATCTTCCGATGGGGACCGGTATGGTTCGATGACAGCGACTACCGCAATCCTCTAAATAACTCTGGGGGGAGGTTAAGGGGGGAGGCAAGGGAAGTGGCAACAAACGGTATGGGATAAGACATGCTGTAACTAAAAATGTAAAGCCTCATGGCTAGATTGTCTAGCCCAACACCTAGGACTATGTATTGTTAGGCATTTTGTGTACACTGCTACCTCCTCTGCACAAATCTGGTATATGGCGTTGGGAAGCGATCCTAATCAATCCCTTGATCCAAATTATCTGATCAGACCCTGCTGATAGGGCGATTTTAGCTTCCTCCAAGGAGGGCAAAGGGTGCTGGCATCACCGCCATCTTGCGTTCTGGGACATAGTGAGGCGTGTCAAGGGGGTGGAATGTAGCCAGACACAAACCCCATCTTGTTTTTCCACAAACCCCATCTTGTTTCCCCCCCCCCCCCCCAGAGAGCAAGAGAAAGGCAGTCAGCCTTTGATGCCCTGGGAACGCAGGTGTGCTGCCTGTCCATGACTCTACCATAAACAGAAACCAGACAGTAAATGGGCTAGCTGACGACCCGGGACCTCCCGTCACCCTGATGGCTAGTACCAGTAATTGACACGCCTGCACTGTCCCAGGAGAGGAATCTTCGCCCATCACATACCAGAGGTGCCCATTGTCTGCATTTTCCCAGGTGTAAATTATGCTTTGCACCCTTCGTGGGAAACTTGGCATTCAAAGCCATTTTTCCTAATTGGCCACTTGGGCCTAGGAAGAAGCCTTCATGACCCAAGGGGTATAAAAGAGGTTCAGCAGCCCACCCCATTTGAGCTCCAATCATCTATACCTGCTGGCAGGTATTGATTGTCTCCCGAGGTCTGTGGGACGCCCAACCTCGCCCTACTTCTTCCCGAGGGATTGAGAGAAAGACGCTGGCCATGCCAAGTCTGGAACGCAGGGGTGAGAATATATACCTGCTATGTGTCTATTTTGCATGCATTTAATAAGAGCTCAGAGAACCAAAGGGTTTCATGGTACCTGTAAGTGACTTATTAGTGTAATTTCTGTCCTGTCCTTTGTAGTGTCTGTGTTATCTGTAACACAGTAGTAGCATTTAACAACTAAGTTTACCCTGTAACAATAAAATAGTAACTGTTTAAGCTTTAACCTGACTCCTTCAGTTGCTGTAACAGAACCAAGCACAATTTAAAAAGAACTTCAGCCGGTCATAAGGGACTCACTGCCCTGACCGTCGGCTGACAGTAGTCCACGCAATCCAAGCCAGGACTGCTCTGCAAGCGGGGCACTCCTGAGAACTGTCTGTCCGGGGTGGAGGTAGGGACCCTTTAAGCACAGCCCTCGGCTAGCCTGAGAAAGCATCTCCACACTCTAATTCCTCCTCTGATGCCCTGCCAGCACTGCTTCCGGCCATCCTTAAGCCTGCTTCAGGGTCCACTTAATGTGGACATGCTAGTTCGAATTAGCAAAATGCTAATTCGAACTAGTTTTTTAGTCTAGATCCGTTAGTTCGAATTAGCTTAGTTCGAATTAACTAATTCGAACTAAGTTAGTTCGAATTAACGTTCTAGTGTAGACATACCCTTCCAGGCTTCACTGCCCTCCTAGTGAAATAGTTTTTCCTAATATCCAACCTGGACCTCTCCCACCACAGCTTGAGACCATTGCTCCTTGTTCTGCCATCTGTCACTACTGAGAACAGCCTCTCTCCAGCCTCTTTGGAACCTCCCTTCAGGAAGTTGAAGGCTGCTATCAAATCCCCCCTCACTCCTATCTTCTGCAGACTAAACTGACCCAACTCCCTCATCCTCTCCTCATAAGTCATATGCTCCAGCCCCCTAATCATTTTGGTTGCCCTCTGCTGGACTCTCTCCAATGCGTCCACATCCTTTTTGTAGTGGGGGGCCCAGAATTGGACACAATACTCCAGATGTGGCCTCCCCAAAGCCGAATAAAGGGGAATAATGACATCTCTGGATCTGCTGGCAATGCTCCTCTTATTGCAACCTAATATGCCATTAGCCTTTTTGGCTACAAGGGAACACTGTTGACTCATATCCAGCTTCTTATCCACTGTAACCCCCAGGTCCTTTTCTGCAGAACTACTACTTAACTGGTTGGTCCCCAGCTTGTAACTATGCTTTGGATTCTTCCGTCTTGTTGAACCTCATCAGATTTCTTGTGGCCCAATCCTCCAATTTGTTTAAGTCACTCTGGACCCTCTCTCTGCCCTCAAGCGTATCTACTTCTCCCCCTAGTTTAGTATCATCTGCAAACTTGCTGAGTGTGCAATCCATCCCCTCATCCAGGTCATTAATAAAGATATTGAACAAAACCGGTCCTAGAACCAAACCTTGGGGCACTCCGCTAGAAACCAACCACCATCCTGACATTGAGCCATTGATCACTACCCGCTGAGCCCGGCCTTCTAGCCATCTTTCTATCCATCTTACCGTTCATTTATCCAATCCACATTCACTTAACTTGCTGGCAAGAATATTGTGGGAGATGGTATCAAAAGCCTTGCTAAAGTCAAGTATATCACATCCACTGACTTTCCCACGTCCACAGAGCCAGTTACCTCATCACAGAAGCTAATCAGATTGGTCAGGCATGACTTGCCCTTTGTGAATCCATGCTGACTATTCCTAATCAGTTTCCTCTCTTCCAAGTATCTCCAAATCGATTCCTTAAGGATCCCTTCCATGATTTTTCCAGGAACCGAGGTAAGACTGACCGGCCTATAGTTCCCTGGATCGTCCTTCTTCCCTTTTTTGAAGATGGGCACTACATTTGCCTTTTTCCAATCATCCGGGATTTCTCCCGACCTCCACGACTTTTCAAAGATAATGGCCAAAGGCTCCTCAATGACATTTGCCAACTACTTCGGTACCCTCGGATGCATTAAGTCTGGACCCATGGATTTGTGTACGTTTAGCTTTTCTAAATAGTTCCTAACCTGTTCTTTACCCACCAAGGGCTGTCCATCTTCATCCCATCTTGTGTCATTTAGCACATTAGTCCAGGAGCCCACCTTGTCCGTGAATACAGAGGCAAAGAAAGCATTGAGTACTTCAGCTTTCCCCACATCATCTGCCACTAGGTTACCTCCTTCATCCAGTAGAGGCCGCACACCCTGTCTGATCACTTTCTTATTATTAACATGCCTGTAGAAACCTTTCTTGTTATCCTTCACATCCTTAGCCAATCGCAATTCCATTTCCGCTTTTGCCTTCCAGATACCCCCCCGGCATTCTTGAGCTATACATTTATAGCTCTCCCTGGTCATTTGTCCAAGTTTCCACTTTTTGTAAGCTTCCTTTTTGGGCTTAAGTTTACCAAGGATCTCCCCTGTAAGCCAATCCGGTCTCCTACCATGTTTGCCTCTCTTGCTATGTGTCGGGATGGTTACTTTCTGTGCCTTCAATAAGGCTTCTTTAAAATACTGCCAGCTATCCTGGACTCCTTTCCCCTTCATGTTAGCATCCCAGGGGATTCTGCCCATCCGGTCTCTGAGGGAGTCAAAATCTGCTTTTTTGAAGTCCAAGGTGTGTATTTTACTACTCTCTTTTCTTCCTTTGGTCAGGATCCTGAAATCTACCATCTCATTATCACTGCCTCCAAGGTTGTCACCCACCTCTACTTCCCCTATTAGTTTCTCCCTGTTTGTGAGCAGACGGTCAAGCTGCGCATGGCCCCTGGTTGGATCCTTCAGCACTTGGGTCAAGAAGTTATCCCCAATATTGTCCAAAAACTTCCTGAATTGCCTGTGTACTGCCATTTTGGTTTCCCAACATATGTCAGGGTGATTAAAGTTCCCCACAAGAACCAGGGCCTGAGATCTGGAAGCTTCTCTCAGGTGTCCGAAGAAAGCCTCATCTACCTCATCCACCTGATTCGGTGGCTTGTAGCAGACACCAACCACAACATCACTGCTGTTGTTTACTCCTTTAAACTTAACCCATAGACTCTCAACAGGTTTTTCTCCCTCTTTATACTGGAGTTCAGAGCAGTCATAGTGCTCTCTTACATATAGTGCAACTCCTCCTTTTCTTCCCTGGATAGGGCCAAGGAGGAGGGGGATTCAGGGCTGGGAGTGGTGCGTGGTGCAGCTGGAAGTGCCACCTCAGGTCTCAGGACTTCGGCAACCTCGGGGGGTGGGTGGGGCCTGGGACAACAGGAGAAGCTGGAGCAGGGAGGGCAGTGGGAGCAGCGGGGACAGGGACAGGGACAGGGACAGGAGCTGGGTGTGCCATCATTTCATATATGGTAGCACACATGTTTTGGCTCTGCTGCACCATCTGAGCCCATATTTGGGACCCATCTAGACTGCAAGCCTCTTTCGAAAGAGCATCTAGACTACAACCGGTACTTTTGAAAAAGCAAGCCACTTTTTCAAAAGAGAGCACCGAGACAGTCTGGATGCTGTCTTTCGAAAAAGCACAGTTTGCAATACATAGTGCCTTTTTTTGAAAGAGCACTTTTGAAAAAAGGCGTTATTCCTCGTAAAACGAGGTTTTCCATAGTTAAAAAACCAGCCATGGTCTTTCGATTTACTTTCAAAAGAACATGGCAGCAGTTTAGATGCAGGGGAAGATTTTTCAAAAAAAGGCCACTTTTTTTGAAAAAACCCTGTAGTCTAGACACACCCTGTCTACATCTACATTGGCAAGATTTTGCACAAATACTTTTAACGCAATGTTTTTGCGTTAAAGTAGTTGTGCAAGAGAGCGTCTACACTGGCATGTACTTTTGTGCAAGAGATGTGCTTTTGCGCAAAAGCATCCGTGCCGGTGTAGACGCTCTCTTGCGCAAGAAAGCTCCGATGGCCATCATAGTTCTTGCGCAAGAACTCGCGGCCAGTGTAGACAGGCGGCAAGTTTTTGCGCAAAATCTTGCAAATGTAGACACGGCCCCTGAGCGTCCTCCTGGTCCTTCTGGGCCAGGATCCGTTGCATGCCTTGGAGGATGACCACGTGCTGTCTCATCAGGTCCCCCTGGACCCTCCTGTACTTGTGGCTCCCCCAGGGTCAGGCGGCTGCCTCAGCTGGCGGTGATCACCCATTAGTGACGCTAGTCCGGCTGTGGAGAATAAAGAGGAAGAGGCGGTCAGTCATCCATGCAGACACTGTCCCTGAGTCCGTGCCCTCTGTGAGCTGAGAACAAGAGTCCTCAGGCTAGAGGGCAGGGATGTTCCAGGAGCAAGGCTATGTGTGGCCTGGACATCGGCCCTGCCTCACAGAGGCCCTGAGGTGCCCAGGGGACCATGCTTCTTGCTCCCCCCCATCCTCATCCCACAGACAGGCAGGGCAAGGGAAGTGGTCGGCCACAGTGGGATGCCATGGGCAGGAGAGGGGCCTGGAGCAGTCTGCTCTTCCATGGGGGCTGCACGCACACCTGCCAGCGCTGTCCGTGGAAGTGGGTGGTGCCTCAAGTGTGCAGGCATTCCCGTGCGTCGTGTGCGGCACTCCTAAGTCTGTGTGCAGCCATGTGTGTGCACTTGTCCCCAGCCTGCTTCCAGCAGTGGTTAGTGGTGGGAGGGCATCTCCCCATCTCCCCCAGGGGTCAGATGTGTGTGTGGCCTCCCCAGAGCCCGTGAACAGGACCCTGGGGACAGGGCCGGATGGAGGCATGGGTGAGCCGGGCAGCTGCCCAAGGCGCCAACCGATGAGGGGCGCCTGATGGCAGCTGTAAGGGGTGCATGGTGTCCCTTACAGCTGCCATTAAGAGCCAGGTGCCCGGATCCCGCAGCGCCGGCCCCGCGGCGCTGGCCAACAGCACCCTTCCACCCATGGCTGCGGGGCCCTGCACGGCCCGGCGTGCGTGCCAGCAGCGCTGGCTGGGCCAGGCTGGGCAGCGCATGTGCTGTGCACCCTGGGGGCAGGCCCCGGGCTGCGCGCCAATGGCCGTGACCAGCTCGCGCATGCGCCGAGCGCCCTGGGGGTCGGGCCCACACATGCACCCTGCCCCTGGGGGTGGCGCCGCATGCCTGGGCCCAGGGTGCCAAAGGGCTCGGGCCGGCCCTGCCTGGAGGTGCTTTGGGGCTGCCTCCTGAGCCTGCATGTTGCAGACTGGCGCTGCATGTAGTTCCACGTGCACGGAGTGTAGCACAATATCCAGGCCAAGATGACCAAGCGACGATTGCATCCCATCCCCTCTGCGCCCGCCTTCCCTGCCCTGTGTGTGTGAAAAACAGAGCACTCACCTGATGATTCCTCCCCGTGCTCAGAGAATGCGTGTAAGACATCCAGGCCCTGGGGTACGGGCTTGAGGGTGAGGGTGACTGTGCTGGCCGTCTCCTCCTCCTCCTCCAGCTCGTCGTCGGATTCCTCCTCCTCCTGGCCTGGGAGCCCTGGGTTGGCAAAGATGAGCGTCTCCAGCCCCAAGCCCACCACCATGGGGTGAGGAAGGGGCTGAACCACCCCCCAGGATGTGGTGGAGCTCAGCGTAGTAGGGCTAGGAGTGGGGTCCTGCCCCAGAGAGAGAGCTGTGCTCCCTTGCCCTCGCATAGCCCTGGCAGAGCTCCTTCACTTTGCTCCATACTTGTATGAGGTTCTGGAAGTGGTGGCCTCTTGTGGCCCGAGCCTCGGCCATCCGACCGTATATGTCGGCGTTGTGCCACTGGGAGCCGAGATCCTGCAGGGTCTCCTGCTCACCCCACACCTACAGGAAGGCCAGGATCTTTGCCCCGGACCACAATGGCACAAACCTCTTCGGGCCTCTGGCTGAGTCCTGGGAGCCCTGGTCATGCCCCTGTGAGGGCCAGAGAGGTCTCAGGAGGCTTGTGGCTGGGCCATGGGTCCCAATTAGTGTGGCAGTCACAGCCACGCAGTGAGGTGCAGCTCTCTGGGCCAGCCCCCTGCCACAAGTGTCGTCCCAGGTGCCTGCAGCTTTAAGAGCTGGCCGGAGACAGGGACTATAGAGTTCTGATTAGTTTGGACGGAGTGGCCACCAGGGCACCTGTGCTATTTCCTGGAGGCCTCTTCTTTCAAAAGAACTCCCTCTTCTGCTCTTTCAGACAAAGACGTCTTCCTCGTGAAAGAACCCGTCCGTTCTTTCAACTTTTTGTCAGAAGAATGCAATAGCAGTATTGATGCAAGTCTCTTTTTCTGGACTAACGGCAGTTATTCTGGAAAAACACTGCAGTGTAGACATACCCTAAGAGCCTAAATGCCTCTGAGGTTCTGGGCATAAGGCCCTTAGACTTGGTGTCTGCCCTTTAGGTCTGAATAGGGTTTCCTGCCCCGCAGGTATACTAAGAAAGACTCCCTCAGGGTATGTCTACACTACAATGTTAGTTCGAACTAACATTCATAGCCGCTACACTAGCGCTCCGCTAGTTCGAATTTGAATCGAACTGGCGGAGCGCTTAGTTCGAACTAGGAAAACCTCATTTTACGAGGATTAAGCCTAGTTCGAACTTACTAGTTCGACTTAAGGGGTGTGTAGCCCCTTAATTCGAACTAGTGGGAGGCTAGCCCTCCCCAGCTTTCCCTGGTGGCCACTCTGGCCAACACCAGGGAAACTCTATGCCCCCCTCCCGGCCCCGGACCCTTTAAAGGGGCACAGGCTGGCTACGGTGCCCGTGCCAGGTGCAAGCCTGCCAGCACCCAGCCGGAAGACCCTGCACCTGGCATGGCACAGAGCCACCCACCCGATGTCCCCCAGCCCACCCCCTCTTCCCGGGACCAGGCTGGCGGCTCCCGGGAGCTTGCCCGGGACCGCAAGAGGCGGGCACCTTCCTGGGCTAGTGCGGACATCGTGGATCTCGTCCACGATCTCCCCACTAGGCACAGGAAAGTGGCCAGCTAGGGCAGGAGAGCTGCCAGCCTGGCCACTCAGGAGCAGGTGTGCATGATAATCAAGGGGGTCCACTGAGACCCCCGACCCTGAGCTCTGAGCTTACAATGGCCATCCTGGGTCAGACCAAAGGTCCATCTAGCCCAGTAGCCTGTCTGCCGACAGCGGCCAACCCTAGGGACCCTGGAGGGGATGGACCGAAGACAGTGACCAAGCCATTTGTCTCGTGCCATCCCTCTCCAGCCTTCCACAAACTTGGGGCAGGGACACCACTCCTACCCCCTGGCTAAGACTACTCCATGGACCCAACCTCCATGACTTGCCCTCACTTCCCTTTAAACTCTGTTCTAGTTGTAGCCGTCACAGCCTCCTGCAGCAAGGAGTTCCACAGGTTAACTCTTTGCTTTGTCAAGAACAACAACTTTCTCTTACGAGTTTCAAGCCTGCTACCCAGTCCTTTCCTTTGGTGTCCTCTAGTCCTTCTTTATGGGAACTCAGGAAGAACTTTTCTGAATGCACCCTCTCCACCCAACCCCTGCTTTTAGAGACCTCTATCCTGTCCCCACTCCATCTCCTCTTTTCTAAGCTGAACAGTCCCAGTCTCTGTAGCCTTTCTTCATCTGGGACCTGTTCCCAACCCCTGATCATGTTAGTTGCCCTCCCCTCTCCCAGCCTTTCTCTTCCCCTCTCCCACCTCCTTTTCCCAGTCTCCCCCAGTTTTGTTCAATAAAGACGGAGTCCATGTTGGAAGAAACGTTATCTTTATTTTGTACATCAGGAAGGGGGGCTAGGGAGGGGTAAGTGGAAGGAGGTGAGGGAGGAATGGGGTACGAGCCCCCGATGGGGAGGACTGGGCTGGCTCTGCGGACTTCTGGGGGTGGAAGCTCTCCTGCAGCCCCCCAATTGCTCCCTCTCCCCAGATGGCAGCCTGCGGCAAGTGCAGCCAGTCTGATGGCCGAGTGGTGTGATATGCCCAGTGTGGGCACTCCGGGCACTCCAAGCCAGGAGTGGTTTTCAAGCAGGGCACCCCTGAGAACTGTCTATCCGGGGTGGGGGTCGGGTCCCTTTAAGCGCAGCCCTCGGCTAGCCTGAGACAGCAGCTCCATGCTCTAAGTCCTCCTCTGATGCCCTGCCGGCACTGCTTCCGGCCATCCTGAAGCCCTGTTCAGGGCCCACTCAATATGGACATGCTAGTTCGAATTAGCAAAACGCTAATTCGAACTAGTTTTTAGTTCTAGATGCGTTAGTTCGAATTACCTTAGTTCGAATTAACTAATTCGAACTAAGTTAGTTCGAATTAGCGCTGTAGTGTAGACGGACCCTCACTCCCTCACTCCCACCTAATTCTCCACTTGAGTCATTTTCTCCTGTTTTTTGTCTTGTTGCTGAAACTTTCAATTTTCTCTTTTTTTTAAAAAAAATATTGTTCTGAGTTTCCCCTGCCACTCTTTTGTGCTACTGTTCTGTCAGCTGACGTGGCTACCATTGCATTGAGTCAGCTTAGGGTTATCATCGTTCCTGACCAGAGGGATGGGACACCATCGCTGTGAATGGCGTCCAGTCCATCCAGTTGGGAACAATGGTAAGCGTAATTGTCAGCTCTTCCTAGTCTTGCCTGTTTACAAGAGATGCTTCATTAAATGATGCAACACAGGAGGCAGTTTGTATTGGCCCATGCGAGCTGTCCAGGCCCCACAGTGGTTGTCTCAACCATCTGATGGATGGGACCCATGGTGCCCAGGGAATTATCTGGGGAAATCTAGCACAGGGCGGTCAGAGGGGGTCATGCCCCTAAGCACACACCACAGTGGTGGGAACTGGAACAACCAACAGCCTACTGTGCTCCACCATCTCCCAGCTGGGTTGCTCTACTTCACTATGGTGGTGGCCGGGAAGCAGAGTGTCCTGGCCCTAGTCTCAGTACCCAGTGGGGTGAAGCAGGAGTGGGATTTGGGGGAAGGGATAGAGAGGGCTTGGGGCTCTCAAGTTTTCCAATAAGGGCTGCTGCTAATGCAGCAGCAGCCAGAGCCCAAGACCCTATAAATTGCTGCTGGAGCACCACACACTTTGGGTAGCTCGGAGGCAGGGAGCGCCACACCCCTTATGTGCATATTGGACTGCTCTCTGTAACAGAGCAGCATTCACCTCTCTTGAGTACGCCTTCTGGCTAAGCACATGTGCCTGCACTCTCTTGTCTGACTTCGGTGACACAGTCTCTGGCCGAGTCTCACTCATTGTGTGTGCTCATCAAAACCCCTTCCAGGGTACACATCTAATCGGCGCCTATCTTGGGTAGCTCTCTTATGTCCTTTCAAGTTTGTTCCCCACTCAAAGAGAGTGGTGTCCCCAGAGCTACCCCACCAAAATACAGCATTTTTGCCCTTACCTCAGGGCTTTCTTTCAAAGTCCCATCACAGTCCAGCACTCACCAATAGCTCTTCACAAGGAGCTGTCTGCAGTGCTGCCACTCTCTCAGGCAGCCTGTCTCCTGGTTCTGCATACCTTGTGGCCTCCAGAGACACTGACTGATACTGGTCTTTCAGCTGCTTTTATAGGACTTTCCTGGCCCTGATTGGTTGCTTCTCCCACAGCCACTCCAGTCTGCCTGGAGGACTTTTCTATTGTCTCTCTAGGCAGGGTATGGTCGGACCATAGGGCCTCCGGGAGGGGATCCCAAGGTCAGGTCAATTGCATCACGTTCCCTTTGTCTGTAAAAATGTTTATGGATGAAGGGACCTTGAGAGGTCATCGAATCCAGGCCCCTACCCTCATGGAAAGACCAAATACTGTCTAGACCATCCCTGATAGACATTCATTTAACCTACTCTTATATATCTCCAGAGATGGGGATTCCACAACCTCCCTGGGCAATTTCTTCCAGGCTGTGTCTAGACTGCATCCTTTTTCCGTAAAAGGGATGCAAATTAGACACATCGCAATTGCAAATGAAGCGGGGATTTAAATCCCCCCTGCTTCATTTGCATAAACATGGCTGCCGCTTTTTTCTGGCTCGGAGCTTTGCCGGAAAAAGCGCCAGTCTAGACGGGGATCTTTCGGAAAATAAAGCCTTTTCCGAAAGATCCCTTATTCCTTTTTTTAAGAGGTATAACGGATCTTTTGGAAAAGGCTTTATTTTCCGAAAGATCCGCATCTAGACTGGCACTTTTTTCCGGCAAAGCTCTGAGCCAGAAAAAAGCGGCAGCCATGTTTATGCAAATGAAGTGGGGGGGATTTAAATCCCCACTTCATTTGCAATTGTGATGTGTCTAATTTGCATCCCTTTTACGGAAAAAGGATGCATTCTAGACACAGCCCTAGTGTTTGACTACCCTGATAGTTAGGAACTTTTTCCTAATGTCCAACCTAAATCTCCCTTGCTGCAGTCTAAGCCCATTGCTTAATCATTCTTGTTGCTCTTCTCTGGACCCTCTCCAGTTTCTCCACATCTTTCTTGAAATATGGTGCCCAGAACTGGACACAATACTCCAACTGAGGCCTAACCAGCGCAGAGTAGAGCGGAAGAATGACTTCTCATGTCTTGCTGACAACAAGCAGTATAAGAATCTCTATAGAGTAGTGAAGGAAAAAAGAGCCTCTTCCCAGGATTATCCCTGTCCCTGTCCCTGTCCCTGTCCCTACAGACAGAATCATAGAATCATGCGGAGTATAATTTGATGTATTTCTACAACAGGGAATATAAATAACAAAAGTTATGCAAACCCACACCACTAGGTGGAGGCAGATATTTTGAGGAGTTTGTGAGAAAACTTTCAAAAAAGAGAAGTAAGATTGGAATTCTGCTTTAAGTCATTTGGCTCACATCTCAGTAGAGTGATCTGTACAGAGCTGGATCTTTAATTTTTTTCCATGAAAGAACCTGGTTAAAATCTTTTAAATAAATCATGTTACTTCCACTCTCCTATTTGTCTGTGCTCTTATAGGGATAGAAAAAATATAATTATTTGCTAATAATGGCTTATATTTGAATCAGAGAGTTAGTAAAATTATTTAAAAAAGAAAATCTCTCTAGAAATGCATATTGTTGTTGCATCAAATTCTGCCATCCTTGCTCAGATCCTCCCAGGTATTGAGGTTCCTGGCTCCCATTGGTTTCAATGGAAATTAGTCTAAATACCTTTGAGGATCTGGGCCTCATACCCTACTCTGACAAAACTTAGGTTGAATTAGAGTCAGTCAAACACTGAGCGGGATTAAGGTGTGCATCTTACTGCACATTGTACAAAAGCTTCTTGCTATCAATCTATTTTTTGCAGTACAGCTGCTCCCCGAGTTGCGAATGGTCGAGTTACGACCGTTCGCACTTACGACCAAAGCTCCCATGGAGCAGTCGTAAAGGCGGTCCCTGAGTTACGAATGTGACCCACGCTTACAAACAGCGCGGTCACGTGTAACTCAATAGGGTCCAAGTTACAAACTGATCGAGTTACAGCCAAGTGTTTGGTCTGTAACTCGGAGAGAGGCTGTAATGTTTTTTCTGTATTCACCAGTTTTGTTTTCTTGCCTCCTTGGACATGTTGGACTTTGTACATAATGGTGAATAAATGGTATATTTATCATCCTCTCTGACTGTAATGTGTTTTGAGTGATGGCAAATTGTCAAGCCATATTCAGTACAGGCTGATCAATTGATACTCATTAGTGAGATAAGCCTGTGAATTGTAAGCCCAGGACTTGCTAAGGGCAGGATCCCACTACTAATTGCTGCAGGACAGTGTGCGTTGCTGCAGAACTCTTAGTTGTGTATGTGCACATGACTTGTTTTTGTAAAAATCTGGCCCTGGGGCACATAAACTAACATTCAACCAACGATTCAGCTTTTTATCTTGTAAAATACAACCAACTGATAAGTAAAATACAACCAATTAATAAGGAAAGTTTCCTTTTGAGGATATACTATTGCACCAAGATCTGAATTAAGGTTATATGCTAACTTATGAGCTCCCTGACGTCTGCACGGTGTTTGTGATGACTTTGCCACACACATTGGTGTCCTTAATCTGTTCTGTGGTCCTGGGGTTCTTTGTCACATGCACAAACATTATTCCTATTGCTGATCCACCCATAGTGGACTGATATTGGATGCCTTGCCCTCATGTGAACAGATACAACGAACAAGCATTGTTACAGTTACCTGTACATGATGCGGTGTTTTTGAAAGGCCTGAACTTATGGAGCAGGTGTAGACAGTGAGGGATGCGTAAAACTAGCAGAGACAGGAAGTCTCTCTGTGCTGACCATGCCCTTAGCTTCTTGAGGAAGTGGCCTCCTGTGCATGTATTAAATATGGAGTACTCTTGAACTGTACTGCTGTACACTTTCTAGCTAGCGCAGTTGTATAAGACCCCAGTTTGCACAATGGTATGGAACTGGGGCTTAGCCACGACAGACCCTGAATCAGGGAGAAAGTTTCCTAAATATGTAGTAGTATTACACTAGTTTCATGTTGGTACCTGGTCAAAGTAGGCTTATCTTCTTGCTTAATTATCTTCTCTGTTGTGCTGTGAATAAATATTACTTAATGACAGTTAAGGACCATCTTATTCTGAGTTTGTACAGGTCCTAAGGCAATGAGATTCTGGCCTATGACTGGGACTATGAGGCAGTACCGCAATGCAAATAATCACATGCTGATCTACAGAAATATTTTTCTGCCTTGGACATCCCCACTAACTTGAGAGATCCAGATGGATCAGTTACTGAAAATGGAAGCATGTGAACTTGACAGCTTCAGTTTGAGTCTCCTTGTTTCCTGCACTGAGTGTTTTTTCTGCTCTTTACACTAAATGGTAAGCATGTCCACACAATAGTGTGATGAAGATGGATGGATGGGAGGTTTTGACTTCCTCAGTCATGGCATACTGTTGCAGGAAGGAAGTTTGCTGGGAAGAGATGGGGTGGATCTGACCACAAAAGGGAAGGACATCTTAATGCAGTGACTCACCAATCTTATTAGAAGGGCTTTAAACTAAGTTGAGTAGGGGCAGGTGACAAAAGGCAACTAGGTTCAAAAGGTATCTTTAATAGAGGACTAGTTCTTTGGGGAGAATCAGATATGGAAAATTAGAGTAGAATTACAGGAGCAACAAGAGGGAAATCCCTGGGGGGAATTTGATCAATACCTTAGATCAGTGTTTCTCAAAGTGGTCCGTGAAACCACTTTGAGAAAGTTGCTAACCGGCCGCGCCGGTGTGTTTATTTACCAGCACTGAGGCCACGGAGCCTTGCAGGTCCCTTTGGCTCTGGTTAGCCAGTCATAGCAAAAGGAGCTGTGGCTGCTGCTTCCCATGGCTCCCTTTGGCTGCAAACAGCAAATCGGATCCAATGGGAGCCATGAGGCTTTGTGGCTGCGGCACCAGTAAATAAACACACCAGTGTAGCCAGTTAGCAGTTTTCTCAAAGTGGTTTCATGGACCATTTTGAGTATCACTGCTTTAGACGTCTGCTCACAAATTCAAGGAATAACAGGCCTAAGCAGTCAGAATTGGGAGTACTAATAGACAACTCATAACTGAGCTTAAGTGGCATCTCAGATACTTGATGGGATAAATCTCATAAGTGCAGTATTGGCATAGAGGGGTACATCTTGTTCAGGAAGAGCATGTAGGAATAAAAGGGAGGTGGTGTTGTCTTGTACACTTGTTCTGAGTTCCAGAAAGAGGCAAGAGGCAGACCAGCTGAAAGTCTCTGGGTAAAGACGAAGTGGGGAAAACACATCCAAACCAGGTGGAGGAGGGAGATGAGGCATTTCTAGAACAAATAAAACAAATATCCAGAACACAGGCCCTAATAGTAATGAGGGACTTTACCTACCTAGACATCAGTGGGAAAAGTAATATGGGAAAACACAAAATATCCAATAAGTTCTTGGAATGTCATGGGGACAATGCTTTGTTTCAGAAACTGAAGGAAGTAACCCAGGGCATAGGCATTTAAGAATTGATTCTGACCAACAGGGAGGAGATGGTTGTGAACCTGTAGGTAGAGGCCTATTTGGGTGAAAGTGATTATGAATAAGGCTGTGAATCATTCATGGAGGTCACAGAAATCATGAAACAAAAAACAGGACTATGTAGCACTTTAAAGACTAACAAGATGGTCTATTAGGTGATGAGCTTCCGTGGGCCAGACCCACTTCCTCAGATCAAGTAGTGGAAGAAAATTGACACAACCATATATACCAAAGGATACAATCAAAAAAATGAACACATATGAAAAGGACAAATCAAATTTCATGTGTTCATTGTTTTGATTGTATCCTTTGGTATATATGGTTGTGCCAATTTTCTTCCACTATTTGATCTGAGGAAGTGGGTCTGGCCCAAGAAAGCTCATCATCTAATAAACCATCTTGTTAGTCTTTAAAGTTCTACATAGTCCTGGTTTTTGTTTCAGCTACACGAGACTAACACGGCTACATTTCTGCCACAGAAATCATGGATTCTGGGACTTTCTGGGACCTTTGTGATTTCCACAGTAGTTGTCGTGGTACATCTCAGGGCATCCCTGGGGCCAGATGCTGTGCTGGAGCATTGGTTGGAGAGCAGTCAGGGTACCCTGGGCAGTTCCCCCACCTGGAGTGGAAGTAGTAGTGGCACCCCAGCCTGCTCTCAGAGCAGTGGAGTCTGCTGGAGCGCTGCCTATCCCCAGCACCTAAAATTTATTTAGGGCCATTTTTAGTAAAAGTCATGGACAGGTGACAGGTCATCTTAACCATAGTTCTCTCCAGCACAGTGACAGAGTCCCTGTGTGCCTACCTGGTCATCAACAGTTTATGGAATTTGCTTTGGTCACAAGGATGTCACAATAGTGCTTGTGTAATTTCAACTGGAAGTTCTGGTTGACAGACTGAGAGGCCATCTATCTCTCAGTACTGGAGCTAGTTGGAGAAAGGATTGAGAGAAGGTGTTGAGGAAAGACTAAACCATGAATACATTTGTGAGTGAACAGGATAGAGGTAAGGGTCACTATTGTATTGTTTATATCCAACCTGTATCCACACATACACATTCAAGAGCATGGGTGCATAGAAACGTGTAATATTCTCCATTTATATGACCAGATCATTAGCTGCTGTAAATCCAGTGAGCCTCTGCTGACTTCCCTTTTAATTGACTTGAGTTGAAGGACTGGCCTACAGCCTCTGAACCTGGAAACTTTCCTGACAATCTGTGTCACTCTTGGATGTTATGGGGAAGGTCTTCTTTCCTTTCTCCAGTTGTTTTATGTTTAATATGGGTCCTTATTTTATGGCTACTGCATCCTTGGAGCCAAAATCTAGTGGTGCAAAGCATCAGAGATGGGAGAAATTAGAAGAGAAAACACAGAAGGACTTCTCTTCTAGCTGACTGTGTCTAGACTACAAAGTTCTATCACTTTTCTTCTGAAAGAGGCTTTTCTGACAGTTGGCCCATCTACACTGGGCCAAATGTCAGAAAAAAAGCCTCTTTCAGAACATCCCTTCTTCCTCGTAGAACGAGGTTTACAAAGATGCTGAAAAAACATGTCTGCTTTTCCAATATTTTTTTGGAAAAGCAGACGCATTCCTTGGACGTGGCAGAGCTTTTCTGGGATATCTCTGGTATCCTGGACAAACTCTGCAGTCTAGATGTACCTGCTGTCTACTTAAGATATTAAGTGGATAGCTAGCATATTAAATGGAGGATAACCAAGCGTTTCTTAGCAACACTAGTGCTCTTAATCCTACACCATTACTATTGCAACTGTATGGGCAAGGTAAGTTACAGTTCTGATTCCATCTGCATCTGGGTGTTGGAATCGAAGGGTAAGGATGGGTAATCGCCTAATCTTGAGCAATCTTTCATGGGAAGGGTAAATTCTGATCAATTCCTCCTCCATGCCTTGGAATGCTGTTACAATGGAGACAGATAAATATGGCATTTCAGATTTCTTGTTAAATATTAAGTCTCCAGGAGAATTTCTGCTGAGACACACATAGGAGATAAAATCCTGATTTTATTAATACATCAACTATTTCACAGTTTCATAGAGTTTAAGGGTGGTAGGTCATTAGATCATGTACTTTAATCTTCTGTATGTCACAAACCATTACGTTTCACCTAGCAACCCTATGCTGAAACCAAAACTTGTCTTGGACTAAAAATTGTCACTCCTGAAGGGTATGTCAACACAGCAGACAGGATACTGGGCTAGATGGACCTTTGGTCTGACCCAGTACGGCCGTTCTTATGTTCTTATGTTGTGCATTGGGGGAAAATCTTTTAGGGTCTCTAGAGGCAACTGGACAAATACCTAGTCCGTGTGTCTTCTCTGCAAGTATTTAAATTACCATAAAATAAAACTGAAGCCTTTTTTTCAAAACAGAGTGCATAAAGTTTGACTTCTAAATTCATACAGTGGAGTCTTTAAAAAGTGGCTTGATTTTCAAGAGATACTGAACCCCTAGAAGTTCTTTGCACTATCCATAGGTAATTCTGGGTGCTCAGCACTTTTGGAAATGACACCCTGGCTTAGCAAAACACTTCAGCGTGCACGTGTTTAACTTTAGATTTATTTGTTGGCATAGAGTTAGGCATGTGATTAAGTTGCTGAATCAGGATGTAGGCGTGTTAATATGGATTTAGGAGTTTTAGTTTAGGCACCCAGTTTTAAAAATCTTGGCTATAAATTATTCTGTGTGCTAGCAAAATGCCTAAATTAATAGTAAAGGTGGAAAAGATGATTTTATGTGGGGATCTTATTTAAAAGGAGCAGCTTTTCCTTATTATAATCCGTCCCCCCACAATAGTTCTGCAAACAGACATGGTCACCATGAGGGAAGAAAAGGATTTGCATGACTCCCAGGTCCACTTATCACCATGTCTGGTCTCCTACAGAGTCTTTACTAGATAGTGAATTAAAGACACAAGCACCGAATCCCAATATCAATGATAACCAGCAGAATCCTTTCCTTTAATTTCAGTTGTTTACAGCGAGGTTGTTTTACTCCTGGACCATATGGACAATCAAGATAAGGCCACTATTGCCCTTCAGATTGTCAAGATTGCTGAGACCAAACTGGCTGTCGTTGTGACTGTTCTGCTAGAAAAACTTCAGCAGGATGAGGTAGGGCAGTTTCATCAAATCACATCTGTTTTCCATGTTTCCACTCCAAATTCTGTTTGACTTCATGGAAGTAATTCAATACAGAACTTGGCTCAGCCCACCTTCAGTGTAATCAGTATTTACCCTTCTGTCTTCATGCAAAACTCATCATGCAAAATTCTGTTACAGGTCAGGATGATATAATAAAGAGACACTCAGAGGAGCACTGTCCTTTTGTACACACTGGAGTACATGGGCTGTATATTATAAAAGTGCACTGTAGGGGTATCTATAATCTCTTATAGCAGTATTTTGTCCTCCTTTAGCATCTTCATCCAAAAACCTCAAAGCACTTACCTACTTACTCATGAATTAGGTTTTACAGCACCTTTGGGAGAGTGATAAACTTCCCTATTTACTGATGGGCTGTGTCATGGGGAATTAAATAACTTGCTCAACACCACATAGTGAGTTAGTAGAAGAATGGTGAATAAAACCCATGTGAACTGACTCTCTGCTCTAAATCCAAGACAACGCTTCTTAATTATAATGACATATGATTGGGATATAGCTTTGAAGGGTTCTTAAATAATCCAAACCCCTTTTTCCTTTATTAATACTCGCATCCAGCAAAGTCCATTTCTCTATTAAGGGTCAACACAGAAGGCATTTTAGTTTCAAGTACCAGGAAGCCAAGACAAGCAGTTCATTTCTGACTCGCTTGAATAGTGTGGGGCTCATGTATTCATAAGTTATCAATTATGATTTTCAATTGAAAATCCTCCTTACATTTAAAAATGAATGGAAAGAGGCAGAGCCTCTCCCCACTAGAGCAGTGATAGCAGTTTGCAGCTGCATCCTTTAAAAGCACAACCACTGGAATGTGTAGCCAACCATTGGCTTTGAACATTCCAAAGTGCTTTATGACCTTAGCAGGCAGTTCACACCTTCAGCTGCCTGAATTCAGAGTTATAGACTCACAGGAGACAGATGTGAAAGGCTTGTTGGATCATCCAATTTCCCAGCAGTGCCTTTTTCATTTTTTGGGGCCAAACCAATTTTAAAAGCTCCTAGTGACTGGGTTTCCACCACTTTCCAATGAAGACTATGTAATAACCTGATAGATGTCTTAAAGCTGGGGCATTTTTCCTGATGTTAAAGTCTAAATTTTATGTCTCTGATACTGCTCTCTGCTGTGCAATGTATGTGCTGCAGGGTAGGAAACACTGACTCCTAAGCATCCTCACTCCACAGTGCATGCTATGCAGCAAGGAGGTGGTGGCTGGCTGGAGTAGGCAGTCATGGTTGTGCTGACTCTGTGGAGGAGAGCTGACCTGATCTGAGCCCACGGGAGTCCAGTTGTTTTCCCAGTGTGATGTGATTCGATTTATTTTACATCCAAGAGAAACCGGGACACTCCAGGGGTACTTAACCACTTTCTTATTTATTGCAAGCTTTAAGCAGTTATTACAGTTGTTTAAGTTTTACAAGCCTTAAAAACAATTACTACACAATTTAAACCTTAAATGCCATACATTCTAAAGCAATAATATAGTGCAAAGCAATGCAAAAGCAATTAATAAAAGAGCTACTATAATACAATAATAAAGACTAGTTCACTTACACTTCACCCATATGCTACCTACAGTAGCAGGCAGGAGGTCAGGGTTCCTTTTCTTCCCATGCATTGGAACACCATGCACTGGATCACCGGTGTGAAGGGCCTATTTACTTCTAGTTACATCGAGCAGTATCTGTGGGTCAATCCTGCTCATTCCCTCCCACTGATTGTTCTTACTAAGCCCATTTTATAGCAAAGCGAGACTTGGTTGTTCTAATAATACTTACCAATTGATTACGTATTGTGTAGGATATGTAACATGCCCAATACCCTATCTGGAGTACATCTTGTCACTCAGGATGTTGCTGCTATGTGCATAGTTGACAGTTGTATGGCTGCATCTGTAATTTGTGGTTATCAGAAACAGAAGTACCTGTACAAGATTGCTTGCCATGTGTTCTTGACATGGTCTCAGGTACCACGCTTCATCTGCATTGTTATGCAAAACATTCCTTCCTCTCACAGCTTCTCCCATGACCTTGCCTGCATGTTTATGTTCACCAGACTTGAGACAGGCCTGGGTTTTGCTTGTTAGAGATCCGCACGTGTTAAAGGGAGACATGGCCATTTACTGTCAAGGCAGGCTCCCCTACACCCACCCAACCTCACCCTGATGCATGAGGTCAGATCCCATAGAGGTTGCAGGTCTCTATTTAAAAGTCAGTTCTGCTGGCCTCCCTGCACTTTTTAAAATTTTCTCCTGAATTACTTCCAAGCTGTTGATCTTTTCTGGGGAACGTGGTGCCAAAAAAGTGAAATAAGCCAGAAGCAGTCACACCTCAGATGAACAATGAGAAACTTCCTGCTTTATGACAAGATTCCTGTATGTAACAAACCCAGCCCAGATGGCTGTCTTTTTTTTTCACTGTCACTCCAGGTCACTTGTTGTTTCCCACTTTTCTCCCTCTCATTATGTCAGTTATATTGACCCCCTCTCTAGGTGCGCTAGTTTGCAGTTCTCTGAAATCAGTCTTGTTCTGCTCAGGTTTCTAATTTCTCTGTACCCCTCTTTATTATTTCTCTGTCACAACTCATACCTACAACTCCTCCATATTTAGTATCATCTGTGAATTTCAACTTTGATGGACCCCATAAAAGAGACCTTCAAGTGTGCTACTGTCAATGTAGAGGTAACTCCTGAGCTAATTTTCCCTAAAAGCTGCAGAAGATTTACTGCAGGAGTTGGGTATTTTATAATTGTATTTACAAATTCTGCCTGGAGTGGATAAAAAAGGGCAATATGCTAATAATAATAACAACAACAATAACAATAATAATAATAATAATAATAATAACAACAATAATAAACAAAATTAGATAAGGGGCCTTATTCTGATTAAAAAATTTGTGAATTGCTCAGCTTCTTCTGAAGTGCTGCTAGCTGGGGTGATTGTGGAGGGCATAGCAAGTTTTACACAAATGAAGACAAGGGGTTACTTGAGTGAGTATGCAGGCTGTGGAATCAGTGTGGTCTAGTGGAGAGGACTCCAGATAGTGAATCAGAAGACCTGAATTATTTTCCTGGCTATTGATCTGCTCTTTTAGCCTGGGCTAGTTGTTTCATGTTTAGATTGTAAACTCTTTTGGGCAGAAGCTTATTAGCGTAAGTGTTACTATATTGCGTTACTATATTAGCTTATAGCATTACTATATTGTCATCAAGGAAACATTTTCCCCAATTGTTCTTTTATGTTTTGTCCCCAGAAAAACAGAGTAGACATTTACTGTATCC